>NC_082662.1:190574732-190890356 GCF_025265405.1 Mesoplodon densirostris | reverse complement strand
CTATGCCCTCCCCCCAGGAGACCTTTGCTTGTTTCTTAGGAATAAAAAGTCCTCTCTAAACTCACTCATTTTGAGTGATTTCCCTGCCGTCCTCATATCACGGACTCTATAACAAGTGGATGCTGTGAATTTCCTCTCAATTTCCTTTTCATCTACTCAGGAGCCCCGCGAGTTGCTACCATAAGCCACAGAACTGCAAGCTCAACGTCAAACTCCAGAGATCCTTTCAGGAAATTCCAGAGTCAGAGACCAGAAGTGCCTCCCTGCCCCCCACCCCCCGGCCCCCCATCTCTGCTCAGCTCTCAGGGCTCCAGATGGCTCCACCCCACCCATACGCCACGCCCCAGCCCACCCTTCCAAATTCTTCGGGGTTTCCACTGCGGATTGAAGAGGAAGATAAAGAGCGATTGACAAACGTCTTACTTAAGCCCCAAATGCCTTTCGGAAGAAAGTCTGAGTAGACATACATTGTTTGTAATCATAATTTCTTTATATCAACAAGAGCAAAAAGATACTACCTTGAGGAAAAAGCATGGATTTCAGAGTCACATCCATGATTTCTATTTACAGCCCACTCTTCTGACAAACTGAGTGACCTTGGGTAAATCACTTGACCTTTCCGAGTCCATTTTTTTTTCTTCATCAGTAAAGTAAGGCTCACAAAGAAAACTTTTTTTAAACAAAATAAACTTTATACACAGGTGATCGTGTCAGAAGAACAGCCCACCACACTGTTATTAATATCAGTTCTTTCTCTTTCTCCCTAATTTCCCCCAAACCATCCTCTATAAGGAAAACAACCGGGAAAGGAATCACTAGCCATTCTAAGGACCATTAAAAATGGATCCTTCCAGCGGGAGGTTCCTGCCAATGCCGCCATCTTGCAGTGTTTGACACAGTCCTCAGGACTCAATCACGTTACCCGCAGATATTCAGCTTATTTGAGGTTTAAAAGTAAAGTATATCTTTTCTTACTTGTCAGTCACGCAAAAACACACATAACAGAGCTTCCTCAAAGACTGAGAAAGAGGCAGCCTTTATTGATCGGTCTGGTCAATTTTAGTCCACATGTTTCCCCAGGCTCAATCTCTCATGCACCGGTCATATTTCAGCTCTTCCCCAGGCCCTTCCCAGACTCAATGCCCGCCAAACTCCTGAAGTTCCTTGAAGTCAAGTGGGTTTCTCAGAGAAGATGTTCCAGCAAGGCGAAGAGTGAAGACATACCCTCAAATAAGTAGCTTTATCCTGAGGTAGGTTCTGGACTTGGGGAGTAAGACATCTGACTCTTGCCCTGCATAGGGCATCCCTGGAGGTGTTTGGGGAGGTTGGAAAACTGGCCGGAGACTGTCCCAGAGCCCCTCTCTAGCTCAGCTCAAGTTCAAGGCTGAGTCCAAGATAACCCTAGACATTTGTGTCTGCGTGGAGGGGTCAAGTAAAGAAAAAAAGCATTCCCAAGCCTCTGTTCTGGCTTCATCCATACATCTCTCTTGGTTTATTAAAAGAGGCATTAAAGAAATTCTTTAAGTCCCATCACAATTGAGGATCCAGGCCAGCAAAGAGAATCTGAGATGCATTGTTTCGGAAGTGGGCAGGAGCCGGGAAGGAGACAAGGCTCCGAGGCTTAGCTTCCTGGAGGGAACTGGCTGCCTAAGCCCAGCAGCAAGAATCAGACCATGGGCTTGGGTAACTGGTGTTCTAAACAGCACTGCAAATAAAGCTGGCTAGAGGTTCTGGTGACATAACAGGCTTTCTCACTTTCCACTGTGTGACGTTGACTTCCAGAGATCTTAAAGGCACAGAGCTTACTGGAGGTTATCACTGGAATCAAATCAGACTCCGAGAGTGCTAAGGGGACCAGATAGCAACGTTTATATCACAGTCTCAAGACAGCCTTTGCACTGTGTATGACGTACACCTAGCCACACAGACAGAACCTCCTGTGGTCAGGATGCAACATTATATGGACTGTATAATATTCTTCAAAAATGCACGTAATTCGAAGAATTACATAAATTTAATACAAATCAAACATAACGTTGAGCACATTGCAAGAGGGTCAATAAATACTCGTTACATGACGTTTCCTACCACACAGATTTGGCTCTTTGGCTGACATAGACAGGTACTTTATTCTCTCTCTCAAAGTAGTACTGCGTACTATTCAGTAAAATCACCCCATTTGTCAGAAAGAAAAAAGCCTAAGCCAGAAACCAAGAATCTGTACAGCATCCCAGAGCTAGTGAACTTTAGGGGAACGATCTGGTTGTAACCCAAGTCTGCTGCTCTTACACCACACAGATTATCTTGCAGGTAGGCAGAAGGAACGGCATCTTATTTTCACTTTTCGATACGAGCACAGACGTCTACATGCAATTTTCATGGAACCGCCAGTGTGCATAAAAGAAAAGTGTCATGCCATGTCTCTAGGACCCATAGAGACAGCTTTTTAGATAAACAGAGGCACATTTCCCAGAAGAACACAAATGAGCTGATGTAGAAGTCAAACCCTGACTGAGCTGTACATACACTGGGCTTAGTTTTGGGAACCTCTCCCCACTCCATCCCAATGTGCCATCAAAGCCACCGGGACCTCAGACCCTATAAGCTGCACCCGTGGGTTCTCCTCACTGGGCCTGCCTGGGGCCGTCAGACCCCCATCCAAGAGGCAACTGGCCTTCAGGGACCCACTGGAGGACCTGATGGCTCCACTGTCCCTCCGGGTGATGGTCTAGCCAAGAACCCCGGGAATGGCCCCCAGCACCCCCGGGAGGCTACGCTGTGGAACACACCGACCCTCAGTGCCAGCAGCCGCCTCCGGGTAACCAAGATGTTCAAAATGGGGACACCTCACAACCAACCGTGGGGCTGCAATACCCGGGGACGGGGGAGAGAGTGTGCCTGGGCCGGGAGGGGGCGGTGGCTGCGACTGAGATCCGGAAAGAGGGGTTTTTTAACCGGAAAATTCACTGTTATTTTGTCACCCCAGGATCTGGCGCCCGGAAGTGCCCGCACAGGTTTCGGGTGTCGGGGGCGGGCTCGCGGAGGCCCTGGGCTTCTCCTTCGGGGCCTTCTTGAGGCTCAGCCTCTAGCGATCCCTCCGGGGCTAGACGGATGCCCCGCCGGCTGCCGGCGCTCCGGACCCGGCGGACCCCAGACTTGCAGGTGGTCCTGCTTCACGCCCGGGACGGACCCGGCGCGGTGTGAGTGCCGGGCGTCGGGTGAAAAATACGCTTCTTCCGCGGTAGCCGAGGCAACGCGAAAGCGGCTCCTCTACCATCTCCCCCGCATTCCTTCACCCCGGGCCTGCGCCGCGCCGTGGGGGTCCTCGTGTGTGGTCTCGGGAATCCCCTCGCCCTGAATTCGCATCCGCGGGCGGATGAGACTCCGAGCGCACCCTCGCCGCGCGCCCCCGCCTCCGCGGCCCGAGCGCGCCTCTCCCCGCGCGCCCCCGCCTCCCCGGCCCGAGCGCGCCTCTCCCCGCGCGCCCCCGCATCCCCAGCCCGAGCGCGCCCTCGCCGCGCGCCGCCGACGCCAGCAGCGCGGTGGCCCAGCGCGGCCGCTGCCTGTAGGGACCCTTCGCCCATGCGCCCAGGCGGCTGCGACCCGGGCAAAGATTTGAAATCGCTCTGTGTTCTCTTCCAGCTTCTTCTGTGCCCGTATTTTCTTTTTATCAGCAGAGCAATTGATTCTCTGTTGCACTCTGCCTGCCTTCCCGGTGTTTTCTTTTTCGTAAGTACAGAACATTTTTTTTTTTTGTAACCATTTCCTCAATTGATACACTTTAGGGTGTAGTTGGCCCATAAAAAATGCAATCACTGCGTTCGGTGGAGTGAGCTGGTTATCAAGGGAGAAAGAGGAAAAGCCGGAGCCTTGATTTTCCTTCTTGTTCCAGCGGCGCTGGAACTCAGCGCCGATGACAGGCCTCTGCGAATTACAGGGAAATTCCGGTTCGAAAGTCTAAGAAAGTGCTACAAGAAAGGGCTTAGGTCCCTCAAAAACTAGTGGAAGGAAGAAGGGCAAGATTTCCAACAGACTAATAATTACAGACCCCTGGGAATTACTTCCCTTTAGTCCTTTACTTTCAGGATTAATTAGAGGTATTCTTGCTGTAACGTTAACGTTTGTGGCTCGCCATTATTTTTTAAAAATGAAAATAAACTTTGTTTACTTATTCTGTTTATGAAAAGAAGACATGCTCATTATTTTGAAAAACAGTCACCCTTAACTTCTAATCCTTAACTAATGATGGTATTTTTTTGTTTGTTTTTGTTTTTGGCTCGAAAAACAAAAGCTTTCTATAATATCTGCAATGAATGAGACATACTGTGATGTGGCTTGAAACTCCACAGATACGTGAAAGCACTTGTTGAAGTTTGATCAATGGTGACTCCATATGGCTAACTTGTTTCAAGTTGTTCAAATTTTAGTTTATTATTTCTCATTTAAAATTATCAGAAAATATTAGGGATGAAGGTGAGATATTGTACATTTTGTTTTCTGGCTGTCTTAGGCTAATAGGATGACATGCAAAAACAGAGGATATAATGAATATTTGAAATATTCGTTTGCCTTTTTTGAACTTCAAGAAAGATAAATGTGTGATATATATGAGGACTTATGTGCTTTTAATAAACACAATTGGAAAAGCAGTGACTTATAACAGTAAATACATCAATGAGATTAAATTACATGTATTAGTGTAGTAGCAGGATAATAAATAGATGATAAAAAGAGCAACTCCTACTTACCAATAGGTGTAAGTCCGTGCTTTAGAGATTCTTGCAAATCCCCAGTATCCGAATTAGAAGACATTGTTAATGTAATTATAGGCAGTCCTTTGGCTTAAAGCAGAAATCATTGAGCATAAGAAAAAGTGCAGCTTGTCAAATTTTGTAGCCTTGGGGAGGACACATCAGACTACAGTAACCCTTAGTGAAAGTTAAGAAAAAGCCAAAAAACAAAAAACAAAAAAAAAAATCCAAGAATCCAGAAAGTTACAAGCAAGTATTTCCCTGGACTCTGTACTTTTTCCAGCATTAGTGACCTGCTGTAAACAATGTATCCAGTTTCATGATGGTTTCTAATCAGAGGAATGGAAACTTTCGATAGGCTTGGACTAATCACATGACTCTATGCAGGTTGATAAGAGGACCCTGTTATAAAGTGACAGCAAAAGAGATAAGAACTCTTGGCAGATAATGGCAAACAAATGATTAACTCAGAAATGGAGAGGTGCAGTGCAGCTTGGAGAGTGGAAAGTTGTAAAACTGAGGGGTCAGAAGATCATACTTAGTGGATAAAACTCCAAACCAGCTTAAATCCACTAACTAAACTTAGGCTTGTGACATACCCCCTTGATGTCATCACCTCTTTGCATAGAGGAGGACAGACGTAGCGCTTCTGACCTCTGTAAATATATTTTAGATGATAACGTTGGCAGACATTCATTCTTTAAGTGATGACTAGGGATATGATTGACACTTTGAAGCACTACAGGTAGCATTACCGAGCTTGTGCTCATTTATTTATTCATGTTTTGTCAACCAGCTTTTTTATCATGCCTGTTCATTAGCTGAGGAGTTAACCTTAGCTTGTTTGTACATTGGTCTGTTGATTAAAAGGGCAACCTATCTCTTTACCCCAATAAAGTAAAACTTATACTTTGAGGTTAATGCTGGCAAAATGACAAATGTGTAATACGTTTTCCATAATTTAAAAATTATCATTCTTTCCTTGAATCCATGGAAAAAAAATCTGGATTACTCCTGACCATGAAAGAACTATTACTCAAATGACCACGGATAGTTTTAGGCTCTTGTGAAATATCCCTGTTGTCCTTTAAAGTAATAAAGTCTGGATTCTTAGAGCAATGTATGTCTTTTCTTATGTTGTGGAACAACAGTTAGTTATTTTCTTGTATGTTTTGATTTTGCTAATGGAGCAAACTTTTTTTTTTTTTTTTTGGCCTGAGATCCTATTTGGAAAACCCAGAATGTTTATGTATAGCATTTTTCCCATCAAAATTTTAATTTTTTTGGATTAGGTTTGACTGCATATAATAGAAAAAGCAGAATGCCAGTGGTTTAAATAAGACATTTATTTCTCTCTTGTAAAAGAAATTCAGAGGTAGTGATGGTACAGTGGCCCTACAAAGTTGTCCAGGACCTGGTTCTTTCTGTTTTACTCTCCTCTGTCTCTTGTCCTCATGTTCCAAAATGACTGCTAGAGGTCAGCCATCACTACCAGGAAGCAGTACAGAGGAAGGGAGAAAACACATATTCCTTTTCCAGGACATTTCCATAAAGTGCCATGTAAACACTTTGCTTACAACTCACTAGGCAGAAATTTGACACATACCCACACTTAGCTGCAAGGGAGGCTGGGGAGTGAAGTATATAGCTGGGCAAGTAAATGTATATTTCAAACTAACAAGGATTGGGTAATTATAATCACCCATGTCAGTTCTTTGTTGTTATTTCTTTAAACAGTCAAAAAATAATGTGGCATAATACCAGAAATGTACATAGGTAGATATTAAAGGACCTATGACCCTGAAAAGCAGCTATTCTCTTAAAAATTATAAGGCTCTAAAAGCTTTTTGCTTATGTGAATTATATCTATTAATATTTATTTTATTCAACATTAAAATTGAGAAAGTAAAAAAGTTATTATTTAAAAATTTTTATTGGAGTATAGTTGATTTACAATGTTGTGTTAGTTTCAAGTGTACAGCAAAATGAATCAGTTATATATATATATCCATTCTAAAAAAGTATTATTTATAAATATATTAATTTGTAGTTATTAAAGTATATTACTATAAATAACACATTGAAAATTGAAAATAGCTGTTTTCCAAAACAAAATAATTCATAAAAAGTGACATTTTCAGAAGTCTTTTTAATGTCTAACTTAATAGAAAGCTGGATTCTCACATCTCCTTCTGCATTCAGTCTGTAGTGATATGTTGTTTGGGCTGAAGTATATAAAAAACATGGGACTTCCCTGGTGGCGCAGTGGTTAAGAATCCACCTGCCAATGCAGGGGACACTGGTTTGAGCCCTGGTCCGGGAAGATCCCACATGCCGCGAAGAAACTAAGCCCGTGCGCCACAACTACTGAGCCTGCATTCTAGAGCCCGCGAGCCACAACTACTGAGCCCATGTGTCACAGCTACTGAGCCTGTGCTCTAGAGCTCGTGCTCTGCAACAAGAGAAGCCACTGCAATGAGAAGCCCGCGCACTGCAACAAAGAGTGGCCCCTGCTCGCCTCAACTAGAGAAAGCCCACACGCAACAATGAAGACCCAAGACAGCCAAACGTAAATAAAGTTTTTAAATAATAATAATAAAAACATGGTCTTCAGAATATGAAGGCAGAAGAAAAGAGCAGTACTACAACAGCTTTTTCAGATAATTATGGATCTTTTTCTTTGATTCCACAAGTGATATCTTCTTCGTGGTTGAAATGTGGAATCCTTAACCAAATCTGTGAACATTTTGTCCTCTATTGCACTAAAATTCATTGACCTTTTTTACACTTCAAATGCACCTTTTCCTGTGCATGATTTTATTACATCTTACACTGGTGATTTGGAAAAATATATGTTCATCAAATTTGGCAAATGTTCCAAATGTGGACAAATATCAAAACTTATACTCACTAATATCACCACTGATCTCATCAGAAGTCTTTAAATACTAGGAAGCTGTCCAACTCTCAGTGGAATATTCAGATTTTCTAAAATCCAAATGTTCACTTGAAAGTCTGAGGGTTTTTTTTTTTTTTTTTTTTGCGGTACGTGGGCCTCTCACTGTTGTGGCCTCTCCCATTGCAGAGCACAAGCTCCGGACACGCAGGCTCAGCGGCCATGGCTCATGGGCCCAGCCGCTCTGCGGCATGTGGGATCTTCCCGGACCGGGGCCTGAACCCACGTCCCCTGCATCGGCAGGCAGACTCTCAACCACTGCGCCACCAGGGAAGCCCGAAAGTCTGAGTTTTATCGGTGAAAAAAGTACTATCAGTTTTTTCCTTGAAGTAATAGGTTTACTTCGTATTCAAGAAATGTCTCCAAAATACCTACGTCTAAATAACCAAAGTCTGTCAGCCATTCTCAAAATGTAAAAACAACATTTTATTTAAAAAGCTGCCACGTTTTTCAAGAGTAACATGGTTTTTAAAAATTGAAGTAGAGTTGATGTACAATGTCATGTTAATTTCTGCTGTACAGCAAAGTGACTCAGTTATATGTATACATATATATGTATATATGTTCTTTCTTATATTCTTTTCCATTATGATTTATCCCAGGGCATTGAATATAGTTCCTTGTGCTCTACAGTAGGACCTTGTTGTCCATCCTTTCTATAAGAGTAGCGTGTTAATAATTTTTTACCAGCCAACTCATATATTGAATACACGATTGTTCTGGTCAGAAAATACAATGTTTGGAATTTTTTATAAAACAAAATGGTCTGTTGGGACTTCCCTGGTGGTCCGATGGTTGGGACTTCACGCTTTCACTGCCGAGCACAAGGGTTCAATCCCTGGTCGGGGAATTAGGATCCTGCAAGCTGCGAAGCGCAGCGCAGCTAAAAAAAAAAGATCTGTTAATTTGGTCTGTTTTAAAAATGTGCTTTCATAATTGCATTTTCATGAAATTGGGGGTATGGAAGAGATCTGAATGGAATTAAAATAGATAATATCTTCTTTTGTTAAATATTATGAGCCATATTCCACCCCAAAAGTTTGAAAAGAAAGCACATTGGAATTTCCTCTGTGAACAGAAACTTTTCCTGGTCTCCTCAACCTCCGCGTCCTAACCAGGGCTGCCTGTTCCAAACAGGTTGTGGAAAGATTTTTGGAACTTGGGAGAGCTGGATGCTCACTGTAGGGACCTGAGATTCGGGCTGTTTTTATGACTTTTCTTGTCTTGGAGATAAATGTCAAGATTATTTCAAAATATAATTCCCTACACTCAGGGTTACTCCTTTAGGGGAGTAAAGTTAGGAAACTCAACACCATATGATCCAGCAATCCCACTCCTGGGCATGTATCTGGAAGAAACTATAATTCAAAAAGATACATGCACCCCAAAGTTCATAGCAGCACTCTTCACAATAGCCAGGACATGGAAGCAATGTAAATGCCCATCGACAGATGAATGCGTAAAGAAGATGTGGTACATATATACAATGAAATCGTCCTTAGCCATAAAAAAGAATGAAATAATGCCATTTGCAGCAATATGGATGGACCTAGAGATGATCATAATAAGTGAAAGAAGTCAAAGACAAGTACTATATGATATCACTTATATGTGGAATCTAAAACATGATGCAAACAAACTTATCTATGACAGAAACAGACTCACAGACATAGAGAACAGACTTGAACACATTATAACCTAATTAGATCAGTGGTTTAAATCAAAATGTTAATAAGGCTAAAGTCAAAGTTTTAAAGTTTTATAAATGGAAAAATTATTTGCAAGATCAGATGGACACCTAGTATTGCTAGCTGACACTCACAGACTTGGGCCTTAATTAGGAAGGAATCAGTACAATACACCATTGTGCAGTTGATAAAAACAAAGTGACCTTTTCTGAAAATTTTGCTTGGATGGGGATACTGGGTAAGTTGGAATATAAATTTATGACACTAGCTAATTTTCATGTTAAAATTGAAACTTTATTTTATTCTTTTAGGTTTCTGGAAGAGAATCTTTCTCAATCAGTGACTAAAGCCCATGTATCAATATTTTCAAGCCTTTATGTGCTTTTAAGCAATATTAGCATTGATGCTTCTTTTTTTACTTTAATTTTTATTTTATATTATAGTCGATTTACAATGATGTGTTAGTTTCAGGTGTACAGCAAAGTGATTCAGTTATACATATACATACATACATTCTTTTTCAGGTTCTTTCCCCATATAAGTTATTACAAGAATATTGAGTAGAGTTCCCTGGGCTATACAGTAGGTTCTTGTTGATTATTTATTTTATATATAGTAGTGTGGATGCTTTTTTTAAACTAAGTAAATCGGGTGCGTATGTGTGTGTACAGATCATTTATAACTGAATATATGGACATTGGTTGTAACATAATTTCACATGTCATATACTGTAATAGATTAAGCAGTCATTGTCTGAAGAGTCACATTATAGAATTCATTATCCCCCCTTTTATTCTTTGTTGTTTACTCTGATTACTGTTATGTTTTCATTTCTCTTCTTGCTTCATGTTATTTTGGTTGAAATGTTGGAATACTGCATCGGAATGATAAAAGTGCTATATGGAAAGACCAGTTAGAGGAGAAATTAGAATAAAGGAAGACCTCTCACCTCCTCCCTCTCTGCCGCGTTTTAGCTGTGTTACTGGCTCCCAGCCCTGCTGGACGCACACTCTCCTCTGTATCCGGTTTGGGTGGCATGGGGCCTGGGTGACTCCTGGAAATCAGGGTGAGAATTGGCAGTGGCCATGACTGTGGTCCAGAGATGGCATTTGATAAACATGCTGTTTTTTTCTCAGAGCTTTAAGCTCTTGTGTACACTCTACTTTGCATGAATACATTACGTATTATTTACTTAGATTACTTTTTTTCTTTTAAATATATCATGGATTTCAAAATATGATTTTTATTGAAACCAATGATTCCTTCTCTAATTTTCAGATAGAAACCCAGAAGGAGCATATATTTTTGCAGGCATATTTTACACCTGTAACTGCTTTGGAAGATGTAGGTCTTCTTTCACACATGCCTGAGTGTTGGACACACATTTGTTAAGGCTTTACATATTATTCAACCCATCAAATAGTCTTGCCCATCCAATCCTCCCAACACGCTGGCTGTACACCTAATTGTCTTTACCTGAAAAACCATGCAGTTGTGGTTGGTGAATGCAGCCTATCTGAGCAGGAGAGCACATTATAAGGTCATGGTCGCCATGAAGGTAGTAGTTAAGCATCTGGGATTTGGGATCAGAAAGTTCACCATTGCCATACTCACTTTGTTCCCTACTCAGGGGCAAAGCAATGCTTGACCTCTTTGAGCATTAAAGTCTTCAAGTAAAAATGACAAAAATTATGGAATCCTATAGTGTGTGTTGTGAGAAGTAAGTGAGATCATATATAGAAAGTGCCCAATACATATTTTAATGTCATTAAAAACCAGTATGGACCATGTGACTTGGGTTCTTGGGTGAGAGACTCATCTTCCATAATGGAATTTTGGAAAACGTATGCAAGTTTCTTCTTTTGTATTTTGTTTTGGATACCCTTAGTTTAGTCACATACTACTTGACACCCTCTAGAAGACCTCCCATGATTTATCATTTAATAACATTATGTAGTGCTTTGCTTTCTCTTCCTTTTTGTGTACGGCTAATAAAACATGGAACAATAAAAAAGATTGGATTTCATGCTTTGTTACATGCTTCTGATTAGACAGAATTATTTACAAAATATACAAAAAATGTTAAAGGATGAGAGCATTACTGGGTTCCTAATAACTCCCACCAGAACCTTTAAAACATGATATTTGCTATTTGTCACTCTTATTCACGTTCCTGTAGAACTTACTGGCATGTGGAGGAAATGTTGCATTAATGAGTTACTTTGGTCTTTTGAAGCTTATCTAGGAGGCTAATTGAATAGAAATAGATACTCAGTACTTTGTGAGAAATGAACATATTTTTGTGAAAGAAAGGCTGGAATAACATTCACATGTGATATGAATAACAGGTGCTCGGAACTCAGCCCCAAAGATGGTTAATGAACAATTTAGGTTCCAACCGGACTGGGGGAAAAGCACAAAAGAAATTACAACCTCAATTTTTAGTAATTATTTTTCCCAATCAAGGCAGTCTAACCACTTCCTTTTGGTGAATGTGAGCATTTAATCACCTTCATTATCCCACCGAACTCAGATACCACCACAGAGCACACTTACAGTGACTCACATGTACAAGGATACATGTTTATAATGATAAAACATTGTTTGCTAACTGATTTCAGAAAAGATTTGTAAATGACTGACAGATAACTAATGACTCCTAGGCATCTTTGCCAAAATCCAGAAGGCATTCTGTAATGTCATCTGAACCCGTACTGCATGAGGATGTTGAAGTTCAGTTAATGAATTACAGTCACTGTAAACTTCCTGAATACACCCTTCCAAGACACTATGACATATCTGTTAGGAATGGATATTCTTGTAAAATCGGATTTCTGGTCAGCATCGTGCATAAGCATATAGCAGAAAGGCCCTGTGGGTATGTTTATACTTGGATTTATTAAGAACCAGCACCCGAAATGACTCATCATTCAAATGGACTGATTGCAGCAGATATTGGGGGGATTTACAGAGGACTTATAAGAAGAACCAGTTAGTTTTTGCCAAACCATGGCTTACTGGGGCATTTTTGCTGATACCCTTCACTAACAATGCCATTTGTCACTGATTTCATTTAAGACCTGGGTTAGCATTGGCACCGAATAAATAAATAAATAAATAAATAAATAATCAGCTTCTTTAACAACCCCCAAGCCCCAAATTATATAAGATGATGGGGTGGCAGATCTGGAAAAATAATGACTGTGTAAAGATTTCTTTTCATTCTTTTTAATAACTGTGAGAAATGTGGCACCTGGCAGGAAAGATAAGTTACTTTTACACAGTACTATTATGACCAGGTAAATATTACTCACTTTTTATAGCACTAATAATTAAACAGAGCCTTAGTCAATCTTTCAGCAATTGAAATATTTAAGACTTTATTCTCTGTGGGCTTGTGTTGAGTTCCCCACGTTTATCACAATCTGTGATTTGACTTATGGTTCATATCTTTATTTAGAGTAAATGAAATAAACTCAGTGCCATTTTGTTTCTATTTAAGGCCTTTTAAAACATTTAGGCAAATAACTAAATTATCTAAACTGTTTTTAAAAGAGGGATCTGTAGAGCATCCAAGGTGATTTCCCTAAGAGTTACATAGTAATTATTTTCTAAAAAATATGGAGCCACAAAATACATCTCAGACATGCTTAATTCATGCAACTGAAGGTTATATATTACCTGACATTATCTCGTAGACCACATGAATAAAACACTTTTTCAAGTAATAAGTGTTCCTCTAGAATGGAATCGTTTATATGGTTAAATCTTATATGGGGACATATAACTCAATCTTGATTGCGTTTCAGTTATTCTAATAGACATTGCTTTATTGTTTTTTTTGCCCTCTCAATCCTTTGTGAAAAAAAATGTTTAATCAAAAATGATAAAGTAGAATTTAAAAATATCTATTCCTTAAACAGTTTCTCAACACAGCAATCTGTGATTAGTCAAAACATCAATCATCAATCTCCTGACTGTAATAAAATAATGGCATAAATGCACATTGCATTTTGGGAAAGGAAAGATAAAACCAGAAAAGAAAGGACTAATTGAAAAAAAACTGAAGATACTTAGAACGGTCATCTTATACTATATGAAACTGAGAAAAACAAAAATGAGTTTCAAAGAGGTAGGCATACTTTCTACCTGTTATTTTTATGTCCATGAAAATAGCAAGTTATATCCTCAAGCATAATTTATTTAGATACTAATGTATTTTAGATTTTTCAAGTTCTTTTGCATGTTCCAGAAAGCCACAAACCATCCAATTTTTCTATTTTATGCTAATAATTAAGAGAAAAAAGAGTTGATATTACAGGTAAATAAAAAAATTGAAATTGTTGTGAGATTTCAATTATCTATTCTCTCTTTCATTAACTTCCATTACCACCCAAATTTAAATGTGCTGTTTTTAAATTTGTGCCATTTTTGGCCTTTATTATGATCTTAAAACTTTATTCATATTAATTATATAATATTAATATTAGAATATATATGATATTTAGAACAGTTGTTACTAGATATGTGATTTTTGACTACTTTTTCGACCTCTCTTTACCTCTATAGCCTTGTGTATCATTTCTCCATTTACTGAGCACATACTATATGCCAGGCACTCTGTGAAGTGCCTCACATATGCTCTATCATTTAATCCTAAAACTAATTATTATGAATTAAATGATATATATGCCTGGCACACAGCAGTTATTCAATAAATATCAGCTGACAATATTAGTATTGATGGCTGGGAAGATTTACACTAGGGAAATGCAAAGACCTTTAAACATAGAATTGGTAATGCATGATGTCCTTAAATGATGTAAATATATATACATATCAACAAATCATAAGTGCAGATCGGATTCATCATGTCCCAAATGGAACTCAGTATCTTTCATTTCAAATGTCATTTTTTTTTTTGGATGAATGACACCATCAAATTGCTAAATCGGAAATTTGGGTATCATTCTAAAAATCTCCCTCTGATTTACTTGCTGTATCTATTCAGTTGCCCAGCTCAGTCCATTCTGTTTCAATAACATCCTTCAATGGCATCCCGTCCTCTGGTTCTGTCATTGCCTTGGCTTCCGACATCCACACTGGACAGCTCACGGGCTTTGAGCCAGAGGGACTCGAGGTCTGGTCCGGGCACATCACTGATTAACATGGTGACCCTTGGTGAATTCTGTGTTCCTTTTAACTCTGTTTTCTCAGTGTGGGTGCAGCATGAACCACGACTCCTGAGATGGTGGGAAGGTTAGATGAGAACTCGCAGGGCAGGTGTAGCCTGATGACTGATACATTCAGGCCCCTCATCATTTCTCCCTTTGATCCTTTCTGTCACCTCCCGAGGGTTCCTTGTCTTGCTCTGGCTTTTCCTCTAGGCCTTTTCACACACTCCTGCCAGAAAGCCCACACATAGCAACAAAGACCCAACGCAACCCCCCAAAAATAATAAATAAATTAATTAATTTTAAAAAATGATCATGGGAAGTGGGATTAAATGTTAGGGAAATGGAGAAGGTGAAAAAAGGGAAGATAGTGTGAAGATATGTTGAGGGTCTTGGTAGTGTGAACAGGGGCTGATCACTTGGGGAAAGAATTAGAGCGAGGAAACTCTGGCTAGCAGGGTGCAGGGTTGGCTACAGTACACAATTAACTGCTAACTTTTGGGACCCTGCTGTGTGCCAGGCACGGGGCTAAGTTCTAGTACACGTCTCACTGACTCATTTCAAGCACCCTGGGGACTTCCCTGGTGGTCCAGTGGGTAAGACTCTGCACTCCCAATGCAGGGGGCCCATGTTCGATCCCTGGTCAGGGAACTAGATCCTGCCTGCACGCGCACTAAGAAGTCCTCATGCCGCAACTAAAGATCCTGCACGCCGCAATTAAGACCTGGCACAGCCAAAGTAAATAAAAATAATTTTTTAAAAAGCACCCTGTATTATGTAAATGATTTTAATTCCTCCATGAGGGAAATATCTCCCAGAACTATTTTCAGAATGAGGAAACTGGGAATTCCCTAGTGGTCCAGTGGTTAGGACTCTGTGCTTTCACTGCCGAGGGCCTGGGTTCAGTCCCTGGTCGGGGAGCTAAGATCCATAAGCTGCGTAGCACAGCAAAAAATAAAATAAAAATGAATGAGAAAACTGCCCAAATGTCCATCAACAGATGAATGGATACAGCGAATGTGGTACATATATACAATGGAATATTACTCAGCCATAACAAAGAATGAAATAATGCCATTTGCAGGAACATGGATGCAACTAGAATTGTCATACTGAGTGAAGTGAGTCAGAAAGAGAAAGACAAATATCATATGGTATCACTTAAATGTGGAATCTAAAATAAAAGATACAAATGAACTTATTTACAAAACAGAAATAGACTCACAGATATAGAAAACAAACTTATGGTTACCAAAGGGGAAAGGGGAGGGAGGGATAAATTGGGAGTTTGGGATTTGCATACACACACTACTATATATAAAACAGATAACCAACAAGGACCTACTGTATAACACAGGGAACTATACTCAGTATCTTGTAATAACCTATGAGGAAAAAGAATGTGAAAAAGAACATATATATATCTGAATCACTATGCTGTACACTTGATGCTAACCCCACATTGTAAATACTTCAATGAAAGAAAAAAGAATGAGGAAACTGGAGATTTGTGAAGCTAAATTATTTGCCCAGGGTCAACCAGCTAAGGAATGGAGGTGCGATTCACAGGTCTGTCTGGTCCCAGAGCCTGGGCATTCATCGCTCTGCTTTCCCCAATCCTTTATGGAGCTCGGACCAGACTTGGCTTCAGTGCTTCTCCAGTAAGGTCAAGTGTGTCCCATCAGTCACCATGGTAAATTACACAGCCAGCCTGGCTCTCAGCATTCTTTTCCGTTAATAGTTTGGCATATGGTCGTTGACATTCTTATGGCGCTCCCCGGTGATCCGTGAAGAGACAGAGGCTTGCAGTAGGAAGCCAAATGAAGAAGGTCAGCATGTCCCCTGAGAGATGGCAGAAAGAGCCTGGTCTCAGTGGACGAAGTGAAAGGCACACTGTGGTCATGTCCCTCTTCATCCATAGCCGTGCGGCTTGGCCTGCCTGGGTTATGAGTCATCAATGAAAAGACAAGAAAATTGAGGACAACGAGTAGACCCAGGACAGGAGGCGGTATTTTTCTGTACTCAGTGGTGGAAGGGTAGCACAACGTTGGTTCAACAGACAGGGAGATATTAATAGCAAGACCAAAACCGATTTTATTTTTGAACAGGGATATGAACCTGGAAACCTTCAACACTTGAGAAGCTAAAGGCTAAAACACTTGAGAATATATTTTTTAAAATCCCAAACATGTGAGCTTCAAGAAAGCCACAGCTAAGATGCCAGAAATGAAAAAATCACTTAAAAAAAAAAAAGACCAGGGCTTTTAGACTGAAGGCACCAGGCTTTCTAGCTGTATTTCAGTCCATTTTGATAGGCTAATTGCAGCAGAACCAGAAATAACTACACATTCTTCCTGGCCCTGATTCTGCATCTCTTAGTTCTGAATTCTGAGTTGGACATACAATTTTTAGGGGCTTATCAGAGCTTGCAGTGCTCCCACTTCTGATATGATTGGAGTTTAGATTCTTGCAAAGAGGCTACCGAACTGGAGGAAAATTTGAGGAATGTTTTCCCCTTTATTTAGTTCATCAGAAATGAAGACACTTTTACATTCTCCCAAATTTAGTCTCAGTAATGGGTTACCATGGTTGGTTTGGGTTGTCTGACGCTAATCACTGAGATTTGGGGTGTCAATGAGAGCGAATGATTTGAACAATTAACCTTGATTTTCTTTTCATAATAATGACTAAGTTCCATACTTCGTAATGTGGGATGGATGCCAGGTTTTACTTCCAATTTGACTGTCTTATAAACTTGAGGTATTTGACGAATATTTTGAAGTGATTTTGGCCTGCACCATGGATAAAGGCCACACTTCTGTAGTCTGTACGGCCCCAAGTATTTTTTTAAAATAATTTTTATTGGAGTATGGTTGGTTTACAATGCTGTGTTAGTTTCAGGTGTACAACAAAGTGAACCAGTTATACATATACATATATCCACTCTTTTTTAGATTCTTTTCCCATACAGGTCATTACAGAGTATTGAGTAGAGTTCTCTGTACTATGCAGTAGGTCCTTGTTGGTTATCTGTTTTATTTATATATATATAGTAGTGTGTATATCTCAATCTCAATCTCCCAATTTATCCCTCCCCCACCAAATATTTTTCATACAAAATTTATTGAAGGGATGTTAAAAATCATCTTTTATGTAAGTAAAAGGATGGGCCATTCTTACAATTAAAACAATAAATGAAAATATATCCTGGATCCATCATTAAGCAACTCATATCTCTCCCCCAATCCCTCTCCTTCTCACTCTCTTTCTCCAGGTCTATCTCTAGGTTATTTTATTTCATTTTATTTTTCTATTTTTTTATTTTTTAAAAGTAGTTTTCATTTACCTTTGCATTAGCACTTAAAATACACATTTCTATTTCAAAATGCCATTGAAAAATTATTCTAATATAACAGCAGCAAAATATAATTCTGCAATTACAAAAGAGCTAAGCGGGGATCTACAGTTAAGTTATTCTCATGTTTAAAACTATGATTCTGAAATAGATGCTACTTCAAAGCAGCTGTTACCAGCTCTTTAGGTTTGGTTTAAAAACACACACATAGTTGCCGGGAGATTTATAATCTTGTAGTCCGTGCACTGTTCTGGAAGCATTCTTCAGGGACCAACCAGCCCTTAAAAACAGCACTCAGTCCACATGCGTCAGAAGGAGTTAAATGAACTGGGGTAAATAGGATTCCTACATTACATCAAAAACATATGACATTCTGCAGCAACTGGGAGCATGTTGTCCTCTTTACAACTAATTTTATCTGAAGAGTTTAAGAAGGTGGACATTGTACCACTATCAAGTGCATTTAAAAGTGACATGTTTTTGTGCTAATCTGACTCCCCTGAATGACCTAGCTAGTGAACTAGTCACCAGGCAAATCAAGCCTGCAAGAAAGGGAGCCAATATTCAAATTACCATGTTATTGTCTGATCCACAGAATTTACTTTCAACATAAACATATAACCTCAATATGAGATGTCTAACTAAAGAAAGCACCACCACCAAGACCAAGACAGCCTCTCCTCTTCTAAGGTTTAGGTTTTTCCCAGAATTCTCAATACATGGAATAGCCCATACAGAGCCATTGCTCCCACAACAAAGCCTTGGGCTGCCACGCGCATGTGGATCAGGTGAACAGACATTTTAGTGTTGCCCCTGCTCTTCAATTTATATAATTCATATGCAATGATTGCTGCAAAACCTGCCATTCCAATGGGGACAAATGGTGCCTCTCTAGCTTTTCAGATAAGTTTAGATCCCTAATCTTCATCCAATGAAGAAAGAGAAACATCTGTGTCACTTGACATAGTGATTGAAGAAACTTCAGACAGTGACAAGATGTCACAGTCTCCAATCGGCTTCTCTCTAGATTATTTTAAAAACGCATTGCTTTCCCCTTGGTTTAGTGAAGCTGCAAGTAATAGAAAGCCCAGCCTGAACTGCTTCAAGAATAAGGAAAATATCATCTCTCTCCCATCATAAGAGAGTCAGCGATGGGGCCACTCCAGGGCTGGGTCACTCATGGCTCGGTGATATCACCAGGGCCCTGGTTCTCTCTGTCTCTGCCGTTGCTAACATGATACCCTCTCCTCTGGTAGCTTCATTGTTGCCAGGGGGCCGCAGCCATCCCAGGAATCACACTGGACAAAAAAACAAGGTCCAGTGCATGAGATGAGGGTGTCCTGTTTTCTAGCTTTCCATCAGGAAAGAAATCCTCCCAGTAACATGCCAGCAGATTCGTCTCCATGTCATGGGCGAGATCCTGGTCACAAGCCCGTCCCTAAACCTGTCCCTGGTGGTGTGGCCATGAGAATATTCAGGACTTAGCCTTGAGCTGAACTCACAATGAGGTCACTTTTCCAGTGGGGAGAAATGAGGGTTCTGTTGACAAGGAAGCCGGAGAGAATGGACAGGGTAAGCAACGCATACTGTCAGCCCTGTCCCTGAAGTTTTGTTCTCTTCCTACCTTCTTGAGCACCTGTGCCACACTAGCCACCATTAATTTCACATATATAGGCAAGACACTGTTTGCAAAGGGAGAATGGAACAGTCTGTGTGTGGGGGGGGGGGATTTAACACTGTGACTCGGAAAGGAGGTGGGAGACGTGCCCATGGATCAGAGACGCGGGTTAGTGAGTAGGTCACACTAACTGACACACCACCATTTCCTCCCCAACTGAATTAAGATCAGATGTCCAAGAGGTACAAGCCTTGAGAACCAAAGATGAGCTTCAGGCCATACAGAAGCTTGGACATTTCCTGTTTCCCCTGGGATTTTTATGTTGGTGATACAGAGCTGTAGAATTTGCCATCAATTCGCTGACTTGGGCAGTCATTATCAGGATGTACAGCTACTGTGCAGAACAAAAATAAAACATTGAAACATCCACTGGGAGGCTGGCAGAGAGCAGACCAAAATGTACGTGGTGCTTTTACAGAAATGATCTCACTTGAGTATTCCTGTCCTATCTTCTATCTCACGAATTATAGCAAACATTCGAGTACTAATTACTATGTCCAGACACTGGTACATACACTTTATATCAATTAACTTATTTGTTCAATAGCCCTGTGAGGTAAGAGCCACAGTCATTCCCATCCTAAAGACCAAGAACTGACCCACGGTGAGCTGGTGTGCTTTTCACAAGGCTGAAGAGGTTGTAAATGAGAGGAACTGTGATCCCGTGGTTTTTGCACTGAGCCACTACACCCACTGTATCTTTAGGAGGCTTGAAACTGCCACGATGCCACCTGGATAAGTTTTTGTCTTATCAGGGATTTCATTTAACCTCAGTACAGGAGACTATTAAAACATGCTCTGACCATTTGTTTTCTCACTAATGCTTTTTTTGTTGTTTTGTTTTCTGTCTTTTTTAATGATTGTTTTGCATCTCACGCCATCTCCTAAGTTTAAATTGAAAATCCAGAGAGTCTTTGCTTAACACCTCTAATAAACATAGAGCTAGAAATCAGACATTATATTGGCCTGGCCAAAAAGTTCATTCGGGCTTTTCTGTAACCTCTTATGGAAAAACCCAAACGAACTTTTTGGCCAAGCCAATACGTGTGTGTGTGTGTGTGTGTGTGTGTGTGTGTGTGTGTGTGTGATAAGAAATAGCCTTAGAGGCAATGTTGATTATATTTGAATGCTTAAGTCTCCATTTTCCTAGAACACCCTTAAAACCCTCACCTAGGGCTTTTATTCTTGTATTGTAAAGACGTTTAATTAGAAAAGGTCAATCTTGGACTTCCTGGTGGTGCAGTGGTTGGGAGTCCGCCTGCCAATGCAGGGGACATGGGTTCGGGCCCTGGTTCGGGAAGATCCCACATGCGCCGAGCAACTGGGCCCGTGAGCCATGGCCGCTGAGCCTGCACTCTAGAGCCCGCGAGCCACAACTACTGAGCCCGCGTGCCACAGCTACTGAAGCCTACGTGCCTAGAGCCCGTGCTACGCAGTAAGAGAAGCCAACACAATGAGAAGCCCATGCACCGCAACAAAGAGTAGCCCCGGCTTGCCGCAACTAGAGAAAGCTCGCGCGCAGCAACAAAGACCCAACGCAGCCAAAAATAAATAAATCAATAAATAGGTAGATAAATAAATAAATAAATTTATTTTAAAAAAAAAGAAAAGGTCAATCTTAATATCTAAATGACCTAGCAATAAAACTGAGCCACAGCATGGGACTTGTGGCAGCTAGTCCAAAAACTCGGGAAATAATGCAGATCAAACTTCTGCAAATGTAACTGAATATAGACCTACCTTGCTTTATATGATAGGTTTGTTTTTAAAACATTTAGACATAAATCAAATTTAGCAAAATAAAAACAGAGTACTTGCTGTTCAGTGCAAATCTGTGTTCCTTTCATAAGATGGAAACTCTTTCTGCAGTGTTGATGTCTGTTTTCCAATTGATGCGTTCAGACGTTTGCAGTGTCGGGCATCAGGTCTGCGGTGTAGACACTTTCTCCTCTTCTCTTCTCCCATGTTCCATCTGTCTCAAGTCTCTTCTTTCCTCAGTCCCTCACTAAGTCACACAGAGTACCTCTCTAAACTCCCTTAAGATTGAGAGCCACAAATCTGACCACTGGGCAATATTTTTTAAAAATCTGAACAATGAAAGTGACCCTGCAGTCACATCCTACTTCCTGGCCCCCAGGTTACTCTGTCCACGTCATGGTCATTATCTAGACTGGCTGGCTGGATTCTGAGCAGCTACACAAAGTTTCAGCAGCTGGGCTGATTTTTTTTTAAGTTCCATCATCCATCCTTCAGTATTATTAAAATCAAATTAATAGGCAGTACTGAGAACTTACGAGATCCTCCCAGAGCTGTCCTGGGCTTTGTTGGGGAAACACTGAGCCAGAATAAGAGAGCAGCAGACTTTGGACCTGTAGGATCGTCACAGTTTCGTTGCTTACTTGGGTTTGGAGGGTTATTAGGTGACAATGTCCCCTGCGTGTCCACGAAGAAGGTACATTCCTGGTACCAAATGGGAAAGAGGGTGCTCCTTTGGAGTTAACAAAGTGTGTGTGTGTGTGTGTGTGTCCGTCCAGAGGGAGTAAAGTGCTGGAGTTGCTACTCGGCTCCCAAGGCCAATGGCATTGATGTACGCTCAGCTGTGCCAGATGACCTTGGGCAAGTTAACCCCTCAGTGCCTCAATTTCTTCATCTGTACAAGAAAGATCGTCATTGTACGTATGTCCTAAGGTTGTTGTGAGGATTAAATGGGTTAATTACACCAAAAGTCTGACACATAGTAACAACAAATGTTGGTTATTACTTCTTCCCCATTGTTTGCAAACCACTCAGATCTTCCAAGGTGAACATTTTTGACTAGAGCTAGAAAATTATTAAATATATTTTTAATAACTTTATTTATTTATTTATTTATTTTTGGCTGCTCTGGGTCTTCGTTGCTGCGCGCGGGTTTTCTCTAGTTGAGGCGAGTGGGGGCTACTCTTCGTTGCTGTGCGCGGGCTTCTCATTGCGGTGGCTTCTCTTATTGCGGAGCACGGGCTCTAGGCACGCGGGCTTCAGTAGTTGTGGCTCACGGGCTTAGTTGCTCCACAGCATGTGGGATCTTCTCGGACCAGGGCTTGAACCCGTGACCCCTTCATTGGCTGGTGGATTCTTAACAATTGCGCTGCCAGGGAAGTCCAAGAAAATTATTAAATATTGATTGGAATTGATTCCAACAATCATTTATTCATCTTAAACCTATGTATGAAAAAAAACCCTTAATATCTGCTCGGGAAAAGTTCTGGGAATTGTCATTGTGGTAAAAGCTGCTTTCTAGACCTTCTTTTGATATCAAAGTTGATACGGCATAAATGGAATACGGAGAGCAGTCTGGTGAAGTGGGGCAGTGTGTACTCAGATGTTCTTTTTCTTTTTGTGTTGCTGGGGGGAAGAGGGGTGTCACTGATTTTGCTGACCTGGCCTCAGCTTGTGAGAACTTGGTGAGATTGGCAAAGCACAGATGGCATCCTCATGTACCCTGGCCTACATGTCTATTTCCCATCTACACATGCTGGTGTCATATTTTCTATAGAAAGTATCCATCCATTTATTATTTGTTCAGTGAAAGTGTGTGAGGTTCGCCCACATTTAAAAGTGAAAGGCAAAAGGCAGAAAATCAAGAAATACTTGCATGTGTGAAATGAGTTAAGGGATAAAATTTTTTTTTTGAAGAGTGGGTTTCCAAACAATTTGATAACAAATTAGGTATTCCTGGCTTTATCTTATTTGATATCAGTAAAAGCATTAGCAAAAGTTGGCCCAATTTAGGAATCCACAATACTTTGTACTTCGTCTTAAGCCTCAGTTGATGACTGTCATTGTCCTGTAAGGTGGTTTGACAATTTTGATTTACTGCAAGGATCTGCCTCAGTCCTAAAGTCACTAAGAGATACAAAAGACCTATTGTGTTGATAACTTTTGAAGTTTTATGTGAACTGCTATTGTGTTAACACCTTCTAAATATTTTATTAGATAATTTCAAACATGCTTTAAATGCAGCTTCTTAAAAAAACAGTGTTCAAAAACATTTATGAATGCTGATCTAAACATCTAAAGACACTTAATTGAATTTGCAATAAAATTGTGAATCTGAAAACAAATTCTTTTGTTATATCCAAACACTGAGAGTGGGATTTCAAGAGCTTAAGTTTGAATTTTTTGTGATGATGTTTTTTCTTTTATTCAACTTTAGTTATCTCATCTGTACAAACTGGTTACAATTATAAATCTGTCTCAGACTCCTGGAAGGGCTGATAGAAATGATTCCAGAGCCCTTTACAGAACTTTTCTACATTCAGCATAAAAGTTATACTTTATAACTTTAGGGAATTTTTCTTTACAGCTCTTATGATTTACAATCTATATTAAATATTTTATTCTTCTTGGCTTAGCTTAAAATATAACTCTGTAGCTAGAGACACACACTTGTGTGTGTGTGTGTGTGTGTGTGTGTGTATCAAAAACACAAAGTACTATCTTGGAATTTTAAAATCTTATCACTTTGAAAGCTAGCTAGTGTTTAATTCCATTTTATTTAATTTTTTTAAAATTGAAGTACAGTTATTTTACAAGTTTAGTTTACAAGTGTTAGCTTCAAGTGTACAGAAAAGTGATTCAGTTATATATATATATATACACATACTTTTCCAGATTCTTTTTCCATTATAGGTTATTACAAGATATTGAGTAGAGTTCCCTGTGCTGTACAGTAGGTCCTTGTTGTTTATCTATTTTATATATAGTAGTGTGTATCTGTTAATCCCAAACTCCTAATTTATCCCTCTATCCACCACTATCTCTCCCCCCCACCCCCAATATCCCCTTTGGTAATCATAAGTTTGTTTTCTATGTCTGTCGGTCTGTTTCTGTTTTGTAAATAAGTTTCTTTGTATCATTTTTTTTAGATTCCACATATAAGTGATATCATATGATACGGTGTTTAATTTTTATAATTGCGTTTCTATTTTAAATTATGGAATGTAAACCTTACCTGATGTCACTTGGGATGATTTTTGATTTGGCATGCATACACACACACACACACACACACACACACACACACACACACTCACATATCTACACATATACATGTACACAGTTACACACACACATATATATACATATATATTTATACACATATATATGTGTGTGTGTATGTGTGTATATATATATATATATATATATATATATATATATATATATATATATATATATATGTTATACTTTCTTCTGAGTTGTGATCTAGGGAGCCTGAAAGATGTCTTTCTTTAGATTGCCAAGATCTTAACACTTCTACTCCATTCACTTCATCTCCCATTGTACCACGAGGATAGCACCAATAGTATTACCTTCCCTTAATGAGATGGAAAAACTCGGGCCTGGGTGCCTGCGTTGTGAAAGCCAGAGCAACAAATCAACGGCGGGACTGCGGTTGTGTAAGTGGTGACCCACGGGGGTCGGGGGGGCCTGGCTCTGCTCAGTCCCCTCACTGGTCCTGGATAATACTACCCACAGGTGGACGGCCTCCCTGAGAAGCCTGACCTTGATTCTGCTGCATTTTTACACTGGGTTAACGTTAAAAACCTGCTTATTCTCTTCCCTTGTTTCACATCTGAAAACTAGCAAATGTAAGTCCTCTCCTAACTCCTTTCAAAGAGCAAACAACTCCTGTCACACCTGTGATGCCAGAACGTTAACCCCAAATCCCTCTGTACCAGCAATACATTGAAACAATTCAACTTCTCTCTTCGTAGAAGCATCATTTTTGTACCCCTGACTTGAATCTTGTTCAAGGTACTGCTGAATAGCAGGAAAGACCTCTCTGATTTGTTAAGGATAACTTCAGACTCCCAGAGTCCCCAAATCATTTTATCATGAGGTTAGGTGGGCATTCCATTCGGTGACGCCGGGTTTAAGATTCCTCCTTTTTCTTTTTGTACCTTTGAAAGAAAACACAGGGAATTCCCTGGTGGTCCATGGTTAGGACTCCACGTTTTCACTGCCCAAGGCTGGGGTTCGATCCCTGGTTGGGGAACTAAGAAACCGCGAACAAGAGAAGACCACTGTACCTGTCCTTCTCCTCAGGAACCAAGTGAGTCTTTTGCATCTGGGACCAGCCAACAGCAAGGCCCATTTTCTCCCTGAGACATGGCCAAGCTAGAGCTGCCCGTCCATAAGGTAAAGCTCAGCCCAGCTGCCTGTGTTTCAATCTTTTTTTTTTTTTTTTTTTTTTTATTTTTTATTTTTATTTTTTGCGGTATGCGGGCCTCTCACTGTTGTGGCCTCTCCCGTTGCGGAGCACAGGCTCCGGACGCGCAGGCCCAGTGGCCATGGCTCACGGGCCCAGCCGCTCCGCGGCATATGGGATCCTCCCAGACCGGGGCACGAACCCGTATCCCCTGCATCGGCAGGCGGACTCTTAACCACTGCGCCACCAGGGAGGCCCGTGTTTCAATCTTTACAGTATCTTGATTTGGACCTGATTAGTCAAAAGAGAGAAAGAGATAAAATATCCAGAATGTTTAAGCTACTAGGGAATAAGCACTTTGGGGATAGATAAAGAAAAAAGCCTAGTATTTTCAATAAATGGCATAGTAGGATGTAAATATATTTAGAATCTTAAGGTCAAAGATGTTTTGTCATTTTTAGAAACAGACAAATGTATTAGGCATAATTAAATTTGCTCATAAATTATTATTTCTGATTTATTTTAAGATGAAAGTTTGAAAGAATAATCCAGGACAAAAAAATCCTCCATTTTTTCTAACTCTCAACCACTCTTTCTCATATTTTTGACAAAATAGAGGAAGCACCCTGCATTCTCCTCTTCCAAATGTTTCTGGGTTCTTTTCTCCTAGGTTTCACACTGCTCATCACTTTCTAGCCCTGTTTTCTCAAGCTTTGGAGGGTTTTTTGTTTGTTTGTTTGTTTGTTTGACAGAGTTTGGTAGCCCTGCTTTAGTGCCAATAGTAAGCAAAAGAGAGTTTGAAATCTTAAAAAGTTTTCCATTTATAAGAAGTAATGATCAAGCTGCTGATGTTTAGGTGTTTCCTCTTTGGTAGGAATGGATGTCTACTGGGGACCTGCTCTTTGCCAGGCATTGTGTGAAGTGTGGTGACCAAACCAACACCAATATGCCCTGGAAGCATCCATGACAACATCGCCCTGACCAGCCATTCTCATAGCTTATCACCTCCAAAAAGCACCATAATAAGTCTCTGCACTTTAAAAAAGATTAAATCCTCTTTAATTTACTGACTTTTCATATTTAAGGGAACTACAAACACTTGACAGTGGTATGTGGTTATAGAAGTGGATATGACTTATATTTTTAAATATAGAAGACTTATCACTCAGCTTCTCTTATCAAAGTGTTATCAAACATCCTCTAGCATGTTGGTCATTTTTATGGAAAATACAGTAGATGCCTAAGACGTTATCCTTGCTCTCAAGGAACTTACAGCATTTGAAGAGAGTCTATTTGTTTGCTTTTGTTTTGGGGGTGGGGGAAGGGAGTTTGCTTTGGTATTTTGCTAAGCTAGTTAATTCCTTTTTCACCTGGTCAGTGAGAAAAATAAAATGTACGTACTATATCCAAGTATAGCATGTATGTACTCTGAGATCTCTGGTTTCTGATTCTCTTGGCTTTGAAAGTATAGTAAGATAATTCTTCTTATAAATAATCATAAATGCAGACCTCTTTTGTACCATATGGACATTGGAAAATATTTATAAAAGCTTATACAATGCCCACATCCAATTTTTATTATTCAGTTGCCTGGGTTTTATAAATCTTAAATGTGAGTGTTAGAATAGATCCATATGGTCTTTTAATTAATCTTCCACCATTTCCAACTGCATTTCCTTTATCTGTTTGAATCTAAATATTCTTTTACAATCAGTTACATGCTTTGTACATTTAATCTGCAATCCCCGACCAGCTGAGTTTACACCAGTGTAGCCTGCAGAGCTGTTCACCAAACACACATTACCGGGCACCTTTTGAATGACACCCGCTGGCCGGACTGCTGGGGATAAGAAGAGCAAGGGGACAGTTCATGGTCACATGGGAGACAAAAATATATTGTGATAAGAGCTTCCGCCATATTACCTATGGGCTTCAGAGGGTCCCAGTAACTGGTATTAGGAGACTTGAGATGTGGTCTTAGTTTGAGAAATAAAAATTACTGCTCAGAAATTATATTCCTTGGGACTTCCCTGGTGGTTCAGTGGATAAGACTCTGAGCTCGATAAGACTCTGGGTCCAATCCCTGGTCAGGGAACTAGATCCCACATGCATGCTGCAACTAAGAGTTTGCATGCCACAACTAAGGAGCCCACGTGCCACAACTAAGACCTGGTGCAACCAATTAAATAAATATTTTCAAAAAAGAAATTATATTCCTCTTCCTAAATTATTCTGAAGGGGCCATTCTTGCACATTGTTCATTTGCGGTGTTAGTATTTGGCCCTTCCCATAACAAGACAAGAGGTTGATTGGAACAGAAATGATCAAAGTGAAAAGGAGCTTTTCTGTTGTTTGTTGTTGGGGGCAGGGTGGGTGGGTCTTGTTCTCCAGAGATCTCTCCATCCTTGGGACAATTGTCGATGGGTAGACGTTTCTGGGTCACCAGCAGCTGAGCCTGTGAGAGCAACTGAGAGTTTTTGCACTTAAGGGAGTGGGTCCTGGGCAGTTGAGTCAGGAAGGCTTTTTCTTCAACTTCTGGTTTTAATTTGGGGCAAGTTTTGGGGCTAAAGGCACAGTGAGAGCTGTCTGCCAGACTTTTTTTTTTTTTTTTTTTTTTTTTTTTAAATCAATCGGACACATTGTTTGTTCCTCTGGGTTTGATAGACATGTTGTAATAAGGTCTTGAACTGCTCGCTACCTCTTTATGTACCTTCTGTCTAAAGGCTTGTTACTATTGTGACCTATATTCATGGAACCACAAACAATGGGTTTAACCATTAACTTTCAAACCACCTTTAAATGAATTCTTTTATAAGATGAGAATTATATGGGTTTCCACTGGTTGCTTAGAGGAAAAAAGAAAAGAACTCAGGTTGAACCAGGTTATTAAGGACCTGGGAGTTGGTTAGGATGCCCCTAGACTAGGCAGATAACTTGCCTTGACCTGTTTAGCTGGCAATTCAGTGTCCCTGAAAATCATAAGGCTTTTTGAAGTTGGTCTGTCTGTGAGTAAAATTGAATTGTGGCAAATCTTGTATTCATTGAGTTAAACCTCGCCGTCTACGCCAATACTTTGTGTCCATTAAGGTACAATTTGATGTTAGTTATCTATTTTCAGGGCCCTTCCTGGTGAGCCTTGGGAAAGTTACAGGCTACAAAGAGTACATTGTTTTCTCAAGTGATAGGAAACACTGAAATCCTGTCCCTTTAGGTTCATAATTATCTCTATGAATTTTCTATTTTTAATTGAACAGCAATCCAAATAAAGGGTAGCTTCCAGAAAACTATACAATCCAGTAGTGCCTGATGTTTCATGTAAAATAAAAAGACCATGCCATTGGAGTGGGGAAACTGATCTTATTTGGATGGCTCATGAAATACCATCAGTAACATAGGAGCCCATTTGGGTCTTCCATAGTTTCTACGTTTCTGCTTTTTAAATGGGGTGTAATTTGCACATGCTGCTTTCCATCCATTGAATTTATGCCATAGTGTAGGATTTTTTTTCCCCCATAACATTAGAAAAACCTTTTCCTGTCCTTCTGGTAGATTAATTATTTTTCAGAATCTATCTCTGGGCTGCTTTAACCTGTTGGCCCCAATTTTCAGATCAAGAAATAGAAACACAGCGAGGCCAGGTGACGGATTCAGCACAGTGCAGGAATCAGCAAAAGCCAGCCTCGTGGTTCCAATCCTGAGTCCAGTTCCCAAGTGACTACTTTATTTATTTATTTATTTTTGGCTGCGTTGTGTCTTCGTTGCTGCATGCGGGCTTTCCCTAGTTGTGGCAAGCGGGGGTTACTCTTTGTTGTGCATGGGCTCTAGGCGAGTGGGCTTCAGTAGTTGTGGCACGCAGGCTCAGTAGTTGTGGTGAGCAGGCTCGCGGGCTCTAGAGCACAGGCTCAGCAGTTGTGGTGCACGGGCTTTGTTGCTCCGCGGCATGTGGGATCTTCCTGGACCAGGGCTCGAACCCGTGTCCCCTGTATTGGCAGGCGAATTCTTAACCACTGCGCCACCAGGGAAGTCCCCTGAGTAACTACTTTAGCGTCAGTTCTCTGATTCACAAACACACAGGCTGCTTCTGATTAAATTACTTAATCTGCTTCATCAATGCTTTGACTAATTTATTGTCTATGCTCTCATTTAGCAACTAATTATATAATGTGGCAGGTTTTTCCTGTCGGTATTTTGTATTGTTATTTAATCTTTTTTCTCTCCAACTTTATTGTGTTGTTATGTATTCGTGTACACTTAAATTTGTATTCCTTAAGAAAGACTGTGCCATTTGTGAATTTCCCAAGGAAAAGAACTGGCACCTATAATTCTTTGCAGCCTCTCAAAGGCAGAAGGCCTTGCATACAGATTGCTGGAATTTGAATTGATCTCATTTTCATTAGATAAAACATCGTTTTAGGTTTTGAAGCACTTCTTGCTGGTATTAATTGATGTATTACTGAAGTAGAACTCTTTATTACCTGGTGAGTATCAAAGTAACCAAAAAATACCTTTAAGGCATGGGATGCTGAAAAAGTATTTGTTCATAGGTACAAGTGCCACAGTGTCTGAAGTTCCCAGCCTGTTGTGAAATTAACAAACAATTCCCACGAGGACCTATACAAAAGTCAAGGGTACAACACACCAAACCATTATGATTTTAGTGTATAGGCAACGTTGTGGGCAGGTTTTCAGTGGGTACAAGGCACGGGGATGGGAAACTGAGTCAATGTGCTCTTTATAATATTGTTATTATTATTCTTATTATCATCGTTATTGATAATTGTGAGACTAGACATTTCTTGATCATTACCATATGATATTCAAAAGTGTTAATTAATCCTCACAACATCACAACATCCTTATGAAGTAAGTTCCGTTATGACCATATTTTATATATGAGGAAACTGGAGCTCAGATATGCTGAGCAACTTGCCTAAGGTCACACAGCCAGTGACTGATATGGTTAGCAATCAGGTGGCCTGGCTCCAGGACCTGAGCTGAGAAAAACAGTACTGGGTGGGGCAGGATGCCGGGACAGCAGAGGCTGACTGTGCAGATGAGACTTGGCCTGCCCTCGATTTCCTTAGAATTTTCTCTAAGGTAGAATCTTTGTCTATGACGTATCCCCCCAGGGTCGGCCTAAAGACACATGGAGCCAGTGGAGAGAGGAAATCAGTTTTTGCAGAAGGTATTTTTTATCATCAGCAGCAAAGTTCTTGCTGCTTGGAGGAGGGAGGTAAATGACACACAGGAGGAGACTGGATCCCACAGCCGCAGCAGAGCTGGCAGGGAAGACAGAAAGCTGCATGATTAAGCAGCAAACGTAGGCCCATTGACTTATGCATGGAAGTTCAGGGTCTGGGAACCGTGCCTGCAGCGAAGTTGGAGAAAGCCGCCAGGGCACACTCCTCCTCACGACAGCTTCTGTTCAGCCTCATCAGATCACAACCAGAGAACTTGCCAACTGAATCAGGTTTCTGGATCTTCCCCCTTCTTTTCATTTCATTTTTGTTTCCTGCTCCTGTAAGTAAAAGTCCACCCTGAGGTGCTGAAGACAATCTGCTCTAAATTTTCACTTAGTATCATACCGACTGACTCTGCACAAAACACTGGAGCTGGGCTCTCTCTACTCCTCCATTATTGTGTGTAAGGGAGCAAAGCACAGAGGATGGAGTGACCCACGGTGCCTGCACCTAGCTCGCACCTGAGCTGGGACCAGACCCAAACCCTCCCCCCATCTCAGGACCCTTTTCTCCCCCAAAGTTGGCAAAGAGTGGTCAGTTTAGCGTGTTTGCGCTCCCTCTGTGGTGACAGAACATTCCATCTTAATTCTTTCACAGTGAATTACCCTCCTGTCTGCTGTGGTACTCACCTCCTTGAAGTTGGGCGTGGCCATGTCTGTGAATTTCTTTGGCCAATAAAATGTGGGCAGAAGAGACAATTATGTGATACTTCTGGGACAAAACATGCGGTTGTCGGTGTGAGACTCTCCAGAGCTCTTTTTGCCCAAGAGCTGTGTCTCCCAGACAGTAAGGCTGATGGAGCCTTCCCCAGCATGGACGGCTGCCTCGCCACGTCCGAGACCGTGGTCCCTGCAGAGACTTCGAGCACGTGGGAAAGGAAGAACTCGCCAAGATGACAGCCATGTTTGTTACTGCAGCCTGACCTGACCTGTGCTGACGATTACGAATAGGCTTTAGGAATCTGTATTAGCTGTATCAGTGAGCCCTGTTGGGTGGCAGACACTAGGATAAGTATTGAAGATGATTTCCTCATTTAATAATTTAATACTTACCATAACCCGAAGGAGGCATGCATCTACATCATTTGCAAACGAAGACATTGAGTCTAAGGCAGGTCAATAAATTCCCCAAGTTACTCAACTAGTAAGAACCAGAGTTACTCCCAGGCATGTCTGGCTCTAAGCCTCTGTTTCTGTTTTTGGTTTTCACTCCGTCCACTGCCTGCCTTAGCGTGGCGTTACTCTGAGTGTTGACCCACATGCATTCTGCAGAGCGCCTACTGTATGTTTATCCCTGTGGGTAATGAGGGAGAGAGCTGAGTCCTGTACTTAAGGAAATCAGAGTCGAGCGGAGGGTAGGAAAGGACGTGAAGCAATAATGACCAAGATGAGATGTGAGTCTGGTGTTAAACAGCCTCTAAACCTCGAGTTGGGGCTTGGACGTTAGTTTGGAGGTAAATAGATGGGAACCACGGGAGAGACCAGCCTACACTGTCTGATTTGGTGATGGACAGTGTGAGCTCTGGAGCCTGCATTTGAATAGCAGCGCCACCACGTAAGCTTCCTTTAGCCCCTGTGCCTTTATTCGTGAACTGGGGTCAGTAATAGTACTCACGTCACGGAGTTGTGGTGATGACTGTATCGGATGATGAATATTACTTAGCAAACTGATGCACACAGTGGGTGCTCAATAAACGTTAGCTGTCTTCAGGCCCTGGAAACAGTAGGCATTGGTATGAAAACTAGAATGGGAAGTAAGGATGTGTGTGATCATATCCTTGGGCTTAAAGGCTTCTGTTTATGTCTGATTCTTCTTTTGAGACACACAGAGGGCGGAGCAGCCTCTACCAATGCGGCAGGCTTATCTCTGTGTTCAGGGCTATCAGGGTACAAAGATGAACTAGGTACAATCCCTCTTGCACTGAGGAGCTTGCATTTATTCAGGAAGAAACGCTCAAGGGAGTTACCCCGAGGAGGACGGGAGAGCAAGGAGGGAAGGAGGGCCAGAGGGCAGGGTGACTGGGACTCCGCGGGCCCCGGGTTAGGAGACAGAATCCATGTTTTACGGAACAGATGCAAATGGCAAGCAGAGTGCACATTGTTCTTGCTGTCTTTAGAAATCCACTCCAGCAGCTGCATGGATGTGAGTTCCTACGTATATATACCTTTTACTTTGTGAAGTCACGCTGAGGAAAAGAGCATGGGTTTTTGAGTCACACTGATATGGGTTTAAATCCTCAGTCCCCTGCTGCCTGATCGTGGGGCACCACACCACCTTCCACGATGGCAGGTCCCTGTCTGTTGCTTACACACTGCTCCCACTCCCCGTGAAGTGTCTGTAAGGATAGATGGTTCCTGAGTCAGCCTTGACTCAGAGTAGGTCCGAGTGAGTCAAGAATTGGGGTGGGAAGAGGGGTAAACAAGCTTTCACAGCTCACCGGGAAAAGGGACGTGCCAACCTGCTTGATGGTTGAATGTTTCATCGCACTGGAGAGTAGAAATGGAGAGGAATTCTCTCTTACAACAGAGGGAAATGCATGGGCTCTGCCTACCACCTCCACCAAGGGCCAATCACACCCTCAATGCCTATGAGATTGTGACTGATTTCTCTCTCTGCTCGTTTCCTTGAATCCACCTACCTCTTGGTGCAACTATTGGCGTCACATCTCACCAGCTCTTTTATATGAGACAAATGGCTTCGTTACTGTGAACCTCAATGTTTCCATCTGTAAAGCAGAAATATATTAATACTATCTCCAAAGATGATTGTGAAAATTAAAATAACACAGAGAGCATGATTCTCATGGCACTCGATAAACAGAAGATGCTCATTAAATGTTCCTTTCCTTTTGCATATTATGAGAAGAACGAGTCATATGGACAAAAATGACTGAGCATGGGTTAAAATCCCTGAATTTCCTCATTGGTGAGTACACTTCAAGCTGGAAATGTCTCACCTGGGTAACCAAAACTTTCTTAGGCTCAGTTCCACATCTGTAAAATTGTGATAAAATTGCTTCCTCGTTGGGGGATTTGTGAAAAGAAAAAGATAGGATGAAGCCTCCAGAATGCTTTGCACAGTATCTGAAACATGGTACTTTTCGATAAAAGGAAGCAGCTGATAATCAGTTATTAATCATCAAACAAGACACTACAACCTTTTCTAGCTAATTTTAAATTCAGGTGCTGGGAGAGCAGAAAACACCTCCACAAACCAATCCTAATATGTGTTTACATCTGTTGATATTTATGGCAACTTGTTATTTATATCTAAGTGAGAAGAATACTACATAGCTTTCTCATATTCTTCGACAAATACAATAATTTTTTGAGTGAAGAATAAATAAAAGAGCAATAAATTTAATTTATCAGATTAGCTCTAACTGATCAATGTTGAGAGAATGGAGCGTGGAGTATATATACTTTGAGGAATGAGGTCCTAAATAATTTCAGACGGAGGGAAAAAGGCAGAAAGAGAATTATAGGAGCCATAAACCCCCTACGTAATAATTTATTTTGGCTTAGGCTTACCCAATCTACACGTTCCTGGAGCTAAACAATGCTAAGGTAGACCTAGCCACCTGCATGTTTTTTCTCATCCACCATATTTCTTGCACAGATGTATGTTTCTTTCCCCTGATAATTGTATTTAAGGAGTCTGAAAAATCATAGAATCCCTCTGAGCAAGTATCTGACTTTTCCTGATGTTTGGAAATTCAGGCATAGACAAATGACTAAGCCGGCAAAGGAAACTTAATTCTGTTCCCAACTTTAAATTCCTACGGGAACGTCGATTGGCTTTTCACTATATTCATATGCCTCGTAAGGAAATGTTCCCACTGATGAAGGTTCAGAAGGAGAATTCTAAGAAAGAAAATTCTCCTCCTTTCTTGGTTCTTCAAAATCAGTCATCCTATGAGGGGCTGCCAGTGTTGGAGCGACTCCTGCAGAAGCGGGGGGTGGCTCTGTTTCACCGTGGGGACAAGGACACTGGCAGCAGAAGTTCTGGGAAGTACTCCTTGGCGTGAGCCCTACGTGTTTGTTTTTGTATCCATTCAGCCAGTCTGTGTCTTTTGGTTGGGGCGTTTAATCCATTTACATTCAAGGTTATTATCGATATGTATGTTCCTATTACCATTTTCTTAATTGTTCTGGGTTTGTTTTTGTGGGTCTTTTTCTTCTCTTGTGTTTCCCGCTTAGAGAAGTTTCTTTAGCATTTGTTGTAAACCTGGTTTGCTGGTGCCGAATTCTCCTAGCTTTTGCTTGTCTGAAAAGCTTTTGACTTCTCCACTGAATCTGAATGAGATCCTTGCTGGGTGGAGTACTCTTGGTTGTAGGTTTTTCACTTGTTTTCATCACTTTAAGTATATCCTGCCACTCCCTTCTGGCCTACAGAATTTTCGCTGAAAAATCAGCTGATAACTTTATGAGGATTCCTTTGTATGTTATTTTTTGTTTTTCCCTTCCTGCTTTTAATATTTTTTCTTTGAATTTAATTTTTGTTAGTTTGATTAATATGTGTCTTGGTGTGTTTTTCCTAGGGTTTATCCTGTATGGGACTCTCTGTGCCTCCTGGACTTGATTAACTATTTCCTTTCCCATGTTAGGGAAGTTTTCAACTATAATCTCTTCAAATATTTTCTCAGACCCTTTCTTTTTCTCTTCTTCTTCTGGGACCCCTATAATTAGAATGTTAGTGAGTTTAGTGTCGTCCCAGAGGTCTCTGAGATTGTCTTCAATTCTTTTCATTCTTTTTTCTTTATTCTGCTCCTCATCAGTTATTTGCACCATTTTGTCTTCCAGCTCACTTATTCGTTCTTCTGCCTCAGTTATTCTGTTATTGATTCCTTCTAGTGTATTTTTCATTTCAGTTATTGTGTTGTTCATCTCTGTTTTTTTGTTCTTTAGTTCTTCTAGATCTTTGTTAAACATTTCTTGTATTTTCTCAATCCGTACCTCCATTCTAGTTCTGGGATTCTGGATCATCTTTACTATCATTACTCTGAATTCTTTTTTAGGTAGATTGCCTATTCCCTCTTCATTTATTTTGTCTTGTAGGTTTTTACCTTGCTCCTTCATCTGTGACATATATTTTTGCTGTCTATTTTTTTTTTTTTTTTATGAGTGGGATTGTGTTTCTCTCTTACTGGTTGTTTGGCCCGAGGCTTCCAATACTAGAGTTTGTAGGCTATTGTGTACAGCTGGGTCTTGGTGCTGAGATGAGGAACTTGGTGGGACCTCACTCCAATGAATATTCCCTGGGGTCTGAGGTTCTCTGTTAGTCCAGTGGTTTGGACTTGGAGCTCCCACTGCAGGAGCTTTGGCCCAACCCTGGGCTTGTGAACCAAGATCCTGCAAGCCACTTGGCAAAAAAATAAATAAATATAAAAGAACAATAACAAAGTAAAAAATAAAATTAGACTAGGAAACTAACAGATATGTTAGGAAGAATATAAAAATAAATTATAGATGAATCAACAACCGGAAGGTACATCAGTACCACAATAGTAAAAAAAGAGGAGGAGGGAAAAGAAAAATAAAAAGGGGGGTGGGAAAGGCCTTAGCTGTGGAGGGTGGGGCCTAAACAAGGGTGAGGTTTGGGCGGTGGGCGGGGCCAATGCTCAGGACCCACAGGGCTGGAAAAGGCCCTGGGGGCCTGGGGGGTGGGGCTTAGGCTCAAGGAACAGAAGGGGCCCAGGCGTGTCCTCCACCCCTGGTCTCAGAGGGCAGGGGACCTCACCTGGGAGCTCAGCAGCCTTCCTGGGCTTGAGTGGGCGGGGCAAACCCCTCCTCTCCTTTCCTGCTCCTCTGGTTTGGGGTCTGGGAGGGCCCCTCCCACCTGCCTCTCCTGATCTTCCCGGCCTCCCTCCTATGCCCCCAAGGACCCACGTGGCCTGGAGGGGGGTTTGAAGGGCAGGGGATCGGCCTGGGAGCTCAGCAGGTGTTCCTCCCATATCCTTGGGCGTCAGAGTCCCCCACCAGCGGCCGGCAGCCGCCCTAGTTACTGGGAGACGCAAACTCTGCAGCTTCCCACACTGCCATCTTGACTTTGCCTCTAAAGGATCTTAAAGTTTATGTCAAGCAGTTCTTGTCAAGATGTGATCTGTGAATTTGTACATCACAGAGAGCCACTCAAGAAGGGACCATGGCCTATTAATCCTCTTCTCTTACTGTTTCACTTGATCATTCTCTCTCCCTTTGGTGATTTTTAAGAAAAGGAATAAGATCTAGAAGTTTGTAATAAGAGCACCAACCCATATGGAATATGAGGATTGTCACTTTACTCTCATTAATCTTAATTAATCACATATCGTGTACAATTGGTTCCTTAAGATGGCTATTTTCAACATGCCTAACAGCGAACCAGTTGAGTTGCTGTTTTCACTTCTCTCTTCTTCCTGCTTTAGTCTAAACTCAGCAAATAATTACATGTATGTCAAGTGAAATCAAGTGCGGTGATCTCACCCTTCTGTTGAGGGACTCTGCTGGCCTCTGCTGTCCTGGAGATGTGGCCACTTTGGCTGCAAAGCCCGGTATGGTCACCCCGACAGGCCAGAGCCCCCCAGCTTCACATGGGACTCCTGGGTTAACTGGCTGTCACAGCAGGACCTCAGGGCATATTTTCTTGCCATTTAACTGTTTCTGAGCCGTCCTTTCACAAACAGTCCTTATAATCTTGCTTTATTAGTTCTTGTCAAACTGGAGTTTGCATCCATTATGGAGTTTTCAGGTTTAAACCGGTTTTCATGGCCCCATTGGGTCTTCATCCTGAGGAGTAACCAGGGCTACACCTGAAGAAGGGAGAGCAAGGAGCCTTGATAAAGGGTCTTGTGGCCCTTCAGTTCCTTCATTTAGTTATTTCACAAATATTTATCGAGTGCCTTATTCTGAATGGGTACAGTGGTTCTGGAGATACTGTGGTAGATAAAAACATAAACCCTGATTTTCTAGGCATTTTTCTAGTTCGGTATGCGATTGAGGCAAGTCAGCAAGCAGTTAATGAGAAACGAGGGGTCACTGGGAATGGAATGTCCACAGAAGACACTGAGCTCCCCCAGCGAGGAGTGAGTCCTCTGACCTCTTTCACGGCACTTGTCACTTGCTGCCTTGTGGTGGTTCTGTGTGTATATGTCTTTTTCTTTTCTGAGCTATAAGACAAGATTTTGGGGGGCAAGGGCTTTGTTTTATTTATCCCTGTGTCCTCCCATGCAGGCAGTTCAGTTCCTAGTATGTAATAACCACTCAAATGCTTGTGGGATAAAAATGTCATCTCTCCCTCATGATATTGGCTTTATACGGAAAAATATTATGCAAGTGAACCTCAGCCTCCAATTAAAAAAATAACTTTATTTCATATTGGAGTATAGTTGATTAACAATGTTGTGTTAGTTTCAAGTGTACAGCAAAGTGATTCAGTTGTACATATAGATATATCCACTTTTTTAAAGATTCTTTTCCCATTTAGATTATTACAGAGTATTGAGTGGAGTTCCCTGCACTATACAGTAGGTCCTTGTTGGTTACCTGTTATATATATGGTATTGATAGTTAGTATATGTTAATCCCAATCTCCCAATTTATCCCTCCCCAAGCCTCCAATTTTAATCCTGTAAGAAGAATATTATAATATCATAAAAGAAAAAGGGTTATAACACATGATCCCAGGAGCATACCTCATTCATTAATGAGTTAACATTCATGAGGAAATGAGTAAAATTTCAAAAAGCGTTTAAGAGTTCCTACCATGGGCAGACGTTGTTGTAAACATGAAGATGCTTCAGTAAAGAACCCAGACTTAGCCCTTCCGCCATGGAGCTTAAAGCCCAGGGGAGGAGATGGCAAACAAGCTCGGATTGAAATTCCAGGTGTGTTCAGCCTCTTCTTCTCTCCCACGTGCTCCTCAAGCTCCAGGGGTCATTGGTTCTTTGCCCTGGAGGCAGGGATGCAAGTACAGTTGAGCCTTGAACAAAGCAGCCGTCAGCGGCGCCTGCCCTCTGCGCAGTGGAAGATCCATGGATAATTGACAGTTGGCCCTGCTTTCCGCAGTTCCTCCCTTCTGCGGGTTCTCCATATTCGCGATTCCAAATCCGCGGATTCAACCAACTGCCGATCGTGTACTGTGATATTTACTATTGAAAAAAGTCCACATATAAGTGGACAGACGCAGCTCAGACCCGTATTGTTCAAGGGTCAACTGTATAGGAAGAGGGAAGCTCCGAGGAGTTTGTGGGGGAAGTACCAACCTGAAAGGGAGGCTTCCAGCTCTCAGCTGTCTGTTCCCCCTCACCTCCCACCGTCCCCGGCTGGCGGCTGGCGGGGGAAATGCCTGGGTGAGCCCTGGCCCTGCAGAATATTTACAAATCAAAGGCTGCTCTCAGGACAAAGTCTTCAACTTTCTTGGAGTTCCCAGAGAATGCCCACCCTGTGGACCAGAAAATAGCTTTGCTTTACATCCATTGCTGAGATGTCTGTTTTGCTGCCTTCCAGAGAAACTTCAGGGAATCAGATGCAGCCTTTTCAGTTTTATCAATGCAGCTTTGATTACTACAGATATCCTGGACCAAAGTATTGATATAGTTTCTTCTGATAGTAACAAAGATGGCTTCTACATTGAAGATAGTCCTAAAGAAACTCTGAGAAATGCAACATTTTTTTTGCATCAAGTGTAATGAGTGTACTATTTAGGACTTGGCTAACCTATGCCAAACCAGGCAGCACTTCCTTTTTCTCTCACACAAATGTGGGTGATCTGCGTCTGCTATGGCCACACCACGAACATCAGGGACCCAGTGTTCTTGTTTCTCTCAATATGTGTCTTTCACCACACAGTCAAAGATACTGATGATACAGACACATTTCACCCAGCAGAAAGTTAAGAGTGAATTAGAGCATGGTGCATCCTGGGGTTTGTACACACGACTTCTGCTTGTATCCCACTGGCTAGATCTTAGATACACAGCCATGTGGCAGCAAAGGTGGCTGGGGAAAACATTTATTTATTGTAAGGATCATATATCTAGCTTTTAATCTTGATTTTATTTATTTCCTCTCTGATCTTTATTATTTCTGCTGACTTTAGGTTTTGTTTGTTCTTCTTTTTCTGATTCTTTTAGGTGGTAGGTTAGATTGCTGGAGATTTTTCTTTTTTGAGGAATGCCTGTATTGCTATGAACTTTGCACTAAGAAGTGCTTTTGCTGCGTCCCATAGATTTTGTATGGGTGTGTTTTCATTGTCATTTGTCTCAAGGTCTTTTAAAATTTCTTCTTTGATTTCATTGTTGATCTATTTTTTTTTAGTAGCATGTTTTTTAGTCTCCATGTAATCGTTTTTTTTTCTCATTTCTTTTTCTGTGGTTAATTTGTAGTTAAATAGGAGGATTTTACTCACAATGAGAAGACAGAGGGGATATTTGGAAACAAGTAGCAGTTTCTGACATTCTGGGCCAACTCGAAGACTCTTGTTACCACTGGAGCAAGATATGATTGTGCTGCAGGCCTAAATTATAGCTGTTACAGAACACTGGGTTTCTCCAGAGAACATCCAAATCCATGCAATCTGATGCAAACCACTGTCTCAGTTTGAGCACGGTATGCAGCCAGCAGTGTAGTGCAGGATGGTGGCTTTCAATGGTGGGGCAGAGATGGGTAAGTTGGCAGGACTAATTTAACACTAAAATTAGTTCTGTATATTGCCCTGGATCATCCCAAAGCATTTAATCTAAGTTTTAAATGTGATGCTACCTTATCAATTAGTAGGCTTCTACTGCAATGAACAAATCGACTGAATTGTGATGAAACTGAAGCCAGCATATACGTGGAATACCATTAATTTAAACTGGGACTTTGGCTGTGTCTTTGATGTGGGAACTGGAATTGTTTTAATATGTGTTTATTTGATATTGAAGATGGCTTTTCTGGTTCCAGAGATGAGAAGCTGAAGTATGAAAAGATAACAAGCAATCAGTGTAGCAATGGATGAGGATTCTCTAAACTTGTATTGCCCAATACAGCAGTTACTGGCTATTTAAATTTAAATTTAAATCATTTAAAGTGCGATTTATTTCCTCAGTTGCACTCACCACATTCCAAGGGCTCCGTAGGCCTTCATGGCTAGTGCCTACCATAATGGACAATGTGGGAGGGGAACATTACCATCTTGGTAGAGAGCTCAGCTGGACTGCACTGCCTTTACTCTTTTTTTTTTTGGCAGTACGTGGGCCTCTCACTGTTGTGGCCTCTCCCGTTGCGGAGCACAGGCTCCGGACGCGCAGGCTCAGCGGCCATGGCTCACGGGCCCAACCGCTCCGCAGCATGTGGGATCCTCCCAGACCGGGGCACGAACCCGTGTCTCCTGAATCGGCAGGCGGACTCTCAACCACTGCGCCACAAGGGAAGCCCTATAAAGGTGTTTTTAAAAGTTGCCTAATGGTCCACTGTGCTCCACCGGTGCATTTGTGCCAACATGTACTTGATAGTCTCTATCTTCCTGAGAATGGTGGTTTCCAATTATTTGTTATTTTGAATTAATATGCAGTAGACCTCTTTATGAAATCATCTTTTTTTTTCTTCTTTTAAATTATTAGGATGAATTCCTAAGAAATGAGATTATCAGTACAAATGGGACAAGTGCCATTACGGCTTGATGCCTGTTGCCATTTCTCTCACGAGAGTTACATCGGTTTGTACTGATCAACATATAAGCTGATTGTTTTCGCCACCATCTGCCTACATTACAAAAAATCAGTTGTAAATAGGTATCCTGAATGTATGCAGATCTGTAATGTATGCAACTTCTTGTTCACGTTTCTGTGTCCGCAGATACTAGTTAAATGATCTGGATAACATTTTCAAGCCTCAGTTTTATTATCTATAAAACGGAAAGGGAAGTGTATACTCTTAGGTTTATTGCTAAGATTAAATAATATAACATCTATAGCCCAGTGTCCAGCACATAGCAAAAGTTAATTATTTTTACTGTTATTAGTATCTATTTTTATTTCCTTAACTACTAACATGTACTGTTTCATAATTTTCACTTCCTTTTGTGTGACTTAGCTGTTTCCATCTTTTGTCTTTTTGTTTTGGGGGCTCTGTTATTCTTAAACCTTAAGATGAGATATTTATGACACTCCTTATTTGACATTTATACTAATTTTCCTCTGATCTTGAATTTTTTATTGTATAGAAATTTAAATATTTTATTTGATCCAGTTATCTTTTCTTTGAGATTTTCTTCCATTGTGTCAAAAATGAGGAACATATGATCATTCTTCCAAAGACATAACTGGTTTTCTACTAATTTTTAATGATTTAAAAACTATTTAATGTACTCTATCTTGGAGTTTGATTTTGTGCATGAATATCAATCATTGTCTGCCTCCTTTTTCCTGTTCACACAGTTATCTAGTTATCATAATACCATTTAAAAATAATCTTCCCTTTTCTATTGTCTTGTGATAACTGATTTTCCACACCTTACCTTCTGTTATGTGACTGTTCTAATCAGTAATGTGCTATGATTTGACCATTTCTTTGAGGTCACTGGGGCAAGCGGTGTCCAGGAATTTTCACTGTCTTGGGAGAGTCCAGCATTTACAAAGAAACTTGGTCACCATATTCTGTGTCACAAGGTAATTGTGGGTAGTACACAAGAGCTTAGTCGTACTCAAAAGCTGTAAATCTTATCTTAGTAAATAAAATAAAACTGGCTAATGATCACCGACTGTATTTTCTTTTCTTCTAAGGGATGGGCTTGAAAAAGAAAAGGGGGGCGGGGTTCTTACAACAGCACTAAAACAGCTTTTAAGCAAAAAATAGCCTTATGTCAACCAAGACAGTTTATCTTCATTACACAAACATGCCTTTTTCAATTCCATCCTTTTATGCTATAATTGTTTCCACTCTATAGAACTCCATGAGAGATTATGTCGAAAATACATTTGCTTCTACAAAAATACTTTTAAAGTACTTTATTTTCCAGAAGGACCAGGAGCTGGCTTTTGAGAAGGCATGTCAGGGCAAGTTGGTTTAGAGGACATATAGCACAGTGCTAATACTTTATCTGTCATGTACAATTCCAGATATCTGTGCAGCAACATGGTGAGCCAGTTAGTTGGGTGTGGAGTTTGGGGGAACGCCGGCCTGGTTAGCTGTAGGTTATTTAATTATCTAGTGAAGGTGGAATCACTGTGCTTGGTTCTTGATTGGGAAGCTTTGCTTGGAGATAAATCTGGATTAGTCATCGTGAATCAAACCAGTTCAGGTTTATGGCTCTGTTCTAGTTCACCCAAGGCATAAGGAGGTGGCCTTTACAGCCTTTTGACTGTACCTACTTTTCTTACGGTGGAAACAGCATGTTCTTGGGTTGATGACAGTTAGTGAAATGTGCAAAGAATTTCATGAGCTTCATCTCTAAGCATGGGTCGAGGCTTTCCCTTAAGGGGAGAATAGAGCCCTTGTGTTTTAGTTGTTTACAATTCAGTTGGGGAGACAAGATTTAACTAGCAGTAAAAACCAGTATATGAATCGAAGCCAAATGATGGAGTCGTGACCGAGTGAGAGTTCAGAGACGGGAAAATCACTGCTGGGTGGAGGACGGGCAGCAGCTTCCTAAGTGTGCTAAGACACGCCTGGGTCTTGAAGGATGGATGGGTGATGCGCTGAAGGATGGAGAAGCAGCCTAAAGAAAGATAAAGGGGCCTGAATGAACAAAAGGTACTGAAGAAGCAGTGATTAAACAAGACACGTTGGGGTAGAGATTAGAGGGAGGAACTTGAAGTCTGATTATGAACAACCTTGAAAGTCAGACTTTTTTTTTTTTTCTAAATAACTAAAGGAAAACTAAGTTTTTTTCACTTATTAATCTTCTCCAACAGCTCTCTGGATTTGAACGCCAGATATCATTGTAGATACATTTGGAATTTTGGCCTTATAGTTTTCTTGAGTAGGGTAATAGTGAAGGATTTATTTGGATTTTTAAAAACACAAGAGGCTTTCCCTGTGGCACAGTGGTTAAGAATCCTTCTGCCAATGCAGGGGACACGGGTTCGAGCCCTGGTGCGGGAAGATCCCACACGCCACGGAGCAACTAAGCCCGTGTGCCACAACTACTGAGCCTGCGCTCTAGAGCCCGTGAGCCACAACTACTGAAGCCCCTGTGCCTAGAGCCCGTGCTCTGCAACAAGAGAAGCCACTGCAGTGAGAAGCCTGTGCACCACAATGAAGAGTAGCCCCCGCTCGCCACAACTAGAGAAAACCCACGCGCAGCAACGAAGACCCAATGCAGCCAAAAACAACAACAAAACCCAGAAAAAAAACAAAACAAAGACCACTGAGGATTTTTAGGGCAGTGAAACTACTCTGTATGAGACTACCATAGTGGATTCATGTGGAGATCTATTTCTTCAAACCCATAGGATGTATAACACCAAGAGTGAACCCTAATGTGAACTAGGACTCTGGTAATGATGATAAAGTCCGTGTAGTTTCATCAGTTGTAACAAACATACCATGCCTGGGGGATGTTGATAATGAAGGAGGCTATCCCACAGATGCCCCCCACTTCCCCCCGTGAAGGTAGTGGGAAATCTCTCTACCTTCCACTCTGCTAACCTAAAACTGCTCAAAAAATAAACTCTATTAAAAAAAAAAAGACTAAAGAAAGAACACAAGAGAGTAATAGAGCTACATAGGTTTCTTTCTTTTAAAGATTTAAATTGAGATAACTAAGGTAAAACATTTTCTATTTTTAAAATTTTTTATTGAAGTATAGTTGTTTTACAGTGTGTGTTAGTTTCAGGTATAAAGCAAAGTGATTCAGTCATATATACAATATAATATAATATATATTGTATATATAACTGAATATAGTATATAGAATATAGTAATATAGAATATATATAATATATAGTATGATATATATAATGATATGTATATTGTTCTTCAGATTCTTTTCCATTACAAGATACTGAGTAGAGTTCCCTGTGCTAGACCGTAGGTCCTTGTTGTTTACCTATGTTATATATGCTGGTGTGTATATGTTCATCCCAAACTCCTAGTTTATCCCTCACCACCCCTCTCCCTGCACCTTACGGTTGCCACCCCTTTGGTAATCATAAGTTTGTTTTCTACGTCTGTGAGAAGATAAAACCTTTCAAATGCACACCTCCTAGGGAGAAAGATGAGAAGGATTTGATTTTTCATCTGTGATTTAAAACCTCATGTTTGCTTCTTTAAAGCCATCCTCTAAGAAATAATTTGGCTCGTGGTATCCTAAAAATTATATGTCTATCATTTGTCACTTGGGCTGTCCCCTTTCAAATAGTCCTTAAAATATATCACAATGATCACGATGGATCTCCCAATCGCCAAGTCCTATTTGTCAGCCAGCCACACGAGTTGGTGTTCTCTACAAAGCAAGTTCCAGGCTTCCGATTCCTGCCACCTGGCTAGTTATAGTCCTACACCAGGCCAGGTGATGCAGAAGAGAGTCCCTTGGTTACCCAACACCCGGATGTGCAGGACCAGAGGAGGGCAGCAGGTTCTGCATCATCCAGGACAAGGTCTTCCTCACTGTTTTATGTAAGCTTTTTGGGTCACCTCAATTCTCCCCCCAGGTTGAGGAAATTCAGGCACGCAGTTCAGGGAGTTAAGGGATTTTTAATGAGACCTAAGAGGTGGCAAAGGACGAGATTTTTTATTTTGTCTATCTGTTCTATATCACAGAATTCTCTCATCTCATATTTCTTATAAATATTTTGCCGTTCTGTTGCGTTTTCTCAAATTTCTTCCACCTGGAAAAGTAGCATATTGATCAGACAACCACAGCCATCTTGTCTACTTTCAAATCCTGGACATTCAGTTGCTGGCCATAGAAAAAAGTATAACATATACCTGCTGAGTTGGGTCCTGTAGATTTCCTTTTTTTTTTTTTTTAAATTGAAGTATAGTTGATTTACAATGTTGTGTTAGTTTCAGGTGTATAGCAAAGTAGTATATATATATTCTTTTTCAGATTCTTTTCCCTTGTAGGTTATTACAAAATATTGAGTTTAGTTCCCTATGATATAGAGTAGGTGCTTGTTGATTATCTATTTTATATATAGTAGTGTGTATTTGTTAATCCCAAACTTCTAATTTATCCCCCCTACCCCCTTTCCCCTTTGGTAACCATAAGTTTGTTTTCTATGTCTGTGAGTCTATTTCTGTTTTGTAAATAAGGTCATTTGTACCTTTTTCTTTTTAAAAATTTTAAATTTTATATTGGAGTATAGTTGATTAACAGTGTTGTGTTTGTATCTTTTTCTTTTAGGTTTCCATTTTGAAATGACATTAAAAAAAAGAATGGGAGTTGAAACTAATGAAATACAAGGAGGACTGATGATTTCTTTCATTGGCTGTCAAGATTACTTTTGTAGCTTATAGAGTCTAAATCCCCCAGCGAGCATCCTATCATTATACACATCCTATTATATATATAATGTATACATTATTTACATCCTATCATTATACATTTTCTCTTATGCTCAAGAGGAAAAGCCTGCCCGGATCCCACATGGGCGGCCAGCGCTCACTGTGGGGTCAGATCTGTGTGGCCTCAGAGGTTGAATCCCACCACCTGTGGTCCAGCTCAGCTCTTCCCCGCACGGGCTTGACACGTGCTGTTCGGAGGGTATCCCCTACATCATCTGAACTTGGAGTCTGCAGTGCTTGTTATTTGGGCAAATGCCAGCACTTCTAAAATTCTAGGACTTGATAAAGAGAAGAAGCCTTTCAGAAGATGTATCTCATGATTTTATCATGTTTACTGTAAACCTCTCTTCAGGATAGTAGCACATTTAGGGAAACTCAACAAAATGGATTCAGATAGGATTACTTTTTACATCAGTGACTTTCTTCCTTACTTTTTTTTTTCCCCTGTCTTCAGTGTTTAGATTACATTTTCCCCTCAGTGTAACATTACTCCATGTATATTGTAGAAAAATGCAGAAAATATTTTTTAAAGTGTAAAAAATTAAAAAAAATTATAATCCCGCCATCAAAGAAAATCTGTGTGTTAATTTGAGGGTTTTTTTTTTTTTTCATTCAGCTTTTTGGGAAACAGAAATATATTTTTGGAAAACATAAAATCTTGTAGCTTCCTTTCATTTCTACTTGATGTCTTACCAGGAATATTTTCTCCTGTCATGCATCATTCTTTGTAAATATGACTTTTTTGATGGTTGCTTAATATTCCATTTAATTAATTAATTAATTTAAAAAACAAATTCCTGTTGTTAATAATGTCCTTTGAGTGGTTTTTTTGGCTATCATAAATAAGGCTAAGATGAATAATGTTGTATATATGCTTTTTGAGTTGTTGCATAAAAAGAATTGAGTGTTTTTAAATTTTAAAAAATTTCTTGTAGGGATTAGCAGATACCAACTACTATATATAAAATAGATAAACAACAAGGACCTACTGTATAGCACAGGGAACTATATTCAATATCTTGTAATAACCTATAATGGAAAGGAATCTGAAAAAAAATATATATATCTGAATCGCTTTGCTGTATACCAGAAACTAACACAACATTGAATATCAACTGTACTTCAGTTGAAAAAAAGAGACACACACAAAAATATTCCTTGAAAATGTTTTTAATATGAAAAAATTCAAACACAGAAGTCGACTCTAATACAATGAATCCCTGGATATCTGCCACCAAGTTTCAAGTTATCAAGATTTTCACAGTTATCAATATTTCTCCACATTTATGAATGATTACTTTTACTGTTCCAGGTACTCATTAAAAAAATTTCAGGTTTTGAAAGGTCGTGCCAATTTATTATATTTCCAAGAGCTTCCTTGTTAAAAATATGAGTGTAAAAAACTAAATTTTATAGGCAAAAAAATTATTGTGTTGCTTTGATTTGCATTTAATTTGAGAGCCAAGAGTTTGAAGGTACTTTCAAATTTTGTCTGCAGTTAGTATTTATTCTTTTTGGATTGGTACTTTCATATCCTTTGCCCATTTTTCTTTTCTGGTATTGATCCTTTACTTATTTAAAGAGCTCTATATAAAAACGATAATAGTTTGTCTGCAATAAATGTTACACATATTTCCCCCAGATTTTATTTGCATTTTAAGTTATATGTATGCTGTTTTCTGAAAGACAGCAGTTTTCATTTTTAGGTAGCTGTATCCACATATCAAAGCATTTGAGGGAATTCCCTGGTGGTCCGGACTCCGTGCTCTCACAGCCGAGGCCCCGGGTTCGATCCCTGGATGGGAAACGAAGATACCACAAGCCCCGCGGCTTGGCCAAAAAAGAAAAAAGAAATTCACCAAAAAAACCAAAAAAAAAAATCTTTTTTCCCCGTTTTTTAAGGCTTGTGTCCGCTTTCAGGGTTTGAAAAAGTCTTGCACTCGGAGGCGATATACCGGAGTGAATAAGTCTGTGAGTCCTGGAGCCTTGTGCCTAGCTCACATCCTCACGGGGCACGTACAAGCTTTGTGACTTGAAGCCAGATCAGTAACCTCTTTCTCCCTCAGTTTCTCCATCTGTAAAACAGAAATGATTTATATTATCACCTGCTTCCTAAAGTTGAGGTGGGGATTATGTGAAAGTATCTGTAAGATACTTTGAAGCACACAGTAAGTGCAAGGCAAATAAATGGGGGTCGTTGTTAATGGCACATTTACCTCTTTAATCTGATTGAAGCCTTAGGGTGTGTAAATGATAATTATAAAATCCTTTCAGGAAAGCCTGTTTACAAAAATCTCCCTTACTTTGTGGTGAACAAAATTCAGCAGAGGGGGAAACATTTTTAAGAAATGGTTAAAAAAAAAAAACCCTATGCGTTCTCCCCTAATATTGAAATAAAAAGATAGACACTTGCTCATAAAACATCTTAGAATTATAGAAAAATATGTAATTATTAGAGGTGGAAGAAACTTTACCTATTATTAGTTAACCCTTGTTATTCAAAAGACTGAGGGGATTGGGGTGAAGAGTGGACGGGGTCTCAGAACTGGGAAGCAGGCGAGTCCATTTCTGTTCCAATTCTTTCCTAAGTAAAGAGTAAAAAACAAAACCAACACCCAAAACCTGCTGCACACAAATCCATAACGCATTAGCGCTTCACTCATTTGAAACTCCCCCATTTGTTGAGGAAGGAGAAAAACCCCTTGCCCACTGGCAGAAGACTTTTGTGGGCAGATTTACACAAAGTCATGTCCAGAACTGAAGGAACTGGAAACATGCACTTTCTCTTGAAATGGAGATTTGAAGTCAAAGTGGGGTTTTTGCACCTGAACTCTCTGGTTAATTGCCACAGTCTTTGCTTTTGACTTGCTTATGTAGGATTTAACCCATTGAAATGCAGCAATTGGAAAAAATGACCTTCAGACTTCCGCCACTCAGGCAATGCAGGTCCAACCTTTGCTCATTGGATAATAAATCTTCACTGGGCACCGTGCTGGCCCCGGCCCTGCAGTGGAGGACCAGATGGACCTACCGCTTGCCCTCACGGAGCCTATATTCCAGGAAGATTGCAGAAACGAATAATCAAGATCATTTCAGAGTGACAAGTGCAGCTGCATCAGGAGGGCTGTTGTCCCACTGCGGGGCCGGGGTGGGGGGATGGCAGGGTGAGGGTAGACCCGCTTTAGAAGGGGTGGCTGTGGAAGGCTCTTCTGTCGTGAAGTAAGAGCTTCAGAAGCTTCTGGGGGAAGCAGCCAGCTAAGTAAACATCTTGGGGATGGGGTTTCAGGAAACGGAACACGAGGTGCCCACGGTCTGTGATCCAAAAAGACTGGCTGTGTGATCTACTAGGTCCCCCAACTTTTACTCGACCTTCTGTGTGTGAAGCTGGGCAGATGTGATCTACAATTACCTGGGGAGGAGATGGTATAGACCATTTTAGCCGTGGTTCTTGTAGACGGAAGGGGCTGGAACCTCTCTTCCATTACCCTGCGTACACGCCAATCTCATAGAGGGGAAGGCGGGAGGGGGAAGCTTTGAAGAGGCCCGACAGCCTTAAAGAGAACATTTTGATTTTCCTTGAGTGTGCTCACGCTAGCACCAACACTGCCCGTGATGCCAGGAGGCTTCCACACACATGACAGTGGAGATGGCGGAGGCCGGCATTTACTGATTCCAGTAGTTGCAACATTTTTTCCTTTTAACTAGAAAACTCACCTCTGGCCCTTTCTTCCGGGGAGCTCCCTAGGGAGGGAAGTTTTGTGAGAATTATGTTCCACCTTGATTTCTCACCTGTTGATGCTCTAGAAAGCGATCAGGTCGACCACTTGTTTCAAATTCTCCACTGAAGGATTAAAAGAAAAGAAAAGAAAAAAAAAAAAAGACCTAACATGCAAAGGAAAAGCCAGGTGCCGTGGTCTATTTCAAATGGCTCCTTTGCCCCTCCCCTTGCCAGAACAGAGGGGATTTTTCTCCAACATTTACTGTAGGAATCAGGTTGAGTCCCAGAGGAAAATCTTACAATATTGTGTCCCCTGGAGTTTTTACCTCTCAGAGACGTCTGCACTGAGCCATCAGCCATTTGTCAATCTCAGTTCAGGGGTTCCTACAGCACTGGTTCCCACGGCCATTTCTCCCTCCCCACCGCCCCAAGCTCTGACTCCCTGTAGCCACTTGCCTGTCTCTCTGATCTTAAGTTCTGGGTTTGTTCTTTGTCCTCCCCTCTCTTACGGATCCAAGAAGAGTGGTTGATTTCTCAGTCTGTTCAGGTTTTTACCTTTATTTTCCCCCAGTAGACTGCTGACTTCCAAGCTCCTTACAGGTAGAACCAGAAACCAGAAGCCCTTAGCATTATTTTCAATGATCATAAAACAACCAGAATGAAAGGATGTATAAAGCACAGAGTAGACAGTCAGAAACATGAGTCTTAAATTGCTATTAGTTTCTCCATTTCCCTTTAAACCTGGCTACAGTCCTGTCAGTCTTCTCCCCTGCCCCCTGCTCATCACCTTGTCTGACCTTCCAGACCCTGAAGCCTCTGGCTGTCCCCTGCCCCCTACCCCTCTCCAACGGCCCCATGACTCCTGGCTGTGCTCTCCTCTGGGAATCTCCTATCTCCCTTCCTCACCCAGGAAACTTACTCTTTCTCCAAGATTCTACCGTTTGCCTCTCCCCTCCTGGACAGAGCTTCTTATTCTGAACTCTGGTGGCATTTTGCTCCTATCTATCCTGTAATGTTTTCGTGCCTTTATTTTTTATCATACATCTTTCCTTCCCATTTATAAATCCCAGGTGAACTCTCCCCTGAACTCTGAAATGCCTTCTCAGCTTCTCTGCTTGAAAGTCTAATTGCTCCAACTTCACGGATCCCTAACTGAGCTCTGGGTTTCCCTTACCCGCTCCCGCCACCCCCTCCCCCGTTCTGACAGCTCACAGCTTCCGCTGGGTCATGACAACCTCATCTTTTTTCTTGCTCACGTTGAAAACTTTGGTGACGTCCTTGACTCCCACTTTCGCTCATAACACACATCAGTCTGTCAGGGGATCCTGATAACTGTGTCTTCATCCAGAATCCGATCACTCACTACCATCTCTCGTCCAAGCCGCCATCATCTCTCATCTGGTTTATTATGATTGCTGCCTAACTGGCCTCTTTTCCTCATCCGATTTCTTCTCAAGAAAACAACCAGATTGATTTTAAAAAATTAATTAATTAATTTTATTTTAAAATTTTGGGCTGTGTTGGGTCTTTGTTGCTGTGCATGGGCTTTCCCTAGTTGCAGCTAGTGGGGACTATTCTTGCGGTGCCAGGGCTTCTCATTGTGGTGGCTTCTCTTGTTGTGGAGCACAGGCTCTAAGCATGCGGGCTTCAGTAGTTGTGGCATGCGGGCTCAGTAGTTGTGGTTCACGGGATCTAGAGCACAGGCTCAGTAGTTGTGGCACATGGGGCTTAGTTGCTCCGCTGCATGTGGGATCTTCCCAGACCAGGGCTCGAACCTGTGTCCCCTACACTGGCAGGCAGATTCTTAACCACTGTGCCACCAGGGAAGTCCAGATTGATTCTTAAATATCCAGGTAAGTATCTACATCTGTGTCTGTGTCAGATGGATCATGTCCTTCTGTTTGACAGTGGCTCCTGTTTGACTCAGTAAAAGCCAGAGCCTCACGATGGTCTCCAGGACCCCACAAGGGCTATGCCCCTTCCCATCCCACCCTTACCTCCTGCCCATCTCCTGGTGCTCACTCTGCTCCAATCCCACTGGTCCTCTGCTGCATCTTGGTTGGATATGTTGCTCCCACAGGCCCTTTGCACAGGCTTTGCCTCTGCCTAATAACTGCATGGCCGGCTCTTTCACCTTCTTTAAGTCTTTGCTCAGATGGTACCTTTTCAAGGAGGCTTACCCTGACCACCCTATTGAAACCTGCACCCCCATCCTCTGCACTCCCAAATCCCCCTCAGCCTCTTCTGTCTTGTCCCCCAGCACTTGTCACTTTCAAACATAGTATAGCATTTCCATGTGCATTGTTTTTGCTCTTTCTTCCATTATATTAATAGATCCACAAGAACAGGGATTTTTGACTGTTTTATTGATTGGTGTATTTCCAGTGCCTGGCACATATTAGGCACTCAAATTTTCACGAATGAATTAAGGAAGTCAGCTGTGCTTTCAACCCCTGCTCTATGTCCTATTATGTGACCAAAATGAACTAATTTGTTTCATTAGCACCTACGGGTGTCAGGCACAAGGGATAAACTGGTAAGCTAAGGAGAAATGGCTGCCACCCTAAAAATATCTCACACTTATTGAGCAGTTCTGTGTGGCAGGCACATAGAAATACTAAGGGTTTTAAAGATTTTATTTAATTCTCACAACAACCCTAAGAGGTAGATATTTTTCAGATAGTGAAACTAAGGTGCAGAGAGGTGGAGAGACTTGCCCAAGTTCACACAGCAAGGAAGCAATAGAGCCAGGATTTGGATGCAGGCAGTGTAATTCCGTAGTCTTGTAACTTAGCCACTGTGTTATACTTCCTCAAGGAAGTTACAGTGTAACGTGGGAGCCAGACTTCAAATAAGTAATGACACCAACACGTATTTAACTGCAAACTGGAGGAAAAGACGAACTCCTAGAGAGTTGACATAATTGTTTTTTCTTGAGAGCCCGACACCCAGTAGGCTCTCAATAAATGGTCATTGGGTGAAGACCAATCTCTTGATCCATGAACCACTGCTCTGAGAAGTTTACCATTAAGTGAAGAACTATCTGAAGCGTGTTAATCCACAGTAAGAGTTTAGGGTCCTGAAAGAGGTGATATGACTCCTAAAGGTGAGAACAACCCAGAGAATCTCACAAGATAATCGTGGGCTGATAGCAACATAGCAAACATTTGGGGGGGGGGACATTTTTTGATGGTGATGATAATAGTATCCATTTTTCAACCACACCTTCAAAAGGCAGCTGTTTTATTTTTATTTTATTTTTTTGATAGGTAAGAAGTGGATTTACTTAGAAACACACTCAGAAGGTGAGAAAGGCACCAGGTTATGGGGCTGTCAGCTTTTATAGGGGTGGGTAATTTCCTAGGCTAATGAGTGGGAGGAGTATTCCAGCTATTTTGGGAAGGGGCGGGGATTTCCAGGAAGTGGACCACCGCCCACTTTTTGATCCTTACGGTCAGTCTTGGAACTGTCATGGCACCTGTGGGTGTGTCATTCAGCTTGCTGATGTGTTACAGTGAGCGAATACTGAGGCTCAAGGTCTAGTGAGAGTCGACTCGTCCGCCATCTTGGACCCACTTGGTTCTAATCAGTTTATGTCATGTCCTCGGGCTATGTCAACCACTTTCAGAGGTTGTGCCCTGCCCCCTTCCCTCCTGTTTCATTCTCCTCTCAGAGATTTTACTCCCATATTCTTATGGGAAGCCGAAGGGCGATGGTCCGTCTTCTGTAACTGCTTCAAGGCTGAGTAGGGGCGTTGACTCTGCCTGTCAGGGAAGGCAGCTGTTTTATATCCTTTGTGTTTTAAGGCCAGTACAACACTGTGTCTGTAGACAACGCACTGGATTGTACCCATAAACATCTATTAAGAGGGCCGACCTCATGTTATGTGTCCTTACCTCACACATAAACATTTTGTTAAAATCCCCTCTTCTTACTTCAGATATGCTTTTGGTAACAACAGACTCACTCTTCACTAGTTAAGTGTCTTTTTCTTCTTCACTAAGGTGCAGACACTAGAGGCCAGATTCTAGCTTCATGTCCTGGTGTCACTTACTGCTTAGTACCTGCTGGTAGGGTGGAATCAACTTTGCCCATCCCCCCACCGATAATTTTATCTTCCAAACATTGTAGGTGACCAACAGAATCCTCCCCTTATGAAGGAAGATGTGGACGTTATCTTTTTAGAAGCAAGGTATGTGTACAGTGCATAGAAAAACCAAGATTTTAAAATTTCTAAAAATGGCTGAACAAATTACAAAGGTGATTTGGGATGGGGAGCACAAAATGTTTAATGTTTGGGAAAAAAACTTCTGGGACTATTTGAACTATTTTCTCCATATCTTATTAAGTTTAGTGAAACTGCGTATGTATGGTCATAGTATTTCTACACAAGATGTTTAAAATGGCATTTTCTAATCTAGGTCTCATGACCTGGCTCACATAGAATATTTTCCTGAAAAGTCTCTGGTGGTTTCTATTACCTGTGGCTTCTGAAAATTTAGCAAAACTTGTTTTTAGATTATATTAAACTTCATTTAATAATTTATAGTTAGAAAGTTGAATATACACATGAAATGCTAAAAGCAAAAATTCAACTATTTTCTTCTCATTATATCTAGTGGAATTTGTATATTCTACTCAGTTTATCAAACTATCATGAAACAATCAATGTTTTGCAGGGTCTGGGTTGCATGAGTTCAAATTAGATTTTATTAGCATGATACTATGCTATGACAGTATGACAATTTTACTGTTTTACTATTCCTATACAAGTTATTAAAAAAGAAATATTGGGTCAAAAAAGTCCTTTCAAGATATTCCACCAATCTATGTTAATGAAATGGAAAAAAACAAAACAAATAACAACATCCTGTATGTGTAGGAGTTGTGAGTCTAAAGTAATAGGACTAAATATTTGAAAACCAAATACGCCAGAACTGATGCGTTCAAATAATGCTCCTTCCTCAAAAATAGTTACTTTGGAAGAAATTTACTTAGTATAATGATGTTATCGATGTACAAGCTATTTTTGGAACCCATCTTTTGGTATTTTTCCAAAGTCCAAGGCACAACCCTTGGATTCTTTGATTAGTGTGGTAGCCAGGATCCCCCTTCAGGAAAGGACTTGTTTGTTACCCAGCTGCTGTGGGTGTGGTTAGCTGACAGCTCCACTTGGTGGCTTTTCAGAATTGGCTTCAGCTTTCAAATTGAAGTCAACTTCTTCTTAGAGAGGTCCCCACCAATGTCTAAACAAGGCCTCAGGTCCAGCTGCTCTGCCCACCGTGAGTCTCCTTTGATGAGCAATCACTACTCCACACTCCCTGCTGAGCTGGCAGAGACATGGTCAGGTGTGTATCTCAGCCTGACATCTCCCTCTGCCCACCTGGCTTTTCCTCCTTTGCTTCACAGGTGTTACTCCCCAGGACATATCTTGGGCTCCTAACCTTTTATTGTTTACTTTCCACAGAAACCAACCTGTGACAATTGGTAACACTGTCATGCATTAATTTTTAAAAAAATGTTGTGCCTCGTATTTGCTAGTCACTTTCTTATTACAAGAGATACACTAAAGAACAAGATATAGTTCCCACCTAAAAGGGCATATTATCATTGGATGGGGGTACAGACAGATAGGCAATGATGCCAGAATGTGGTGAGTGGCATGGGAAGGTAAGTACAGCATGATGGCAGAACTGAAGGTTTGGGGAAGTCAGGGAAGATTTCTGAAAGACATGGTTTCTAAGGTGATATCCAACAAAGCTGCTGGGCAGGACGGAATGTTCTAGGAAAGTTAAACTGTGTGTGCAAAGGCTCGGTGGTGGTGGCAGAGTGTACAGCATGTCGGGTGAACAACAAGGAGTTCTGAAAGGCCAGAGCCAAGAGGCAGGGAAAAACTTTGTGAGTAATTAGAAGAAACATTAGGAGGGAGATTCTGGATTTTCTTCTACTTTGCATTGAGAGTAAGAGATGAAACCAGAGAGGTCAACAGGGCTTAGATTAGGAATGCCATTTGTAAACTAGGCTAGGGAATTTGGTCTTTATCTTGAGGATAGAATTAGGAAGGCAATTAAAAAAATCAGATCAGGGGATTTCCCTCGTTGTCCAGTGGTTAAGACTCTGTGCTTCTAATGAAGGGGGGTGTGGGTTCGGTCCCTGGTCAGGGAACTAAGATCCCACATGCTGCACGGTGAGGGAACCCCAAAAAATATCAGATCAGATCTATGGTAGCAAGAAACATTCTGGATGCACTAAGGTGACTGGATTGTAGGGAGGCAAGGAGAGTCGTTATGCTGTTGCAAAATATCAAGGAACAGATGACGGCTGCTTGGACCAGAATGGTGACAGTGGGATGGGGCTAAGTGGATACCTTCGATACATATACAGAGATAGAATTGAATAGACTTGAGGGGGAAGGCAGAATTAAGGAAGATGGCCAAATTCTTGGCTTGGGCAACTGTGGTGGGTTGCCGTGTCCTTCTAGGCCACCTGAGAAGGACTGGAGGCCCTCTTGCTGGCTTGGACATGGAGAGGACCACGTGGCACATAGGTGGTCAGTGTCTAGCAGCTGAGAGGGACCCCTATCTGGCAACCAGCCTGGAAGTGGGATCCCCAGTTCCCCAACTGCAAGGCTCTGAATTCTGCCAACCACAAGGATGAGCCTGGAGGTGGGAAATTGGCAACGAGACAGAAAGCCTGACTTCCAGACAGTGAACAGGAAAATGGGGCCACTTGAGAGCCACCTGAGTTGCTGTTGCCAAGGAAGCAACAAAGACTTAGTTTGGAGATAGAGGGGTGAAGGAGACTTGTTAAATGAATGAGTGTGTAGTGGGGAGGACGGGGGCTACAGGATAGTAAATAATGTCATTGAACTTCCAGGTCTGAGCTTCCCAGAAGTGATCAACCAATATTTTCTGAGCAAGGGGAGAGGGGAAAAAACAAACAAACAAAAAAACACAACAAACCTCTGTGTATCAGTAGCTGACAAGATAGTTTGGATCTTTGGGAGGAAAAAGAAGACAGTGATTTTGATCCAGGAAGGCTGGACCACAGTGCTCTCAAGCTGCCTGGGAGCTGAGAGCTGGGGGTGGCAGTGGAGCCATGGGGGGTGTACATGACATCAGAGCGGCCATCCTGCTCTGGAGTGGGCATCTCACTGCCTGGCCCCTTCAGTGTGCATCTGGCGCTGTTGTTTGGGGGTAATTTAGAAGAGATTCTGATTTTCTTCTCTCCTGGACTGTAGGACAGAACCCGAGTAATATTTTGCTGTGGGGCGATTCATTACAATTTGGACTTAAGGAAAGCCCAGGCTGCAAGCAGACTGACGCTTCTCCAGCAGAAAAGGCTTTAAGATACCTGTGTTTACTCTGTGTGTCATCTGGGCCTGGACTGAGAACACTCTAGAATAATGCGTTTATCTGATTCTCTTATCATCTTGAAGCCACATCCCCTGATTTATGTCATAGACTTCTACGCCATAGTTGGCCATGTGTTCATTTCTTTCATTTTTTCAGTGGGAGGTAAGTGGGTCTTTCCTGTAATCTGAAGCTGGAAAGCATCCGGAAGGCAGGGGCTGTCTTTATTTTGGTTCTATGCCTGAGACATATCCCTCTTTTACATGGCAATTGTCATATCGTAACAGTAAATAATATTCATATGTGCATTCAACCAGTATTTGCTGAATGCCTATTATGTGGCAGGTACTTTTCTGGGTGCTATAAATTCAGCAGTGAATAAAACAGACAAAACTCTGCTTTCATGGAGAGGAGACAGATAGTAAGTTAAATGAATGAAATATATCCCACGTTAGGTGTTGATACGTACTAAAAAGGAAAATAGCGCAGAGAGAGGATGGGGCCTGGGGGGAGAGGTGTTGGAAGGGCGGCCAGGGAAGGCACCACCCAGATGGACTCCCGGCCTGGAGTCCATAGGAAGGAGGGGTGTAGGCAGTCTTGCAGGAGGCATCTTTTTTTATTTTTTTTTTTAGTTGTCATGTCTCTTTAATCTGGAACACTTCCTCAGCCTTTGCAGGAGGCATCTTTATCTGGTCCCTTATAAGTGCATTTTATTCTTAAGTATTTGAATGGCTCAGTGATACAGTAACAGGTTTGGCCCAAAGGCTTTTACATGTGACTATGAAAATGTGTATGAGTTTGATCTGCATTTATCACGGAGAGAGTCAATTTGTCCCTGTCAGACTGGGAGGTGGTGCTTTATCTTGGTGCACAGAGAAAAACTCTAATTTTTAATAATGATTTTGACCTTAAATTTAATTTCTGTCACTTCTAAGAGCACCTTCCTCTACACCTGATGCGTATCGTGAGAGAATGGCCACATCTAGAATGGAAAGTAATCTAGTCAGACAATGTTAAAACTGTGGGGAATCTCAAAGATTATTTCATGAACTCCCCACCCCTTTACAGCAGAAGAAAGCAAAGGATTGACTTAGGTGAGGACTCGGATGATTTAACAGCAGAGACTAGGTCTCAGCCCTTTCTGCTTTGAGTTTACGCATCTGTCCACTGGACCACACGTCTCCCCAAGTAAGGATGATTACAGACCCCTAGTATCCGCCACTGAGAATCAGCAGTGGTTTTACTACTTCCCTGTGAGTTGATCACACCCAGAGGAGGCGAATTACGAATTAGGACATCTGGCTGGTTGAGTCATACTTCATCCTCTGAAACTCCTTTCCCGAGGCAGGCTTCTTCAAGCAAGCCAAGGAAAGTCCATTCCAATTAGCTCTCTGAGCATGATGTTTTCTGGGTTATCTCACTGGTAGCTTCTGATGGCCACAAAAAGAAAACAAATGCAGTGATTGACAGAAGAAAAGGAATTCTGTGATTCAGATTATGAATGTGTACAGAGTGGTTTGGATGGGACCTTGGAAAATTCTGCTGATTCCTGTGGAAGTACTTATTTTTTTGATGGCATGTTATTACAGATCATCTACAAAATGTAAATGGAAAAAATATGAGTGGGTTGGAGTCATGGGTGTCATTATGTGCCCAAGAAATTTCCCCCAAATGTCTTGCATGTCACTACTACAGTCCAATGTATTTTGCTATCTGTAGTTTTTTCTACCTAGTTTCAGGGGTATAATGATATACCTTTAAAATTTATTTAGTAATTTTTAATTTTTAATTTTTGTTTTGGCATGCCACATATCTTGAGAGATCTTAGTTCCGTGACCAGGGGTTGAACCTGCGTCCTCGGCAGTGAAAGTGCCGAGTCCTAACCACTGGACCGCCAGGGAATTCCTGATATACCTTTAAATCTCTGTATATTTCCTTACATAAAGATCTATATGGACATGATCTGTTGGGCCTAACAGATCTTTCCGTGAATGTGGGACAGGCTGAGGTCAGAATGGGCCATGACCAAGAACCAATTCATGGGCAGGTGACACCACCAACAAGCAGAATAGAGACACAAAATCAGAGTCACCAAGAGCATACGGTCAGGCGTATAGAGGTTAGAAATCCTGTGCCAGGGTACACATGGAGTGCTGAGGACCATGTTCCACTGCCAGGTTGCCTTTGCTAAAGGCCCAGGGCAGAGCCCTTGTGGTCTGTATGGGGAGGGAAGGAAGGAGAGGGCCTTCCTTGGTTTTAAAGCCATAATGTGCTAACATCTGCTCAATGAAATCTTTCCTGATTCCTCTGGAGATATGGTCACTCCTGTCTCTGAGTTACCGGAGCAGTTGTGTTTCCCCTACGACTCCTCACGGCTTTTGCTATCTTGTAGCATAATCGCTTGAGTTGCAATCTTTATAGCCTCCACGCTGTCTAGGACTGCTTCGTGCATAACAGGTGCATGAGAAATGTTTATTGACTTGAATAGATAAGTCCTGACTGAGATATAGATACCGTAAAACAGGAATGCTAATAATACCTAGCATATAGGGTGACTGTTAAAATAAAGGAAAATAATTGATATAAAGTGCTTTGCTCAGGGCTGGGCCCAAAGACATTCATTTAATATTAGCTATTATTATTATTAATGTAAATATTAATTGAAACAATACATCAGAATTTAAATGCTTGTTCTTCCAACTGGTCTTTTGGCTTCTATCAATTATTATAAGAACTCTGGAATAAGTTTTTTTTATATTTTTTATTTTTTTATTATTTATTTATTATTTTTTTTTTTTGCGGTACGCGGGCCTCTCACTGTTGTGGCCTCTCCCGTTGCAGAGTACGGGCTCCAGACACGCAAGCCGAGCGGCCATGGCTCACGGGCCCAGCCTCTCTGCGGCATGTGGGATCTTCCCGGACCGGGGCACAAACCCCTGTCCCCTGCGTCGGCAGGCGGACTCTCAACCACTGCGCCGCCAGGGAAGCCCCCTGGAATAAGTTTTGATGATTAAAATATGATATTTAAAAAAATTTTTATTGGAGTATAGTTGATTTACAATGTTGTGTTAGTTTCAGGTGTACAGCACTGTACAGCACAGTTATAGGTGTACATATATAGACTCTTTTTCAGATGTTTTCCCATATAGGTCATTACAGAGTATTGATCAGAGTTCTACAAAACAGAAATAGAGCCACAGATATAGAAAACAAACTTATGGTTACCAGGGTAGGTAAGGAGGGGGAAGGGAAAAATTGGGAGATTGGGATTGACATATACACACTATTAAAGCATGATATTTTTAATGTCCAGAGAAAACTGTGTTTTAAAATATGTCTTGTGCTCTGATTACTGATATTGAACTCAGGACCAAAGTTGGAATGACTGAAACGAGCACAGTAGATTTTAAATATTTCGGGTCCACAGAGGCCATATTTGAATCACAAAATAATGAAGAATAAAAATACTTCATTTGTCACTGAAGACTTGTATGGAAAGATCCTTGAACAACCCAAGTAACTCTCATGAAGAAATCATCATGTTCACAAGAAATGAGATAATGAGGTTTTTAAAGGCCAGGAGTTGCCCAATACGCACGATAAGTTTGGAACCATAAATGAATGGTGAGGCTGAGACAGCAGGGATTTAGCTGCAGGCTGACCTCTCAGACACGGAACCTATGGCACGGTCCCCAGCCGTGGACCACTAATTCAACAAGTCTGTTCTTTTGTGGTTTGGACATTGTAAACTATGACGTTTCAAGGGTCCCCATCAACAGGGCAGGAAATGAGTTTTTCATCCTTTTGCTTTCTTTGTTGGTGTGACTTATGAAATGAGTTTCCTGAACATAGGAATGAATTATGATGATCCATACAGGGGTGCATACAACCTGAAAATGATATTATTACTTCTAATTTGAGATATCTTTTCATGTGATTACTCTTTCATCAGAAATAGATGTGAAACCTGATGAAGGTGGGAATCGTGCTTTATTTTTCTGTGTATCCCTGAGTGTGTTATTATGGGTGATTATTAATTATACATTTACTTTGATTTAAGAATTTGGTGTGATGTTTAGGCCAGTTTGATTTAGTAAAAAGCCAAAGGGGAAGGTTTGGCAATTGTCTTATGAAGGCTGGTGGTCAGTCTGTTTGGAAAACGTCCCTCCAGTAATTAGGGTCTTGACTTTCCAGTATTTGGGGGATCTTTTTTTGAAAATTCCTTTATAGATTAACATCTATACTCTATATGTCATAAAGAGAGTGAACAAGACAGGCCACAGCCGGGAAAAAGATATTTACAACACAGATAAATGACAAATGATTAGGCCAGAATACTGTGCAGAGAATTTCAATGAATTGGCAGGAGAAAGACTAACAAATGGAGTAGAAAAATGGCAAAAGACATGAGTAGTCATTTGGGGAAATGAGAGCCACAAGGAAGATACTGCTTTAGTCCCACTTAATGAAATTTCTAAAGAATTATCTAACACTTGTGTAGGAAGGCAATGTTTAACAGGCTTTATAAACAGTAGCTTATTTGATTCTCTCAACAACCCTATAAGGTATGTTCTATAATTATCTCCGTTTAACAAATGAGGAAATGAAGGCACAGAGAGGTCAGTAAGTGGTTACACAGTAAGTTTTGCAAGGTCACACAGCAGAGGAGTCACAGAGCCAAGGATTGAAGGTCCCTGTGCGCTGGTTCCAGAGTCCATGACCTTAACCTCTGCACTACTCTTCCCCCTGACAATATGGAGGCTGGAAAAGTGCACATCGTCCATGCTTACCTGGTTTTGAGGCAGTCTGGTGTGACCTCGTGAAGTTGAACATGTGCAGACCATGTGACCTGGCAATTTTTCCCGGTCTTCACTGCAGAGTCACTAATCCTTATACGTGTGGACTAAGAGATTCAAAGTGAAAGATTCAGAGTAGCAGTGGTCGTAAAAGAGAGGAAAAAGCTTGGAAACAATCCAAAAGTCCATTAATAGTAGAAAAGGTAAGTAAATTGGAGTCTATTCACACTATGGGCTACTTACTCTGCAGCATTTATGAAGTGGACTAAATGATTGTTCTCGTCTCTCCTCCCTTCTGAGAAGTATTCTAACTCCATTGTATTGTGACTCAGCCTCCAGCCCCACTGCTTTGATACCTGGCCCTGAGCACTGCGTGTACATGTCCTGTGTGGGATATAACTCACACCTTTGTACCCCCTCCTACAACCATTATATATTGTTCCTCACAGTTGCAAAGCTTGGCCCACTTTTTCTAGATGGTCATAGGGTCTCTGTTGTAACTCTGATGTAACTCTGCATCATAGGCATAGACAATACAAGGAACAAACGGGCAGGGCTGGTTACCACTAAAGCTTTATTTATAAGACAGGCTTGGGCTTCCCTGGTGGCGCAGTGGTTGAGAGTCCGCCTGTCGATGCAGGGGACACGGGTTCGTGCCCCGGTCCAGGAAGATCCCACATGCCGCAGAGCGGCTGGGCCTGTGAGCCATGGCCGCTGAGCCTGCGCATCTGGAGCCTGTACTCTGCAACGGGAGAGGCCACAGCAGTGAGAGGCCCGCGTACTGCAAAAAAAAAAAAAAAAAAAAGACAGGCTCTATTTAGGTGATCTGTGGTCTGAAGTATTAAAAGGCATGTTGTACAAGCCCCTTCATCTTCTGATCTCATTCTCCCATATTTTTATCTCCCTGATACACTGTGAAGCTTTCCTTCCACACTTCTGCACAAGCTCTTCTTCCTAAGAGTCCTTCTCCACTTTTCCTTACAGACGAACTTCTTCCAACAGCCAAAACAAAACAAAACAAAACAAAAAACACCAAAAGAAACCCCAAACAAGAAAAAGTACAAAGCAAAACAAAGCCTCACCTGTGAAGCCTTCCCAGCTCTGCTTCCGGGAAGGATTGGGTATTTTTTCTTCTTTTTCCCATAGAACCCTTCCACATTTCTATTACAGCACTTGCTACCTGATTTCGTGATTCTTAAATATTTTTGCCCTTTTCTCATCCCTTCCCAGTAGGCAGTAAATCCCCTGTGAATGTAAATTTGTCTCAATCATATTTGAATTTTATTTATTTATTTATTTGGTTGCGCCAGGTCTTAGTTGCACCCGGCAGGCTCCTTAGTTGTGGCACGTGGTATCTAGTTCCCTGACCAGGGGCCAAAGCTGGACCCCCTGCACTGGGAGCGCGGAGTCTTAACCACTGCACCACCAGGGAAGTCCCTCATATTTGTATTATCAGAGCTAGCATAGTGGCTGGCACAGAGTTGGAGTTTAATAAATGCTTAGAAAGATGATACAGAAAACATGCTGTAGAATAGGGTAGGGAGTGCAAATCATGTGAATTATGTCTATTATCATTAATTTAATTCATTTTTAGAGTAATGTTTTTTTTTTTTTTTTTTTACAGTACGCGGGCCTCTCACTGCTGTGGCCTCTCCCGCTGCGGAGCATAAACTCCGGACGCGCAGGCTCAGTGGCCATGGCTCACGGGCCCAGCCGCTCCACGGCATGTGGGATCCTCCCGGACCGGGGCATGAACCCATGTCCCCTGCATTGGCAGGCGGACTCTCAACCACTGAGCCACCAGGGAAGCCCTAGAGTAATGATTTTAACTTTTGCTCCAGATGTTTTTGGTTTTTATGGCATCAGATAGAGAGTTCGACTGGGTTTTCAGCATTCTACCCACAGAATTTTCAGGGTCCCACCTGTGTAGACACTGGTGTCAACCATTTAGGGATGTTCCAGTAATAGAATTTTTAAAGAATTTTTAAGAATCCAGTAATAACGTGGAAGAGAAAAGATATGGATAATGGCCATCTCTATTTGGCTTTGTCACACAGCCTTCTATGCATACCATTCACCACAGAGTAAAGTATGGCTTCCTCTTTCCTGTTTCATGCTATATATAAACAGAATCCTACAGTATGTATGAATTGTGCCTTCTCCCCTTTCAATATCATGTTGTTGAGGATCCTCCACAATGAAGCATGCAGCTATATTTCACTCATTTAATATTAGACTTTATTTTTAAAATTTTATGTTTGACTTATTTTTTAAAAATAAATAAATAAATTACTTTTTGGCTGCATTGGGTCTGTTGCTGTGTGCAGCCTTTCTCTAGCTGCGGCGAGTCGGGGATACTCATCATTGCGGTGTGTGGGCTTCTCATTGCGGTGGCTTCTTTTGTTGGGGAGCATGGGCTCTAGGCGCATGGGCTTTAGTAGTTGTGGCACATGGGCTCAGTCGTTGTGGCTCGTGGGCTCTAGAGCAGAGGCTCAGTAGTTGTGGTGCACGGGCTTAGTTGCTCCGCGGCATGTGGGATCTTCCCGGACCAGGGCTCGAACCCGTGTCCCCTGCATTGGCAGGCGGATTCTTAACCACTGCGCCACCAGGGAACTGCCTGACATCTTGTTTTAACCATGGTGCAGTATTTCGTTGTACGAAGGCGCCAACCCCTTATGGCCCTGAGGCACGTTTGGGACATTTGATAATTTTTCAGATGGATGATTCAAGGCAGAGAGAAGGCTCTGGAAGGTTTTGCTAGTTGCCTGTGATGTCCGTGAACTGGGATCCGAACTGTAAGAAGGATGGGTTCTCTGGGGGAAGAGGATGAACTTGGGTTAGTGGATGGAGATCAGAACCAAGGGTGCTAGGCTGGGTCAGACACCAGCCAGATTAGAGCCCCGTATGTAGGGGGCTGGGACTTCCTGCAGAAACAGTGCCTTTGGCGGTACTGGGTGCCAGAGCTGGGCTGGGTGGGGGGCTGCAGTGACAGCCCACCCAGAGGGCAGGTGGGGGAGGAAGCCTGGAAGACGGAGTGTGAGTGAGTGATGTACAGGCCTGGAAGCGTTCCTCATCACTTTGGTCCACATTCCACGGTGTGAGCTCTGCTCTGCGACCTGACCTGACCGTGGACACATCACGGTTTCATTCTCAGGTTTTAGGGACATTTTATGGGGGACAAGAGCTGAGGAAAATGTGCCATCAGTGAAAAGGCTTGCTTTGGAGGTCACGAGTAGCTGTTTGCTTTGCTTTTTGAGCTTCCTCCAAAGAAGAAAAGCTCCCCCAAGACCATGCCAACAAATACTTGCTTATCGGTTGCTTAAACTGGCAGCTTGGCTTAAACCTAACTACTGTCCTTTCAACCCAGAGCCACAGAAATGTGGAAACAGCCTCTTTCTCTACACCACATGCAAACAGGAGCATGAATTCTGGGTCTCATTCCCGTTGGGAAATAGCCAAAGTTATTGTGACAGGACGGTATTTTGAGCAATGTTGGCTATTTGTTTTTTGGAGCACAAAGCAAGCAATAAATCTGTCACCCTGAAAAATCAGGTTGTGACCTAGAGGAAGGAGCAAATTGTGACTTTAGGTAAAAAAGAGTGACCTACCAGGGAGGATAATTTATCATGATAACAAAATTGCTGGAGCTCTCCTGACACACCAGGAAGAAGGGCTGCAGTAAGCAAATTCAGGAGATACAAGCGTCCGAATGTTTTTAACTGATCAATATTTCCAGGGCTCCTAAGCAGCCAAAAAACTGCCATCGTCCAGAATAAGTACATTGCTCACTGGATTTGTAAAAGGAAAAACTGAGAGCTCTGATTATTCTCTTTAAAAAAAAAATGTCACCAATCAACAATAGGTGTTCTTTGTAGGATGAAAATAAATATTCTTCTGGGGATTGAAGTGAGAATGCTTGATTTTGGGGGAGGAAGTGGGAGATAATGCGACCTGGAAATGCTTAAGAAAATTGTCTAGTGGAAAGTAATGTCCTTCACTTACTCTTTTGTTAAAACTGGTGCTCCTTGGGACTTCCCTTGTGCTCCAGTGGTTAGGACTCCGCACTTCCACTGCAGGGAACTAAGATCCCACATGCTGTGAGGCGTGGCCATAAATAAATAAAGATAGACAGATAGATACATGAAAAAGCAAAAACAAAAACAAACCCAAAAAATACTAGTCCTCCTGGAGGGGGAACCAAGCAAATATGTCACCTTGGGAATTACTGATATGAAGACTTAGGCGACACCAGAGATTATTTAAAACAATAGTTCTGTCTTTCCACTTATACTGGGCATCTTTTGTTGGCCCCTTTCTATCTGCTCTCCCTGCTACTCCGTCCTGCTCAGTGCCCCTGAAGGTGACTTCAAAGGGCTCCCATGTCCCCCGGATGTTGGTGGGGTTCAGTCAATGCCATCTGCTGGAGAGCAGAGGGAAGGGAGGCTGGGGACCCCTCCATCCTCCTCCTGCAGGTGGCTGTAGGTTGGCCATGTCCCTCTTCTGAAGTCACAGCTCCTGGAGGGAGCTCTTTTCTGCAGAGCCTTTTCTATCCCAAGTTTCCAGTGACCCCTCCCTTGCCTTGACACTTCTGTCGCAGGGGTGATGGATGTGCCGGATGTCACCACACCCCGGGGTCCTGCACGGTCCTGAAGTTTCCCTGCACTCTGCCCACACCTTTGTGGATTAAGCCGTCCTCAGTTGCTGTGTGCCGGTTTCTGCTTGGTCCCTGACCCATCCATCACTCCACAGACCACCTTCCATAGACCTCAACCTCATCATGGCTTTTCAGGGACCCTGGGTGAACTCCAACAGGCCTTAAACGGGGGAAGGGGGGGATGCTATCAGTTGCTGGATGAAGAATGCGAAGTTTACACGATGTGGCTCAGTGTTGGATACCACATGATACATCCAAGCTTTGGATATTATCAAACTATGGTCTTTATCTCTAGATTTTGCTGAAATGTACAACTACAATGAGCCCGACTTTATGTCATCATCACTTTTCCTTAACGTTGAAGGCTAGATAAAGGTCTCCACTTCTGAGCTTGAACACCCGTGATCTTAGCCACGGAGACCACAAAGCTCTACGTATTTTCACTTCAGTGGCCCATGGATCCAGCCGTGCTCCCATGGACTTGGCAGGCTCATCCTACTTCTCAGAACAGATTTAACAGCAGGGAGTTCATGTACGACAAAGACTTCATTACTTTTATGAGCTCTTCGTGCTTCCTCCTTACTGGTGCACTGAGAGGTATTACTGAATAATCTATACTTGTCAGAAATATAAATGTGCCCTAGCTCAGGACAGGTTTAATTCTACCTATTGTATTTTCTTATTTAGGACATTTTGGAAGGGATTCGATAGATTCCTTCTGTAGGGGGCCTTTGCTGCAGTGTGGTGTTGGTTTACGTCCAGTAAACGAGCAAACCAGGAACATCTAATTTTCTTGTGCCAGAGGCCCCTGATGAAATGCATTCTTAATGCCAAGTGGCACGTGGATGCCTCTTGCTTTTTAGGCTAAGGCAGATTTTCAGGAAGAAAAGAACTTATTTGCTGCTTCTTTCGATTTTATTATTGACCTTAAGCAGGTTAAATATTTTTCTGCATCCATTTTCCCAGTCATCATATGTGTATATGCATAAACTGTGGCCTGAGTGCCTTTTTAAAAAAAACACCACAACCAGGGAGAGGCCACAACAGTGAGAGGCCCGCGTACGGCAAAACACAAAAAACAAACAAACAAAAAACACCACAACCAAAACTATTGAATAGTATCTTATAAAATATTTGGTTATTAAATCTCTATTAACTTAATTATAATTAATTCTAATAGAAGAGTATAAGTACTACAGAGATATGAAAGAGGTGAAAAAAGTAGAATTTATCTAATTGATATTAATATTGGTAGAGCGGAACACTCAACATCACACAAACATTTTCAATTGTCTTAGACTTTAACATTATTCATATAAAAGAGAAAAGAGAAGATGGATATTTGTGTCAGGCACTGAACTAAGAACTTTATATACCTCATCTCATTTGGCTATTTACGTTAAATTTACCTCAATAGCCAAGACATGGGGACTTCCCTGGTGGCACGGTGGTTAGGAATCTGCCTGCCAATGCAGGGCACTCGGGTTCGAGCCCTGGTTTGGGAAGATCCCACGTGCCATGGAGTAACTAAGCCCGTGCGCTACAGCTACAGAGCCTGTGCTCCTAGAGCCCGTGAGCCACAACTACTGAGCTTGCATGCCACAACTACTGAGCCTGCACTTTAGAGCCTGTGAGCCAAAACTACTGAAGCCCACATGCCTGGAGCCAACCCATGATCTGCAACAAGAGAAGCCACCGCAATGAGAAGCCCGCGCACCGCAACAAAGAGTAGCCCCCGCTTGATGGGACTAGAGAAAGCCCGTGCACAGCAACAAAGACCCAAAGCAGCCAAAAATAAGTAAACAAACAAATAAATAAATAAAACGTCCTTTTAAGTAAAATAGCCAAGACATGGAAGTAACCAAAATGTCCATCTACAGAGGAATGAATAAAGAATATGTGGTACATATATACAATGGAATACTACTCAGCCATTAAAAAGAATGAAATAATGCATTTACATGGATGGACCTAGAGATTGTCATACTAAGTGAAATATGTCGGACAGAGAAAGACAAATGTCATATGATACCACTTATTTGTGGAATTTAAAAAAAATGGTACAAATGAACTTATTTACAAAACAAAAATAGACTCACAGACATAGAGAACAAACTTATGGTTACCAAAGGGGAAAGCAGGGTGGCAGGGGGTGGGGGAAGGGAAAGATAAATTAGGAGTTTGGGATTAACATAAGCACACTACTATATATAAAAGAGGTAAACAACAAGGACCTACTGTATAGTACAGGGAACTCTACTCAGTATTTTTTTTTAATTATTATTTTTTTTATTTTGCAAATTTAATCAGTTATACATATACATATGTTCCCATATCCCCTAGTATTTTATCATAACTTATAATAGAAAAGAATCTGAAAAAGAATAAATATATATATATATATGAATCACTTTGCTGTACACTTGAAACTAACACAGCATTGTAAATTAACTATATCTCAACAAAATAATTTACTTTTAATTTTTATTTCTTACAAACTCTCACGAGGAGACTGACACGTACTGGGTGTTACAGAAATCTCCTATAGATTTTAATTAAACTAATACGTATTTTTCCTTCTTGACAAGACATCTTGGAGTACTGAATTTGACAGTATTCATAGCCTTGGGCATTTTGTTTATAAAAATAGCACCTATGGCAGACTCAGGTCAGAGCAGTGCGGTCAGGGCAGCCGGGGCGAGTTATCCACGTCCTCGATAATCTTGCCTGGTCCTCCCAGGCGCTTTGGCAGCCTCCCCGCTGAGCTCCTTTGTTGCTCTTGCCCGGGATCCTGCCTTGTCACCGACTCAAGGCTCTCCTTCCACGGGCTTCTCCACGGAGCTGGACATGGTTGCCACTCCTTCCCAGTGTTCTCTCTGCTGTTGGCTGCGGTGACTTCGGTCTCTCCAGGCTGGTCCCCTCCCACCCTGGCCCATCCCTTCTCAAGTCTAGACTCCACCTGGCCATCAGTCCCTGGGGTTCTTAAAGGCTCTGCCTGGGGACCACTCATCTTACTCAAGGGCTGTCTTCTGAGGACCCTTTTCACAGCTTCACACACACACTTCCAGTTCAGCCATCTGTCAGCTGCTGGCGAAACCCAGGTTTGCTTCTCTAGCTGCTCAGGTCGCTGCTCCATATTGAAGGGTGGCCTGCACTCCTCTAAGTGAACGCCTCACAGACAATTCAGCCTTACTGTGTTTAAGACACAATCTTCGCCCACCTGGTTTCCCTGCAGGGGCGCCCCTGCCCCATTCTGGCACAAGGAACAGTGATCTCTCCTTCACTCCCTAACTCCAGTGTTATGTTTGTTTGTTTGTTTGAATCATTAAAGCATCTTTGAATCCAATCACCTGTCCTCACTACCACCCACCCCAGACCAGATTCCTAATGTGTCTTTCCTTCGGAACTCACTAACTTCAAATGCTTGAATCAGTTACCTCTTCTACAGTCAGAAGGTTTGCACAAAACGCAAATCTGATCATGTCGCCTGCTTAATTAAAACCCTTCCAGTGACTTTATTTTTAGGAGAAAGATCCAAAGTCTTTCTCATGGCTTGTAAAGCTTTGCAACTTCTGGCCCCTGGTTTTCTCTTTAGTTCATTTGAAGGCAGTCTCCCATCTATTTCCTGTGCTTCCACTCCTGTGACCTTATTTCAGTCTCTCAAACACATCAAAGCCCCTCCCACCACAGGACCTTTGCACTTGTGGTTTCTTCTTACTGGAATGCTCCGCTGCACGCTTTTTACTTCCTTATAGTCTGGCTCCATTGCTAGATCTTAGGTACCATGAAGATAAGAGCCATGCCTGTTTCTGCTTTTTATTTTATCTCCAGATGCAGTTCTGACATACAGAAGAAGCTCAATAAATACTTGCCTTGAAAGCATATATAAGTAATACCTATGACCAAATTCCATTTTCTGTTTGCCTTTTAACATCATATCAAAACATAAACGTTGAGCTTCCCTGGTGGCGCAGTGGTTGAGAGTCCGCCTGCCGATGCAGGGGACATGGGTTCATGCTCCGGTCTGGGAAGATCCCACATACCGCGGAGTGGCTGGGCCCGTGAGCCATGGCTGCTGAGCCTGCACGTCCAGAGCCTGTATTCTGCAATGGGAGAGGCCACAACAGTGAGAGGCTCACATACCACACACACACACACACACACACACACACACACACACACAAAATATATATATATAAGCATTTTGTGCCAAAGTTAATACTTTAAATATGTACTGATGTTTAAAAAATTTATATTGTTAGCTCTGTCAGTCTCTCTGCTTTGGTTTATTGGCACCATGCTTAAATAGGACTCTCTCAGTAGAGGATGATATGAATTTTCATCTATTTTTTATGATATAGCTCTTTCTTTAACAAAATATTATTTTTTTTTTAAAGAATCTTTTATTTATTTATTTATTGTTGGCTGTGTTGGGTCTTCGCTGCTGCGTTCAGGCTTTCTCTAGTTGTGGAGAGCTGGGGCTACTCTTCGTTGCAGTGTGTGGGCTTCTCATTGTGGTGGCTTCTCTTGTTGCAGAACACAGGCTCTAGGCGCACAGGCTTCAGTAGTTGTGGCTTGTGGGCTCTATAGCACAGGCTCAGTAGTTGTGGCACACGGGCTTAGTTGCTCCGTGGCATGTGAGATCTTCCTGGACCGGGGATTGAACCCGTGTCCGCTGCATTGGCAGGTGGATTCTTAACCACTGTGCCACCAGGGAAGTCCCCAAAATATCAGATTTTTAACCATACGGAGTGTATTTGATGGCGAGATGTCAGGTAGTGAAGTTTTTGTTCTCCGTATAATACCTAATTTTCCCAACAGACCTTATTGAATGCTCCATCTCTTCCCCAAAGACTTACCATGCCACTTTTATTTTTTATTTTATGTATATTTCATACTTTTTTGAGATTTAATTTTGCTCTGTTGCTCTGTCATTTTGGTGACCTATTGCTCTGTCATTTTGGTGACACATTAGAGTTGACCTTTGAACAATGAGGAAGTTAGGGCGCCTACCCCCTCTGAAGATTCAACCAGCCACAAATTGCATAGCCTGTAGTGTTTACTATTGAAAGCAAATCTGGATATAAGTGGACCTGTGCAGTTCAAACCCATGTTGTTCAAGGATCCACTGTATTTTAGTAATGGTGACTTTATAAAGCATTTAAATATATATTGACATATTTATATATAGATTTATTTAATATATGGTTGTGACGGTTATCTATTGCTGCAATTATGCTGTATAACAACAATCCAAAATCCAATGGCTTAAAATAGCCCTTTTTAACAGGGTGTCAGCAAGCAGTTAAGCCTTAATGCCCTAAGGCGTTTATTACATGTAACAAATTAACTGTGCTCCATGGGGGAGAATTGAGAAAATTTTCACTCAAATATTTTTTCTATAGGACTTAATTTTCTCATGGAAACCCCTTTGAGAAGGTATGGCTTAAAACAGTAAACATTTATTTAACTCATGAATCTGCAGCTTGATTTAGGCTAGGCTAAACTGGTTTTAGCTGGGCTCATTCTTAGTCTGGTGGTTTCCTGGCCGTGGGCTGGGGAGATGCACTTAACCAGGTTGCACATCTTTTATCCTGCACGTGCCAGCCCAGGCATTCGTACCATGAGGGACAGAGGACGGGACAGGAAGCAAACACAGAGCATTTTCAAACTTCTGTTTGCAGCAAGTTTGCTAACATCTCATTGGCCAAAACAAGTCACATGACTGAACTCAGCCCTGAGGGGCAGGGAAGTATACTTTAGCTTTTGATGGAAGAAACTGCAGAGGCACCTTGCAAAGAAGGTGCATGCAGGGAGGGATAGAGAAATTGAGACCATTAAGGTAATTAATGTACCACCGTGGTGATAGTCTCCTATTATTACTCTTTAAAGCTTTTTTACTGGCTCTTCCTGCAAATGTGTTATGTTTTGGAATCATTTTGTCAAGATAAAAAATGCCCACTGGGATGTGCATGGACAGAAAGTATACATTGAATACTGAGCTAGATGTTTTTAGGTATTCAGGTCATTTGGTCTTTTCAGTAAATGAAAGTAGCTATCACCACCGCCATTTCACAGGTAATGACATTGAGGTTCAGATAGATTAAATACAGTCATCTTTTGGTATCTGTGGGGAGATTGGTTCTGGGACCCCTGCGAATACCAAAATCCATGGATGATCAACTCCCTCAATGAAGGTGGTGCAGTATTGGCATATAACCTACACACATCCTCCTGTATACGTTACATCATCTCTCAATTAATTATAATACCTAATACAATGTAACTGTTATGTAAGTAGATGTAAATGGCTGCCTGCAGGTGGCAAATTCAAGTTTTGCTTTGGGGAACTTTCTAGAATTTTTTTTCTGAATATCTTCCATTTGAGGTCGGTTGAATCCGTGCATGTGGACCCCATGGATACTGAGGGCCGACTGTAACTTTTTGTCAGGTAACAAGTACGGTGAGAACCTGGGCTCAAACTTCAGCATTCTGCTTCAAGTCCACATCTTCCACTCGTCCAGGGCTGCTTCCTTTGATAATTGTCATGAGGCTCAAGCACGGCGGTGTCCATGAATGGGCCTGGAGAATTAAAGTGAGCTAAGACCCATTGAATTTGAAGTCCTTTAAGTATCCATGTTTCTGTAAATACAGGCATGTCTCATTTTAACTGTGCTTTGCTTTACTGTGCTTTTTACACATTGAAGGTTGGTGGCAACCCTATGTTGAGCAAGACTACTGGCGCCATGTTTCCAACAGAATTTGCTCATTTCGTGTCCCTGTGTCACATTTTGGAAGTTCTCGCAAAATTTAAAACTTTTTCATTATTGTTACGTTTGCCGTGGCGACCTGTGATCAGTGATCTTTGATGCTCCTATTGCAAAACATGATTCACTGAAGGCTCAGGTTAGCATTTTTTAGCAATAAACATTTTTTAATTAAAGTATGTACTTTTTTTTTAGATGTAGTACTATTTTCCATGTAACAGACTACAGTATAGTATAAACATAACTTTTATATGTACTGGGAAACCAAAAAATTCATGCGACTAGCTTTATTGTGGTAGTCTGGAACTGAACTGGAAATATCTCCAAGGAATGCCTGCAGAGCTCATGAAGTTTTTAATTTGTAGAAGAATCTTTTGTATCTCCTTCTTGTTTTGTCCATTGGGTAACATGGTTTATAAAATCGACTGAAGGAGATTAAATAATCACAAGAGAAGTGTAGTTGACATTTATTATGGAGGCACTAACTTTTATAACTCTGTTGTGTTATAATCCATTCAATTTTCTGGCAATTTAGAAGAACAACTATTTATAAGGGGATTAGCTATGTCTTCAGGCTGCCAAAATTTTCCCTTGGGAGGCTTTGATTGGGATTCAGAAATGATGTAAAGGAGCGGAGGGCAAGTGGCATGTGTTGGTGGCAGTGGTGCCAGGGGTGGTGTCAGATGCTGACTTACTTCATTTTATCATTCTGGGAAACTATGCTCAATAGGTAAATTCTCTGGAGGATGCCATACAGCCATTTGAAAAGTGAAATGTGTATTGAATACATGCATTTTGATTAAAGTGAAAGTGTTTTTTTTTGCTAGAAATTCTGGAAGCAAGCAGCAGTGGAAAGAGCAGCAACAAAATTACTTGAAGTTAAACTTGTTTTGTTGTGAATATTCTTTATAAGAGCCAAACCATTTTGTGTATGAAAACCAGTCCTATAGCCCGACGTCTTGATGCTTTGGGTGGTCCCATCAATTCAGATCGTGAGTTGACCCCTCATGGAAATGGCTGAAAGTCAGACGATGTCGTTGAATTCTGGGAACCCTGGTGGCTAAGCCCGCGGCTTTGCATGGGGTTATTCGTACTGGTTTGAGAATCTTGAGTACCTTCATTTCCTACGAGTTCGTTCATCTCTGCTAATCTCTGCCGCGCGCCATCAGCCCGAGGACAGTATCATGTATCCCTTAAGGTCCCAGTAAACAGCCCTGAGAACCTGCTGCTGATGAGAAATGCAACTTAATGACTTTATCTTCTTGGCTTAGATGGCAGGACTTGCTGGGGCAACACGTGGAAACTTCATAAAGTCCATCGAGAATTAACTACCGGAGAACAGTGCCGAGCATCCAGAGAGAGGAGACAGCAGGAGGTTGTCTGCTCCCAGTGGGGACTTAGGAGGAGTCGTAAGGACTGGAGATAACGCAGGTTAAGGTGTCTGGTCCACAGTGTATTAGCTGTGAGTCCCACAACCGAGGGGTTGTCTGCATTTGCGTCCTTCTGAATGGAGGAAGGAGGATGAGCTAGATCAGTGGGGCCCACAGCCTCCTGATCATCAGAATTTCAGGAGGTGCTTCCTAAAATCCTAGATTTCCAGGTTGCGGCACTGGTGATTCTTATTCAATAGATTTCTTTTCTTTTATTTTTTAATAAAGCTCTGCAGCTCATTCTGGTGGCCAGCTAAGTTTAGAAACCACTAGAGGAGGAGATATCTAAATTCCCTCTCAGCTGCACCATTTGGAATACCGAGAAGGTTCCTTTCTCAGTATTTTCTGCTTGAGCTCCTTCCAAATTTGCAATGTGCCCGCTCTCGACGTGGGAGAACTTGAAATCTAACTGAAAACACAAGACAGGGACCTGACTGAGGAAACAAAACAGTCTCATCTTTCTCTTAAGCCAGAATCAAGCTAAGAATCTAGACTTGTGAGCAGTCATATCAAGGCACTGTGCTCTTGTCAGAGCTGGTTGTTCTCAGGGCAAATTGGCTTCATGGGCTGAGCTGCTCTCATAGCCACGCCCATGCTTCAGGGAGTCCAAGACCTGGGATGCCTGGGGCACACCTCAGTCCTTAGCCTTGCCCAAATTTCTTGTCTTGATTTCCAAGTTTATCTTATGGCATGAACAGGAAGATGGGAGTGTCCAAAAAAGTATCTGCCATCACATTTTCCTGCTGTCACACACAGCACTTTATGTCCATATGTAGGACACATTCCCAAACATGTACCCTGTAGCCTGTGCACTTTGCTCCTAGACAAGAACGCCCATCAGAGTGCAGATGACTGAGAATAATTTGTTAATGCGTCCTTATATACAATCAGTATCTCTATGAATGTGTATGTGTGTGTGTATCAACATATCCACTTGAAAAAAATCAGTCATTTATAAATGACTAATTGGCACATGTTGCATAACGAAAAGAGGACACCTTTGTGTCCTCACCACTGTTGTGTCCTCATCACTTTGTGTCCTCAACACTGATGTCAACAGACATCACTGTTGAGAGCTGTCAACGTAGAGATTTCTGATGCTCAAGAAAGGTGCATGTTTTAGTTCAGTTATCACCCTCTGTTGAAAGTGGACCCATAGGGTCCTCTCTGCTCTCAGACTACGTGATGCCTGCCTTCTGCGCTACTTTGGGTTATACTGGGCAGCCTCTGGCTGGGACATTTCTCTGTTATCCTACCAGTGGAAAGGAGGTTTGTGGAAGACTTGTGGGTTTTGAGGAGGCTGGGATATTTAGCACATGGTAATTTAGGAATCGTACATTTTTTCTGAGTATACATTTGCCAGGATCTTGAACTGAATTGAGCCAGGAGCCCAAACCAGAGGCTGGTTAGCCAACTTCAATTTCTGAAACAATAAATGAAGTGGTTAACCACAAACCAACGGAGAAATGTTTCAGTTTTAACCTACTCAACCTGTTTAAACCAGAACTGGTTGTGAGTATTTTTTTTCTAAAACCACAGAACCATAACACCAAAATGTTTCCAAATCAGACCTAAATTAAATTTGGTTTGAGCTCCTGACTTCAACTTTGATAGTTGAAATGCTTTCTTTCATGTTCTGCATGCTTAACATTGATGATAATTTGGTAGAACCTTGTGTCTGAAGATCAGAGGAATGTTGCCAAAGTTTACAAACAGCATTTCAAATATATTATCCTTATCATATAGGTTGAAAAATCCTGTCATAGACTAGATTCACTCAGGGTTCACTGAAGGTGAAGTCATGAGTCAGAGAAAGGGGTGCATGGTGCCTGGGAGACCTCTTTAGATGTTTAAAGTTTTTTGCATTATTTACCAAAGAAGGAAATAATAGACCCATCCTCTTGTTCCTATACTACCTGTTACCTTGTACTACCAATGAACAGATGCTAAGATAATTTTAATTCATTGATGAATATGTTTCTTTGGAGCTTAGTTAAAAGCTCTATTTTTTAAAAAAATTTATTTTATATTGGAGTTATAGTTAATTTACAATGTTGTGTTAGTTTCAGGTGTACCGCAATCCATTCTTATAGACAGAGGCCCAAGGCTCTGAGAGGGTCAGTTCTTACAGCTGTGAATGGAAGAGCTATGTTTAAGCCCAGCTCTGTTTTGAGTCATGGTCCAGCGTATTAACTACCATGAAATATGCCCTCTGGCTTGAGACATTGTTCTGTTTATTACCATATTTCCTTCTGTCTTGATAGGATTAGATAAAGACCACACGGATTACTTTTATGCTTTGGCAACACCATAATGAATTAAGATTTGTTATGCCATTTTCTCTCCAGACAGTTTATAACTGAGGGAGAGACAGCCAGGGAAAGCCCTGGTCCATCCCTTCTATCTCAGTGGCATGCTCTACAGAAGAGGAGCTTGACCATCACAAGACCGGGCTCAACTTTCCACTCTGAGAGCCGTCTCAAACTGCTTTTCTAAACTACAGTGGAAAATGGAGACAGCAGAAAGCCAGTTAGTGAACAAAAACTACAAAACTGACCCTGCCTTCAGCTTGACTTCTGCTCTGAAATGAACCTCTTAAATCTCTTCTTCCTGCTAGTGGATTGTTTTAAAACATATTCCCAAGGAGATGAATTTGACTCTTTATGTCTCCAGGTTTCTTTGCCTTCTATGACTTTAACTGCAGGCTGACATTTTCTGAAGTCTGTCTGCAGGGAAGCCAGGCAGAGCACATTAACAGACCCCGCCTGTCACGGCTAAGTAATCCGGTCGAAGTATTCTTGTTGTGCAGTGCATGCATTCAGAGGACCATTTTCATTATTGCTGTAATTTGTTCTGATTCAAGTATTCCACAGAGAATGAGGTTTCTAGACGGAAAGTGGTCAGACGCAGGGTAGCAGTGGTGATGTGGGATGCAGATGGCAGACAGAGCTTGAAGGAGAGATGGCAAATGTTTCTACGTGTCTCGATGTGTAGCATTTCTGATTTTTATATGGACATTAAATCTGGTCAAGCTGAAGTGCCATTTGCTCCAAGAGAGGATAATGTACACGTATCCCTATGAATTCTAAAAAACAGACTGAAGCTGGAGGTGGCAGCCTATGTAGTCACAGCTAAGTTTCAGGCTGCCTATAATCTAGGGCTTACAAAGAAGAAAAGAATATGCATATTTTGCCTGTGGGGTTCTAGGGAAAATTCTTTTGACACTTGATGGATGATGTAAGATGATAAATCATGTAGTCTTTCTTAAATTGCAAATATGACAGTTTTTATCAATGAGTCAGCAGAATGTTTATAATGGGACAGGAACGACACCTGGCCTTAGGATAAGATGAATACTACACAGTACCCCTTCCCTCAAGGAGTTCACAATATATAGTAGAGGAGACAGAAATTTACATAGTTTTTCGAAAGCATGTGATGTGTCATTTGGCATCATGGTACCCTGGTAGTTCAGAGGGGTCCTCGGACTGCCTGGGGCAGGGTTCTGTAGAGTTGGGAAAGATGTCAGAGAAGAAATGCCTCTTGAATGGATATTTGAAGGATGCCGGGAAATGTCTGGTGGGGACAGTATTCTAGGCAGCTTGAATCTCAAGTGCAAAGGTTTGGTAGCGTCAAAGAGCACTTTGCATTTAGGGAAGTGAGAAGTTCAATAAGGCTAGAGATTGTGAGGGAGTTAACAGGAATGGAGGCTGAAAAAATATATATATTATACACACACATATATAAACTATCTCCTTGAAAATCAGAGGAATGCAAATTAAGATGAGAGGTCATTCATACCCATCAGTTAGGCAAAAATAAAAAGCAGAACTGCCAGATGCTGGGAGTGTATCTGATACAGCCTCTTTGGAGAACAATTTGACAGCATCATGTAAACACAGAGCTCTTCACCTTCTGTATACCGGAGAACAGCAGCTCTCAAAATGGTCTGGAACCCTTGGTGGCCCCTGAGACCCTTTGGAGAGTCTGGAAGATCAAAGCTTTTCATAATACTATTATGAAGTTATCTATTTTCACTCTCATTCCCTCACCAGTATGGTGGAGTTGTTCAGAGACTACATGGTGTGTACGATCGTCATTGCTGTGATGGCTAAAGGCTAGTGTGCTTGTGAATTCTTGTGTTGAAAACATTTCTCTCTCGATTTCTAATATGATAAATATTGATAAATATAATCCACATTAAGAAAATAGTTCTTTGGGGTCCTCAGTAATTTTTAAGAGTATAAAGGTGTCCTGAGTCCAAGCAGTTTGAAAATCCTTGGGAAATTCTCAAGTGCACAAAAAGAAAGGAATGCTCACTGCAGCATTACTTGCAGTTGCAAAAGGCACAGAACAGCCCAAATCCACTAGTAGAAGAAAAGATCAATTATTCTAGATTTCTAAAAAATAATGTTGAAAATTTGAATGAAAAGGACAAGTTGTGGAAAGACATGCATAGTTTGTACTATAAAGATTTTTTAAGTCTTTAATACGCCCTGCCCCACACATGCACAGCTTCCCCCATTACCAACATCCCTCACAGAGGGTACATTTGTTACAGGTGATGTTTGTGCACTGATACATGCTCATCACCCCAAGTCCATAGCTGACATTCGTGCTCACTCTTGGTGTTGTACACTCCATGGGTTTGGGCAAATGTATAAGGACATGGATCCACCATTGTAGTAACATACAAAGTGTTTTCACTGCCCTAAAAATCCTCTGTGTTTCACCTATTCACCTCCTCCCCACTCCCAATCCCTGGCAACCACTGATATTTTTACTGTCTCTGTAATTTTGCCTTTTCCAGATGTCATATAGCTGAAATCGTGCAGTGTGTAGCTTTTTCAGACTGGCTTCTTTCACTTAGTCATATGCATTTAAAGTTCCTCCATGTGTTTTCAAGACTTGACAGCTCACTTCTTTTTAGCACTGGTACCATAAAATTTAAAAACCTGCAAAATTACTAACTATGTACATAAATAGTTAATAACTGCCATGAATTATAAACATAAGCATGAGGGTGGTGAACACCATTGTGAAAATGGTGGCTACCTCTGGGAAGTGAAGCATGAGAATAGTGTAAGTGAGGTACACCCAGAAGAATTCTATTGTGTTTGTAATTTATTTCTTTAAAAAAATCTGACAAATCTGTGCCATGTCTTTTTGGTGTTTGTCGTATTATATTTTATACTTTTCTGTGATCTTGAAATAGATCATAATAAAAATTATTTTAAAATTGTAAAAGAACCGTGAAGAAACCCTGAGAAACCAACATCAAAAGATTGGGCAGCAGAGCTAAATAAGGATTATTAGAAAGAGGGGGCAGGAGGTAGAAGAAAACCCAGGACAGCCCAGTTCCAAGCACTGTGTGGTGCTGGGGCCGCATCCCAGTCAGATGCTGCTGAGAGGTGGGGTGGAGTGAGACCTGGATGCAGGATGGGAAAGGCAAGTGGTTAAAATGAATGGTTAGCAGTTCTGGGAGCAGGTAAGGCTGGAGGACAGGGGCTTAGCTTGTTGAAGGTGCTGGTTAAATGGTTACTAATGGTTCAGAAAGTAAAAGTAAGGGAGATTCAGTAGAGAAACCAAGCAGGACACTCTGGGGCTCCTGGGGATGTAAGCCTTTCTGTCCCCAATTCTTGTAGGGAACAGACTCCAGCCTCCATGACCTTCCCTGAGTTCCAAAGGACAGATTCAGACAATTACTAATCAAGGAAGAGAGGGGATGCAAAGACAAGGGAGGGGCAGCCAAGAAACAATAGTGCAGCCTTGGGGCAGGGCCCTGATTGCACCTCAAGGGATACACATAACAATGTCTTTAAACTCTTTATAGAATTAAAGCCCAATAAATGGAAGATGTCAGTATTCTTCATACCAGAGAAAGACCACCTGAGGCCAGGAACCAGAAAAGCTCATGGAGAAGATTATCTGAGATCAGATTAGAGCAGTTGCAGGCCCTGCCCAAACCCTAATCTTACCAGCAACCCCACCCTTGAACCGTTGCTATAAAATTCCTCATCAAATCCTCCCGGGTTGGGACACATCCTTTTTCGGTGCAGGAGCCCGCTTTGTCCCGCTTTGCCCCGCTTTGCCTGGCACAGCTCTAAAGCTATTCCTTTCTACTTCACCCAGAACTCTGTCTCTGAGATCCTATTTGGCACCAGTGCACAGAGGCCAAACTTTCAAGACCAGGAGGGAGTGGTTAAAAGGACTGGAACCCCTCGTGGGAGAGGGGAACAAGTGGGAGGGGCTGGTAGAAGGATAACGTGCCCTGCAATTTGGAAGATTAAGGTTTCCTGTGTGGAGCGGTTCCCAGTGTCCACAGACTCCTGGGTTTGGAGCAGTAGCTTGTTGTGGATGTAGAGAGTGCTATGGTTGGGAAGCCCAGGATCTGGGTGGCCACGCTGTTCGGTTAATTTTGAGACAGTGTAGGAGACAGTTCAATGTGCAGCTTGGTGGTCAGGCTGCCTGGGCTTCACTCCCAGCTCTGCTACCTACTAGCTGTGGGACCTTGGCCAAGTGTCAGATGGAGTGTGTAAGCCTCCATCCTTTCATCTGTAAAGTGGGCTTAATTGTAGCACACCTTATGGGATTGGTGGGAGGATTATAGTAGATAATTCAGGAACACACTTACATAGTGCTTGGCTCGTAGAAGGTGCTCAGAAGTGTTAGCTAGTATTTTTACTGTTTTTTAACGCTTCCACACAATTGTTGAAGTCACCTGCAATCATGTAAGAGATGAAAGGAAAAGGGTGAACTGGGTGCCAAAGGAATCCATGACTTTTGGGGGTGGCTCCAAACAGGTGACAAGGAGAGGGAGAAGCATGAGCTTCAGGGGAAGAGGGTTTTGTGGATAAAAGGGCAAGAGAATAGTCTGAGAGTGTAAAGAAGCAGCTAAGAGAATACTGACCTCTTCCCTGCAGATGCAGAGATATAAATTCTGGAGAGAGAGAGAGAGGGAGAGAGAGAAACACGAAGAACACGGGTATGAATATGAGAGGACACAGTTGTAAATACAGAATTGTTTGAGTCCGAGACTTCCCTTATGGGACAGTGGTTAAGAATCTGCCTGCCAATGCAGGGGACACGGGTTCGAGCCCTCGTCCCGGAAGATACCACGTGCCGCGGAGCAACTAAGCCTGCACACCACAACTACTGAGCCTGTGTCTAGAGCCTCAGTGCCACAACTACTGAGCCCGTGTGCCACAACTACTGAAGCCCGCGTGCCTAGAGTCCATGCTCCACAGCAAGAGAAGCCACCGCAATGAGAAGCCCACGCACCGCAACGAAGAGTATCCCCAGCTCGCCACAACTAGAGAAAGCCTGCGTGCAGAAACAAAGACCCAACGCAGCCAAAATAAATACATAAATAAAATTAAATCTTCAAAAAAAGAATTGTTTGAGTCCACAAGAGGATGTGTGTCTGGAAGGGCTTGCATTTTGGGTGTGACTGAGGAGACGTGATGGGTAACTTGGGTGGAGTTAAAGTAACTGCTTGAGATGTCTTGTAACAGTTATTTTAATGCCTACGTATATTCTTGTGACTTTCAAAATCCCCCATTTATTGAGATTACAATTGCAGTGCTAGGGATACAAAAAGGTCTAGTGGCAGAGGGAGGTACATAACTCTATATATAACAACATTGGAGAAGAAGGTGGGGTTAACTTTCTAATTGGAGTTGGAGAAGGCTTCACCAAGGAGATGGCATTTTAAACTGGGTTTTGATAGATGATGAAAAGATAATCATGAATGAGAAGACAGATGAAAGAATCTAAACAAGGGACTTCCCTGCTGGTCCAGTGGTTAAGACTCCACACTTCCACTGCAAGGGGCATGGGTTCCACCCCTGGTTGGGGAACTAACATCCCATAGGTTGCGTGGCTCAGCCAAAGGAAAAAAAAATCTAAACAAGAGAGAGGAGTAAAAGTCAGAACATTCAAATATAGCACATAATCACTGACAGATTTTTTAAAAACTAGTGATAAAATGATTGATTTGGTGAAAAATTGATACGCAGGAAGATAAGTATGCACCTGGCACTTTGAATAGAGCCGTTTCTTGGCCTTTACTGAATATCAATTTAACAAAGCTGCCTTTACTTATTTGTTTTTTAAATATTTATTTATTTAGTTGACTTCTCCGGGTCTTCGTTGTGGCATGCAGGATCTAGTTCCCTGACCAGGGATCGAACCCTGGCTCCCTGCACTGGGACCGTGGAGTCTTAGCCGCTGGACCACCAGGGAAGTCCCTAACAAAGCTTCCTTTAAAATTATATCCCAGGAGCTTCCTTCCAGAGCATCATGCAGACATCTTGGCCATCTCCCATGTTACTCTGGATACTATGATGCTATAACCTAACAATTACCTTTATTCCTGATGGTGAATATGTTTAAGATGAGAAATTAAAAATTATAAACCATGGGCTTCCCTGGTGGTGCAGTGGTTGAGAGTCCGCCTGCCGATGCAGGGGACACCGGTTCGTGTCCCAGTCCAGGAGGATCCCACGTGCCGTGGAGCGGCTTGGCCCGTGAGCCATGCTCGCTGATCCTGCAGTTCCAGAGCCTGTGCTCTGCAACGGGAGAGGCCACAACAGTGAGAGGCCCGCGTACCACACACACACACACACACAAATTATAAACCATGAATGCATTGGCTTTAAAAAAAATTTTCCCCCTACTTTTAGAACCAAACCTGCTATAAGTGTGCAGTCTAGTTTGGCACTTAGATGAGTTTGGGGTAAGCAGATAATCAATCACAGCCAGGTAATAGACATCAGTGATATTGCTTTGCAAGGTACATGCTAGGATTTATGTTAGTGGATTGTTGTTTATGATACCTTTAAAATATTTGTGATGGAATAAGTCTTTTATAAACAAGCACCAAAGACAAAGCCATTCTTTTATTTATTTATTTAAACAATCTGCTTATCCTATACTGATTAAATTTGAATGTTTGGTGTGGTTGCTGGTAGCTGCAGTTCATATAACTTATCAAAATGAAGGCATCTCACACCATGAGAATATTAACCAATGGGCAATTCTGACTCTAGTTGTCTTCGAAACTCGTTTTCAGTTTGTCATTTAAAAGTGTATTTACCCAGATCTCTGAACATTGTCTAAAGCTAGAGGGTTAAGAACATCATTTTACTTTACTTTACATTTTACCTGTGTTCAAGGGTGGGTCCTGCTGGCTTTGGCAGCACACGTGCTATTATTTTTAAGAGTGAGAGAAACACTTTGAAGTATCCCCGGATATGTTTCTTCCATTCAGCTGCTTTGACAGGTATTCCAAGTCAATGTGCAGATAAAAACTTGTATTAAAAAAATCAACCTCTGGGGACTTCCCTGGCGGTCCAGTGGTTGAGACTTTGCCTTCCAATATGGGGGACATGGATCTGAACCCTGGTTGGGGAGCTGGGATCCCACATGCCTCAAGACCAAAAAGCTAAAACATGGACCAGAAGCAATATTGGAACAAATTCAATAAAGACTTAAAAAAAAAAATAAAACATCAACCTCTGGAGGCTCTTGTCACAGCCTATTCCTCTCCTCCAACTTTATTTCCCCCTCTTCTCTCTTGTCCACCGTGGCCCCTGATCCCACATGCCTCTCGCCCCTCCTGCTGAAGAGAGCAAATAGATGTCGTCGCTGGAGAATGCCCTCTTTTTCTGGATACCAGATCTATTACTCTCCTTACCTCTGCACCTGTTTCTTGTCCCTATCCTGTCAAAGGACTTGCCAACCTCTGCTCGGGGTCACATCCCCTCCCACCTTCAGGAAACTCACACTGTTGATGATTTTGATTATTTCTTCTTTCTCAGGCATCTTCACCCTTTCTTTCAATCAGATTCTTCCCATCCATTTTTAACCATGCTTACGTACATCCAGGTAAAAACACACCAATCCCCACGTCCCTCTGGGTCCCTGCCTGATCAGTCATCTTTCTTTCACAGCTAAATTCCCTTAAAGATTGGAAACAAGTGTCCATCCTGCAGTCTCCATTTCCTCACCTCCTGCTTACTTGCCAGCCCACTTCGACCCTGCTTCCAGCCTTAGCACTGGGAAGAAACACCTCTCCCTCTTTTCTGTTACATTATCGATGACATTATGCTGTCAGCAAATCCAGTGAATGTTTTTCAGTTACCATGTACTTGGGCTCTCACCCACGGTGACTTGTTGACCTTCCACACCTAGAAACACTTCCTAGCTTTGGCCTCCATGGTACCAACCCTCCTGATCTTGCTCCCCCATCTTCTGCCATGTCTGTTCCATCTCCTCTATGGGTTGCCTTCTTCCAGGCAGTTATTAGATGCTGGAGGTCATTAGAGGCTCTCTCCTGGAACACCCCTCTTCCCGCTCTATTCTCTCTTAGCCTGACTAGGGCTGTGACTGATTATGGGGAGGAGAGGTTCCTTAAAGGAAAAATCAGATGCTGTTGCCAGAATAAGGAAAATGGATACTGGAAACAGATACTGGGTAAGCAAACAACAGCAACACAAAACAAAACACAAACTACAATTCCCTCCCAATGGGCAATCTATCTGTTATTTACAATCTGTCCTCAGAATTATCCTTCCTGCTCTTTCTCACCCACTCTACATCCAACATTTAGAATTTTTGTTTCTTCCCCAAACCTGCCAAATGAGATCTTACCCACTTCCTAAGACTCAGAACCCCTCTCTCTGGAAAACCTAAATGAAACTTTCCTTCTGTATGTTCTCATAGCACTTTCCTTCTCTCCTTGGCACTTACCACATTCTAATTTATACCATAACTATTTCTGTTTTGTAGGCCAACCCTTTACCAGAATGTAAACCTATGCTCTGAGAGGTCAAGGACTATACCTTGTTTACCTTTTTATTCCCTCACTGCATCCATCCTGTGGTCAAGTTCATGGTAAGTGCTAAGTATTTTTTGGTTGGTTTGATGATCATTATCTACTCCTAGTGAGTCAGAAGCAGGCATATTGGAACTCAAAGAATTAAAAAAGAGAGAGACAGTTGAGGAAGGAAAAGATGAGGTTTTATTTTTTTACACTCTGTTACTTAAATAGTTAAGTCCATCAGAAATAGCCACAGACTTTACATTTCTGGGAGCCACCATGGTATAACAAGAGCCCCTTCTGTCTCATACTGTTACATAGAGAAGATATCTGAATCCTAAATATTGTGAGTTTTTCCCCTATTCTGGCTTTATCTCTAATAAATGACCTGCCCTTTGGTTGTTTCTGTTGGTCAGACATGAGCTTCATGTCCTAAACAGATGGAAACAATTATGGGATAACCTTTCTAAATAACCAAGTTCTAGGAAAATCAAATCACAACTGTGATAATTTGGTAAGAATACTGATGACCTTCAGCTTCAAAACAATGCAAATGCAGCGTCTCTTGCAGCCATGATTGATGAGGACACTCACTCTATAAGTCCCCTGGGGAGGGAAGTTGCCCTGTTTATAGCCCGGAGGTGGCTGGGCTTTCCCAAGGATGCCTTGGGAGAACACCATTCCTCTTATCTTTTCTAAACACTGTTTAGGTCTGAGGTGAATGTGACCTCAGTTTTTCCTTCTCCAAGTCAGTTCTGCTTATAGAATTCTAGAATAATAATTTCAGCAAAAGTAACTTTTAATCTGAATACAAGACCCTGACCAACACTGGTGTGTCAAGCTGGGTGAACTCAGCACTACGTCACAGTGAAAGCTGTTTTTCTGACAACATCAGTGATGAAGGATTCCATGGAGACAGATGTCAGGGATGCTCTGCAGGATGAATAATACGGCCTCTGCTAGTGGTCCCTCAACTCTTATTTTTTTTTCTAAATTAATTTATTACTTATTTATTTATTTATGGCTGCATTGGGTCTTCGTTGCTGCATGTGGGTTTTCTCTAGTTGTGGCGAACGGGGCTCTAGGTGTGCAGGCTTCAGTAGTTGTGGCACACGGGCTAAGTAGTTGTGACTCACAGGCTCTAGAGTGCAGGCTCAGTAGTTGTGGTGCACGGGCTTAGTTGCTCCGTCACATGTGGGACCTTCCCGGACCAGGGATTGAACCCGTGTCCGTTGCGTTGGTAGGCAGATTCTTAACCACTGCGCCACCAGGGAAGTCCCATTCCCTCAACTCTTTACGTTGAGTATTCCAACCTCCATATCGTTTTGGATTTCGTCTTAAGACCTGTCTAGTTATCTGCCCTGAAACACAGGGGTGCAAATTCTGAATCACCTAGCTTCTACAGTCTTTAAGCTTATCTCACATACATATTATACCTGCTGCCAAGAACAGAATAAAACCTTAGTATATCATATTTAAAGAGCAGAATACTGTGGAGTCCGTCATATTCTGGTTGATTAAAATGATGTCTGGCAAAGGCAGTTTTTCTTCCGCATTTGTTCTGATGTCTTTGTCTTTATGATACTTGAAGCTCATCACTTTCTTTGCTGCCTTAATCCTTTTATGAATATGCATTTCTGTGTTGTTTGAGTCTGAAACTGACAAGAAGAGTCTTTCTCCCTATTTTTTTTTTTTTTTTTTTTTTGGCGGTACGCGGGCCTCTCACTGTTGTGGCCTCTCCCGTTGCGGAGCACAGGCTCCGGACGCGCAGGCTCAGCGGCCATGGCTCACGGGCCCAGCCGCTCCACGGCATGTGGGATCCTCCCGGACCGGGGCACGAACCCATGTCCCCTGCATCGGCAGGCAGACTCTCAACCACTGCGCCACCAGGGAAGCCCACAAATACCGTATATTAATGCATATATGTGGAACCTAGAAAAATGGTACAGATGAACTGATTTGCAGGGCAGAAATAGAGACACAGATATAGAGGACAAATGTATGGACACCAAGGGGGGAAAGCGGGGGGAAGGGGGTGGTGGTGGTGGGATGAATTGGGAGATTGGGGTTGACATGTATACACTGATGTGTATAAAATTGATGACTAATAAGAACCTGCTGTATATAAAAAAAATAAAATTAAAAAAAAAGAAAAAAAAGAAAGCATGGCTAGAAGAGAATTTTTAAGTTATTCTTTACCAATGGGGTTGCCAGGTAAAATACAGAATGCCCAATTGCATTAGAATTTCAGATAAAAAACATAATTTTTAGTATAGTGTGTCCCAAATGTTACATGAACATATTTATACTAAACTAAGTATTGGTTATTTGTCTGAAGTTCAAGTTTAAGTGGATGTCTTGTATTTTTATTTGCTAAATCTGGTGACTTACCAGATAGGAGAAAATCTTAAGGTATTTATTAAACATCTTACCACAAAATTTCAGTTTGTAAGCAACATTTCTCTTTTTTGGCATCAAAAGTGACCCCTGTTAGATGATCTATGCAAAAGTTCTTTGTGAACTGAAAATATGGGCACAGAAATCTTGTTTAGATGCATTAGCAGCACAGCATGATTCAAAAACCTGAAAAAAACTGAAGAGTCTAACAGGGCACCACATAAAGGCTGGTGTGGAGGAAGGGAGTGATTTTTTTCTCTTTCTACAGCATTGTTTCAAGCCTCCCAACTTCCAGTGAGTTGTGCAAACTCTTTTAGAGGAACATATATATGAAGTGACTTGTATTGGATCTGAGTTGAGTTCAAGAAATAGAAAAAAAGAAGAAGCAGAGATGGCTTAGGCAGTGCAATAAAAGTGCCCTGGGTTCAAATTCTATATGCAGAAAACTCAGAAACTAACGACATTGATCCCATTATGTAACTTTTCTGGTTGTCATCATTTACCTTAACACTTCAGATAAATGGCTTTTCTGCATAAGTGGCTGTATCATATTAGGCATTTACTATATGACAGCTATTATAATTATTGGCTAGGGTATAAAAGAACAGCAAAGATGAGAAAACAAAGAAGGGGAAGGAAAGGATGCAGGAGAGAGAGAGATCAGAGGATGGAATTTAGGAGTTTTTAAAAAAACCTCTTAAGGAATAAAATGAAATGCAAACAACCATCCCCACCTCCCAAGGACAACAAAAATCCCAGTGTGTTCAAATTCTTTCCCCCAAGTCTTGCTGGGACCCATGCAACAAAGTTGCAATTTACCTGCTGAAAGGAAATACTCAAAACAACTAAGAGAAGTCTATCCAAACCCAAATTCCAGATGAGAAGTAAAAAATTAATATTTAGAAATCTCTGGATGAGTAGTAACATTCCTTGGCCAGTTTTCTAAATGACTGATCGAATTTTTTTTTTTTTTTTACTTTTAAAATTTCCACATAGATATAGGCTACTATCTTTTAGGCCATTTACTTTATACAACATACAATTGAAACTAAAGAAAGCATTAGTACAAAGCAAGTTCCATTCCTATGAAATGATTAGCATACAACTTGAGACCCCAAGATTTGAGAAAATTGTAAGAATCCTACTTAAAGAACATTAAGGATATCATTATCTTTATAGAGAGAGCAGAAGTGCTTTTTATCCTTTTTTCAAAAAATTGAGGTACAATTGGTATATAACATATAAGTTTCAGGTGTAAAACATAATAATTGTATACACTTCACAGTGACCAATACCGTAAGACTAGTTATTATCCATCACTATCTTTTTTTCTGGTAATAGGAAAAATAGACTTGAATGGAGGCGCCCAACATGCATACATTTTGGTAGCGCCTTATAAATCATCTGGGATCCAGTCATGATTAAGTAGTATTTTACCCATATAAATGCTGCCTTTGGTAATATGTAGATTAGCAAACTCTGGCATGTGAAAGTTCCTGAGAGTTCTGAATATAAGATCCAGTTTAGCTTGCCTACAGTGAGGAACTTGCCCTAAATTATGAACAATTTCCCAACTTCCTAGCACACTTCAGGATGTGTGAAATACTTGGGTGGAGACCATCATTCCTCAGCCCCTCAGGTCATCAGCTCATAGCCTGAGGCAGGTTCACTACAGCACATCCTGATCAGCTGGCAGAGCTGCAGATACAAACGACAGTAATGAATCTTTATTTTCAAAGAGATGGTGTAGGAGGAGCCTTCCGCCTTTCCCCGTGGCTTGGGATGGAGAGGCCGTGTTGCTATGGATTATGACCTCTGACAGCAACCTCAGCTCCCTGCCCCGCGTGAAGCTGAGCTAGACCAAGCACATGCTAATGGATTTAACAGCCGCATTTGGTAACTCTGCTCGCCCTTAATCGTTCACAGAAACGCTCTGGGAGTTTTCAAACAGGCATCCATGGAGAAAGCTTTGGGGATCAGGCGACTGCTTCCTGTACGTGCCCTCCTACCCACAGCCTGGATGTCAGACGCCTGTGGTCAGGTCCCATCTGCGTTGGGGCATCTACGGGGCTGAGGACTGAGGCGATCAGCTTAAATGGACCCAAACAAAGCTGTTATTGCCTATTGTTTATTTACTTGATCTTGGAGTCACAAAAGATTATACAGGGCAAGGTCTGAGGCTCTCCTCTGTGTGCTCTGGCCCGCCTTGCCCTCATCCGTTGTGTAAAGCTGCTTCCAAGATGGCCCAACCTCTTTCTGTGGACCTTTTCCATTTTGGACCGTTCTGAACCTCCTTTGGGACTTCATAACCCTTGCGGTGGTTCAGTGCCCATGTATCTGTAGTGCAGTTTCTTTTTCATTCTTCCCGAGACACGTATTTGATGCTTTTAGATGAGCAGATTCTACATTAATTTAGTTTCCTGGTAGTACTCGAAAGGACACAGAGAATTAATTACATGAGAATGCACCATTAAGGAATTAGGAGGAGGAAGAATTTAAGAATCGAGTTTCTCCTGTAAGTCCTCAGGAATTCTCTTCCATTTCCCAGCAGCTGTGAGAGAGGGCTTTGTCTTTCTCTGGAATGCTCTGATGGAGACACCATGCTCTATCAACAGCTCCTCCTTTGTGCATTTTCTGCACATCTTATGTTCAGTTGGTATCAGTGTAAATCAGGTGCCTGTCAACCTTTTTTCGCTGTCACGGCACACACAGAAAAGTGACAGTTGTACTGCACACTGGAATAAACGGGGAGGAGGGGGGTTCATTATTTTTTGTGTTAAATGATTATGAGAGGAAAAGAAATTACAAAACATTAGGGGAACTATTACATATAAAGCCACCAAATAAAATATTTTCAAAAATGTCAATGAGAAACTTACTTTCATGATCATAAATTAAAAAAATTTTTTTATTGTAGTATAGTTGACTTACATTGTTGTGTTACTTTCAGGTGAGCAGCAAAGTGAATCAGTTATACATATACATGTATCCTTTTTTTTAGATTCTTTTCCTATATAGGCCATTACAGACTATTGAGTAGAGTTCCCTGTGCTATACAGCAGGTTCTTATTAGTTATCTATTTTATATATAGTCGTGTGTATATGTCAAACCCAATCTCCCAATTTATCCCTCCCCCTGCTTATCCCCTGGTAACCATAAGTTTGTTTTCTAAATCCGTGACTCTACTTCTGTTTTGTAAATAAGTTCATTTGTACCCTTGATCATAAATTTTTAATATCAGGTAATATTTATAGTTAAAATGGCTCTATGCAATTTCTGACTTTTAAATAATAGTCTCTTCAAGATATTTAGTCAACCTTGACAGTAGACTCTCTTCCCACAACTATATGATAAACAATTTTTAAAAAAATTTATTTATTTATTTGGTTGCACTGGGTCAGTTGTGGCTCGCTGGCTCCTTAGTTGTGGCATGCAAACTCTTAGTTGTGGCATGCATGTGGGATCTAGTTTCCTGACCAGGGATTGAACCTGGGCTCCCCGCATTGGGAACTTGGAGTCTTAACCACTGCACCACCAGGGAAGTCCCTATGATGAAATTTTTAAGCCACTCTTTACAGTTATTCAAAAAAATTATGACACTTGAATTCTGTTGGAAACAACACATTTTCCTTCTCTTCCACTTATCAATGTATTTAATGCTGAGACTTCTTATGATAATATGATTCCTGTAAAATGTTTTCCTATCAGATATTTCACCATAAAAATAAAGTGACATTTAGTAGAATGCACTTGCATTGTTAGAGTGGTTGGTAACAAATGGGCAGATTTTTGTCACCTAAGTGACATACGTGATGACAAGAGACTTAAGCTAGCAAGCCCAGTGCCTTACATGAGCCCCATCCAACCCCTGAAATAAGGGGCTCCTGGAGGTACTGGAAACATTTACATAAAGGATTCCTAAGGCACGTTCCAGCCATTGGTTTAGGGTGGAGGACAGTGGTGAGACTGATGTGGTTTCCGGCAGGGGCCGGGCAGGGAGCAAGTTGAATCTCTGTCACCATGTGTGTTGGACGCATCTGTCCATTGGTATTGACGTGCTCTAAACGACCGTTCTAAGAAGGCAAGCACATTCTGTAAAATAGCTTTATTATTATTTTGAAATAATAGAGAGAGCTGGCTCCTAAAATCAAGATCCAGGCTTGGAGCTGTTTTGGCCATGCACAGTGGGTGGTGGAGCAAAAGCTCCGGATAGCTTTCATTTCGCTTGTCCCCTGCAGCCACTGCTGAGATGTGACAGACTCTACTCCCAGTCCCTCAACCCTCTGCAGCATCCGCAGAGGGGGCTGTTTACGGATGGAAATGACTGGCTCGGGCCAAGCCAGTTTAGCTGCTCTGAGTGTACCGGGGATCAGTATCATCTGCAATCCATTTGCTGGGCACCAGGATGTTTGGACACCTCGCTTAACAAGCTCTAGTGTGAATAATATTTTAAAAAGGGGTCTCTGTACCCCATTCCCTTTGCCATGTACATGCCTGACTAAGATGCTCTAAAACCTGGTTGAGTCAAACTGGGATCAGAAGAACCTGAAATTCAATACCTACAGAAAAGTTCTGCAAAAGAGACCTTCCCCAGCCGCATCACACAAAGACACTGGTGATCATGGCAGAGGAATGTCCAGGACGGCATTCAGCCAAAGCCAGCTGAATTATGAAAGACTGCAGGTCTTCAGGGTATATCAGTCCAATAGATTGTGCTCCTGGGGGTGGAATGAAAGGGTTCACATTTCTTGACACTTGCTGAACAAAATTACCGGTAGTGACATCGACCCTCAAGTCCTTTCCTCTTGCTCAGAAGCTGAAACATTTCTGCTCTCATTCAGGCATAAACTTTCCACCTGTGCTTTTCACCCCTTTCCTTTTTACTTCTTATAGGACCTCCTTTATCTCTTTTCCATCCTGTTTTGAGCTGTTCCTTCCTCCTCTGATTCCTTTTTCAACCTAATAGTGTCTTGTTTTGTTTTTCCTTCCTAAAATCCCTCTCTCTTCGTCCAGCTGCAACTCAGTTTTCCCTTTCCCTTCTATGAATATCTCTGAAGTATAATAAACTTCAATTCATTTCTCATGCATGTGAACTTGACTTCGGCTTTAACTGCTGCCCTGAACTGATGTCATTTTTGTTTCCATTGAATTTCATATTGTCAAGTCCAGTGTACATTTCCAGCTCCTGTCTTAGTGATCTCTTTGCTGTGTATACCACTGTTTAATCATTTCTTCTTTGGAGATTAAAGAGGCTCAAGAATTCTTTGACACTTCTTCCATCAAGCTACAGGTGTCTTTCTGTCCCCTCCCATTGAATCTAGGCAGGTTCTGTGACTGTTTTGATAATTAAAATATGACGGGAGGGCGGGACTTCCCTGGTGGCACAGTGGTTAAGAATCCACCTGCCAATGCAGGAGACACGGGTTCAAGCTCTGGTCCAGGAAAATCCTACATGCCGCGGAGCAATGAAACCCATGCACCACAATTACTGAGCCTGCGAGCCACAACTACTGAGCCCGCATACCACAACTACTGAAACTCCCATGCTACAACTACTGAAGCCTATGTGCCTAGAGCCTGTGCTCTGCAACAAGAGAAGTCACTGCAATGAGAAGCCTGCGCACCGCAACAAAGAATAGTGCCCGTTCCCTGCAACTAGAGAAAGCCCGCGCACAACAACGAAGACCCAACACAGCCGGATAAAAAAAACATGATGGAAAGATGCAGTGCCGATTTTTGGTCCCAGGTCTTAGGAGACCGGCAGCTTCCACATCTTGTTACTTAGAAGACTAACTCTTGGAGCCGTGAGCCACCTTGTAAGAAATCTTGGTATCTTGCTGTGAACCATGTAGACAGGCCCTGAGACCACGTGGAGAAGGGGAGGGGCTTAGCTGAGCCCAACCTTCCAGCCGGCCTCACAGGGTATCAGACGTGTGCGTGAAGCTGTCTGGGTGTGTCCAGACAAGCCCAGCCACCAGCTGAATGTCCCTAGTGTGTCCATTGGTACCACCTGGGAGAGAAGAATTGACCAGCCCAAACCTGCCTTAGTTCTGGCCTCGTAAAATTGAGATATAATAAAATAGCTAGTAAGTTAGTTACATAACAATAGATAGCCAGAAAACCACCTTCCTCCTTGAAACTCTCTGATTTATTGACTCCTGATCTCTTACTGTACTCCTGCCTCTCCTTTACTCTTTTTTTTTTTGGCTGTGCTCAGTGGCTTGTGGGATCTTAGTTCCCCAACCAGGGATCGAACCCATGCCCTTGGCAGTGAAAGTGCAGAGTCCTAACAACTGGACCACTAGGGAAGTCCCTCTTCTCTATTCTTTTTTTTTTTTTTCCGGTAACTGATAGTGTATTTATAAAATCAAAACCTATCAAAATATACTTTTCACTGAGAAAAATAAATAAAACAGACAAATGGATCTACACAAAGTAAAAATTAACTTTGATAGATTTCAGTGTAGGGCCGTCCATAACAAGCTTATTTGCCCTTACTCCCCCAGAGCTGATCATCTTCCAAGTTAAGATTTTAAAAATATTTTTAAATTGAGATTATTATGTTGACATTTATTTCTCATTCCACATCATCTTCAGCCAAGCTCTGAGCACTTACAATTCTCTGACTAATTGTTGGGAGCTTAGTCAGAAGCATCTGGAACACTGGTGGTGGAAGAGTTTGCTGCAACACTTGCAGTAACTGCTGTGGCCTCTTCTCTACTCTTGATGTCACTTTCCTGCCCCATATGGGCTCTCTCTTCCTAGGCCATCCCCTGGGATGTTGGTATTTCCTACCACTCTGCTCTACCTAAATGCATTTATTTATACAGACCCATTTCTCCTGCTATGTTTTCTCTTTTTAAATGAATAAACTTTATTCTTTAGAGCAGTTTTAGGTTCACAGCAAAACTGAACTGAAAGTACAGGGAGCTTTCATTGCTGTGTTTTCAAGTTCCGGCTCACATACCATTATCTTTATGAAATCTTGGATTTCTCTGGATGAAAATTTTCTCCTCCAAAATTTCATTGCCCCTTTGCTTTACATTTTCACCAAGATTTTCATTTTCTAACCTGTTTTATTTTTCGTGTACCTATCTTTTCTTCTTTGCTAGACTGTAAATTCCTTAAGGGCAGGGTCCATATCTGATTTATCTCTGAATTCCCCACCTACCTGCCATGGTTCATTCACTGTTTTGGCAGATATTGGGTTATGCATGTATCACATTGCACTGCTTATATATTTGTAGGTCTGTCTTATTAGGCTGAGAGCTATGAGATCAGATATTTTTTGGTTTTGTATCTCCCAGTGCTTTGTGCAATGTCAAGTATAGAGTGGTGGTTGATAAATGCCTGCTTTTCCAATATGAAAGGAAGCTGGCTGTTGCATGGTGAAATTTTAGTTAAAATATCAATACATATTAAGTAGTAATCATAAGCAATTAAAGATCAGGGAAAAGCATAAAAAATGTTTTTAGCTGAATATATTTATTGTGGCCTCAAAAGCATAATTTTCCATCTCCTAATGTTTCCTAAGGTCACCCAGGCTTCATGACTCCTGTAGGATTAAACATTTCTCATGGATTAAAATAGATCTGGAATTGTAACTTCTTATGACAGCAGAAAAATATCAAGGGAAGGAGATTGAGTCAAAACACATCTTTAAAGTGCTCTTTTGCTCAGAACGTCTGACATTTAAAACTCATCATCTCTTGCCACTTGAGTCTCAGTGTTGACCTCACGGATTTTATAGAAGATACAGGATTTAGAGGGCAAAAAAGAGTGCAAGGAGGCAAGGTGGTTGAAAATGAAGAGTCGTGGTGTAACTGGGGCTTGAGGATGTTAATTTCAGACCAAGAGCAGGAAGGATGGATCAAAAAGGAAAAGGATGTGTGACTGACCAAAAGGCAAGGGAAGAATGACAGTGAGAGCAGCAAAGACGACAAAGATGGAAGAGGCCAAAGGGCAAGGCCCCAAAGAGTGAGGAGGGAACATTTCTACAGTAATAACTGTGATCTGTTTAAGTGCACAAATAACTTCAAAATATCACTGATGAAAAATAAAAGCACCATCTTCCCAGCATATCAAATTTGTTTGCCTTTGTTATTTTTTTCAGGAGAATGGACATATTTGGAGAGACCGACACCTATCAAGCATCCCTATAAATAACTATGAAGCTTCTACTCATATAAAATTCCTGAAGCATGACTACAAACCCTCCTCCTGGGTGAAAAAAGGACATTTTTGGAGTTGGCAGATCTTATCTTGACTTTAACTGAGTTTAGATACCTTCCTTCAAGATGATTCTCCTTCCAATCCTAAAACACTAGAAACCTGGAATCAGGATGTTGACTCAAGGAGGTGTAGACTTTAGTTCTTTATGTTGTTATTCTCATTAATTTGGTAGACATTCTGGAATTTAGAAGCACATAGTTTTTTCTGTCCTAACACACATTAATTAACATTCAGAGGTACACCATACGCTTGTGAGCATATTTACATTTTTAAAAATTTCCTCCTTACCTCCAATTCGTGGAGAAATGAAGCATGGAAATAATTCCTAATTCCCTTTAAAGCTTATTAACTATGGATCGTGATACAGACAAGGTAGATGGCAGTTTACATTTGATCCCTTAGAATTATCTGAAACTATAATTTTCATCTGCAACTCAGAAAAATGCCAGGGAATAATTATGATAGCATATCGATGGGAAATATCTTGAACCTAAACAGTAATTTAATATAAAAACATCATTTGCAAATGTTAGTACTTTATTATTTGTAATAAGTTCTTCCCCTCCCCATTGGTTCCGACGCAGACAGTGGTTGAGAGCAGTCACTCTAAAGTGTCACTGTAATGAACTATAACTGTTGGGCCACTGGGACGATGTTTTAGTCCCTGATGGTGAAGTCAATGATTATGGACCTTGAAATCTTTCTTGAATATCCAACACATTTTCCTACCTAGGTTTCAATATAAACCACTTTTATTTCTCTTGCTGGCTGAAATTCAAGGTCCTTTTCCAATGCCAAAATCTAAAATCTCCATTTCATCAGCTTTGAATACATTTAGAAAATGCCAGAATGCATCATGACAACTTTACGATCAGCTAATGCCAGAAACATCCTTCTATTGTCTTCAGATTCTCAGAAGATTAAATGCTTGAAAAAGTACTAGAGATGCTTCTCCGGAAACTTAGCTTCGGGTTTGAACCTGCCAAAAATTTACATTATGGTCTTTCAGGCTAGTATCTTATATCACCTACCACAAAGGGAGAGAGGGGTTCCAGCCCGTGAGTTATACAGCTCATGCCTGGGTTCACTTTTTCCTTCTGTGTGAGAATATTCTGAAGCACCAGACTACAGACCACGTGCAAAGGACCAGAGGTGTCGTTAAAAGTATTGAGTACTTTCTGTAAACAATGTGTATTAATTCTGAGACTCAGGTTCTGGGTTTAAAACAATGAATGATATAGTCCCAGTCTTGAAGAGTTCAAACTGTAAGTGGGGGAAGCCAGTATGAATAGGTGTTAATGTAAGGTTAAAAATAACCTCTAATTGAAGCACTGTGTCACAGGTCCCTTCCCAGAAGGGAGAAACTTTGATCTGGGCCTTGAAGAATGAGCTGGAACTTGCTAGGGGAAGGAGAAACCTAAAGGTCTGTCAGCCAGAGAGAGCAGTACGTGAAAAGGCTTTGGGGAGTAAGAGGTTTGGGAGAAATGCAAACTGTTCTGAATAATTAAATTAAAAGAGTGGGTGACTTTTTTTTTTTTTTTTACAACTTTATTGGAGTATAATTGCTTCACAATGGTGTATTAGTTTCTGCTTTATAACAAAGTGAATCAGTTATACACATACATCTGTTCCTATATCCCTTCCCTCTTGGGTCTCCCTCCCTCCCACCCTCCCTATCCCACCATTCCAGGCGGTCACAAAGCACCGAGCTGATCTCCCTGTGCTATGCGGCTGCTTCCCACTAGCTATCTACCTTAAATTTGGTAGTGTATATATGTCCATGCCTCTCTGTCGCTTTGTCACAACTTACACTTCCCCCTCCCCATATCCTCAAGTCCATTCTCTAGTAGGTCTGTGTCTTTATTCCTGTCTTACCCCTAGGTTCTTCAAGATTTTTTTTTTCTTAAATTCCATATATATGTGTTAGCATACGGTATTTGTCTTTCTCTTTCTGACTTACTTCACTCTGTATGACAGACTCTAGGTCTATCCACCTCATTACAAATAGCTCAATTTCGTTTCTTTTTATGGCTGAGTAATATTCCATTATATATATGTGCCACATCTTCTTTATCCATTCATCTGTCGATGGACACTTAGGTTTTTTCCATCTCTGGGCTATTGTAAATAGAGCTGCAATGAACAATTGGTACAGGACTCTTCCTGAATTATAGTTTTCTCAGGGTATATGCCCAGTAGAGGGATTACTGGGTCATATGGTAGTTCTATTTGTAGTTTTTTAAGGAACCTCCATAATGTTCTCCATAGTGGCTGTACCAATTCACATTCCCACCAGCAGTGCAGGATGGTTCCTTTTTCTCCACACCCTCTCCAGCATTTATTGTTTCTAGATTTTTTGATGATGGTCATTCTGACTGGTGTGAGATGATATCTCATTGTAGTTTTGATTTGTGTTTCTCTAATGATTAATGATGTTGAGCATTCTTTCATGTGTTTATTGGCAGTCTGTATATCTTCTTTGCATAAATGTCTATTTAGGTCTTCTGCCCATTTTTGGATTGGGTTGTTTGTTTTTTTGTTATTGAGCTGCATGAGCTGCTTGTAAATTTTGGAGATTAATCCTTTGTCAGTTGCTTCATTTGCAAATATTTTCTCCCATTCTGAGGGTTGTCTTTTGGTCTTCTTTATGATTTCCTTTGCTGTGCAAAAGCTTTGAAGTTTCATTAGGTCCCATTTGTTTATTTTTGTTTTTATTTCCATTTCCCTAGGAGGTGGGTCCAAAAGGATCTTGCTGTGATTTATGTCATAGAGTGTTCGGCCTATGTTTTCCTCTAAGAGGTTAATAGTGCCTGGCCTTACATTTAGGTCTTTAATCCATTTTGAGCTTATTTTTGTGTATGGTGTTAGGGAGCGATCTAATCTCATATTTTTACATGTACCTGTCCAGTTTTCCCAGCACCACTTATTGAAGAGGCTGTCCTTTCTCCACTGTACATTCCTGCCTCCTTTATCAAAGATAAGTTGACCATATGTGCGTGGGTTTATCTCTGGGCTTTCTATCCTGTTCCATTGATCTATCTTCCTGTTTCTGTGTCAGTACCATACTGTCTTGATTACTGTAGCTTTGTAGTATAGTCTGAATTCAGGGAGCCTGATTCCTCCAGCTCCGTTTTTTGTTCTCAAGATTGCTTTGGCTATTTGGGGTCTTTTGTGTTTCCATACAAATTGTGAAATTTTTTGCTCTAGTTCTGTGAAAAATGCCAGTGGTAGTTTGATAGGGATTGCACTGAATCTATAGATTGCTTTGGGTAGTAGAGTCATTTTCACAATGTTGATTCTTCCAGTCCAAGAACATGGTATATCTCTCCATCTATTTGTATCATCTTTAATTTCTTTCATCAGTGTCTTATAATTTTCTGCATATAGGTCTTTTGTCTCCTTAGGTAGGTTTATTCCTAGATATTTTATTCTTTTTGTTGCGATGGTAAATGGGAGTGTTTTCTTGATTTCAGTTTCAGATTTTTCATCATTAGTGTATAGGAATGCCAGAGATTTCTGTGCATTAATTTTGTATCCTGCTACTTTACCAAATTCATTGATTAGCTCTCGTAGTTTTCTGATAGCATCTTTAGGTTTCTCTATGTATAGTATCATGTCATCTGCAAACAGTGACAGCTTTACTTCTTCTTTTCCGATTTGGATTCATTTTATTTCTTTTTCTTCTCTGATTGCTGTGGATAAAACTTCCAAAACTATGTTGAATAAGAGTGGTGAGAGTGGGCAACCTTGTCTTGTTCCTGATTTTAGTGGAAATGCTTTCAGTTTTTCACCATTGAGGATGATGTTGGCTGTTGGTTTGTCATACATGGCCTTTATTATGTTGAGGAAAGTTCCCTCTATGCCTACTTTCTGCAGGGTTTTTATCATAAATGGGTGTTGAATTTTGTCAAAAGATTTCTCTGCATCTATTGAGATGATCATATGGTTTTTCTCCTTCAATATATTAATATGGTGTATTACGTTGGTTGATTTGCATATATTGAAGAATCCTTGCATTCCTGGAATAAACCCCACTTGATCATGGTGTATGATCCTTTCAATGTGCTGTTGGATTCTGTTCGCTAGTATTTTGTTGAGGATTTTTGCATCTATGTTCATCAGTGATATTGGCCTGTAGTTTTCTTTGTGACATCCTTGTCTGGCTTTGGTATCAAGGTAATGGTGGCCTCATAGAATGAGTTTGGGAGTGTTCCTCCCTCTGCTACATTTTGGACGAGTTTGGGAAGGATAGGTGTTAGCTCTTCTCTAAATGTCTGATAGAATTCGCCTGTGAAGCCATTTGGTCCTGGACTTTTGTTTGTTGGAAGATTTTTAATCACAGTTTCAATTTCAGTGCTTGTGATTGGTCTATTCATATTTTCTATTTCTTCCTGATTCAGTCTTGGCAGGTTGTGCATTTCTAAGAATTTGTCCATTTCTTCCAGGTTGTCCATTTTATTGGCATAGAGTTGCTTGTAGTAATCTCTCATGATATTTTGTATTTCTGCAGTGTCAGTTGTTACTTCTCCTTTTCAATTCTAATTCTATTGATTTGAGTCTTCTCCCTTTTTTTCTTGATGAGTCTGGCTACTGGTTTATCAATTTTGTTTATCTTCTCAAAGAACCATCTTTTAGTTTTATTGATCTTTGCTATCGTTTCCTTCATTTCTTTTTCATTTATTTCTGATCTGATTTTTATGATTTCTTTCCTTCTGCTAACTTTGGGGTTTTTTTGTTCTTCTTTCTCTAATTGCTTTAGGTGCAAGGTCAGGTTGTTTATTTGAGACGTTTCCTGTTTCTTAAGGTGGGATTGTATTGTTATAAACTTCCCTCTTAAAACTGCTTTTGCTGCATCCCATAGGTTTTGGGCTGTCGTGTCTCCATTTTCATTCATTTCTAGGTATTTTTTGATTTCCTCTTTGATTTCTTTAGTGATCACTTCGTTATTTAGTAGTGTATTGTTTAACCTCCATGTGTTTATATTTTTTACAGATCTTTTCCTGTAATTGATATCTAGTCTCATAGCATTGTGGTTGGAAAACATACTTGATAAAATTTCAATTTTCTTAAATTTACCAAGGCTTGATTTGTGACATAAGACATGATCTATCCTGGAGAATGTTCCATGAGCACTTGAGAAAAAGGTGTATTCTGTTGGTTTTGGATGGAATGTCCTATAAATATCAACTAAGTCCATCTTGTTTGATGTATCATTTAAAGCTTGTGTTTCCTTATTTATTTTCATTTTGAATGATCTGTCCATTGGTGAAAGTTTGGTGTTAAAATCCCCTATTATGAATGTGTTACCATAGATTTCCCCTTTTATGGCTGTTAGTATTTGCCTTATGTATTGAGGTGCTCCTAAGTTGGGTGCATAAATATTTACAATTATTATATCTTCTTCTTGGATTGATCCCTTGATCATTATGTAGTGTCCTTCTTTGTCTCTTCTCATAGTCTTTATTTTAAAGTCTATTTTGTCTGATACAAGAATTGCTACTCCAGCTTTCTTTTGGTTTCCATTTGCATGGAATATCTTTTTCCATCCCCTTAGTTTCAGTCTGTATATGTGTCTAGGTCTGAAGTGGGTCTCTTGTAGACAGCATATATATGGGTCGTGTTTTTGTATCCATTCAACCAATCTGTGTCTTTTAGTGGGAACATTTAGTCCATTTCCATTTAAGGTAATTATTGATATGTATGTTCCTATTCCCATTTTCTTAATTGTTTTGGGTTCGTTATTGTAGGTGTTTTCCTTCTGTTGTGTTTCTTGCCTAGAGAAGTTCCTTTAGCATTTTTTGTAAAGCTGGTTTTGTGATGCTGAACTCTCTCAGCTTTTGCTTGTCTGTAAAGGTTTTAATTTCTCCATCAAATCTGAATGAGATCCTTGCTGGGTAGAGTAATCTTGGTTGCAGGTTTTTCTCCTTCATCACTTTAATTATGTCCTGCCACTCCCTTCTGGCTTGTAGAGTTTCTGCTGAGAGATCAGCTGTTAACCTTATGGTGATTCCCTTGTGTGTTATTTTTCCCTTGCTGCTTTTAATATGTTTTCTTTGTATTTAGTTTTTGACAGTTTGATTAATATGTGTCTTGGCGTATTTCTCCTTGGATTTATTCTATATGGTGCTCTCTGTGCCTCCTGGACTTGATTAACTATTTCCTTTCCCATATTAGGGAAGTTTTCAACTATAATCTCTTTGAATATTTTCTCAGTCCCTTTCTTTTTCTCTTCTTCTTCTGGAACCCCTATAATTCAAATGTTGGTGCATTTAATCTTGTCCCAGAGGTCTCTGAGACTGTCCTCGGTTCTTTTCATTCTTTTTTCTTTTTTCTGTTCTCAGTAGTTATTTCCACTATTTTATCTTTCACGTCATTTATCCGTTCTGCTGCCTCAGTTATTCTGCTATTGGTCACATCTAGAGTATTTTTAGTTTCATTTATTGTGTTGTTCCTCATTGCTTGTTTCATCTTTAGTTTTTCTAGTTCCTTGTCAAATGTTTCTTGCATTTTGTCTATTCTATTTCCAAGATTTTGCATCATCTTTACTATCATTATTTTGAATTCTTTTCCAGGTAGACTGCCTATTTCCTCTTCATTTGTTAGGTCTGGTGGGTTTTTATCTTGCTCCTTCACCTGCTGTGAGTTTTTCTGTCTTCTCATTTTGTTTATCTTACTGTGTTTGGGGTCTCCTTTTTGCAGGCTGCAGGTTCGTAGTTCCCATTGTTTTTGGTGTCTGTCCCTAGTGGCTAAGGTTGGTTCAGTGGGTTGTGTAGGCTTCCTGGTGGAGGGGACTAGTGCCTGTGTTCTGGTGGATGAGGCTGGATCTTGTGTTTCTGGTGGGCAGGTCCACGTCTGGTGGTGTGCTTTGGGGTGTCTGTGGACTTATTATGATTTTAGGCAGCCTCTCTGCTAATGGGTGGGGTTGTTTTCCTGTCTTGCTAGTTGTTTGGCATAGGGTGTCCAGCACTGTAGCTTGCTGGTTGTTGAGTGAAGCTGGGTGCTGGTGTTGAGATGGAGATCTCTGGGAGATTTTCACTGTTTGATATTATGTGGAACTGGGAGGTCTCTTGTGGACCCATGTCCTGAAGTTGGCTCTCCCACCTCGGAGGCACAGCACTGACTCCTGGCTGTAGCACCAAGAGCCTTTTATCCACACGGCTCAGAATAAAAGGGAGAAAAAGTAGAAAGAAAGAATTAGTAGAAGTAGAAAGAAATAAAGAAAGAAAGAAAGAGAAAGAAAAGAGGGAGGCAGGGAGGGATGAAGGAGGGAAGGAAGGACAAAAAGAAAGAAAGAAGATAAAGTAAAATAAAATAAAGTATGATAAAATATAATAAAGTTATTCAAATAAAAAAATAATTATTAAGAAAAAACAAACAAACAAACAAACAAAAAAACGGACGGATAGAACCCTGGGACAAACGGTGGAAGCAAAGCGCTACAGACAAAATCTCACACAGAAGCATATACATACACACTCACAAAAAGAGGAAAAGGGGAAAAAATCTTAAATCTTGCTCTCAAAGTCCACCTCCTCAATTTGGGATGATTCGTTGTCTATTCAGGTATTACACAGATGCAGGGTACATCAAGTTGATTGCGGAGCTTTAATCCGCTGCTTCTGAGGCTGCTGGGAGAGATTTCCCTTTCTCTTTGTTCTCAGAGCTCCCGGGGTTCAGCTTTGGATTTGGCCGCGCCTCTGCGTGTAGGTCACCGGAGCACATCTGTTCTTCGCTCAGACAGGACGGAGTTAAAGGAGCAGCTGCTTAGGGGCCTCTGGCTCACTCAGGCCGGGGGGGGGGGAGGGGGGGCGGGGGGGGAGGGAGGGGCACGGAGGCGGGGCAAGCGTGCGGCGGCGGAGGCCGGCGTGACGTTGAACCAGCCCGAGGCGCGCTGTGCGCTCTCCCGGGGAAGCCGTCCCTGGATTCCGGGACCCTGGCAGTGGCGGGCTGCACAGGCTCCCGGGAGGGGAGGTGTGGACAGTGACCTGCGCTCGCACACAGGCTTCTTGGCGGCGGCAGCAGCAGCACCAGCACCAGCGTCCCACGCCCGTCTCTGGGGTCCGCGCTTTCAGCCGCTCGCGCCCATCTCTGGAGCTCCTTTACGCGGCGCTCTGAATCCCCTCTCCTCGCGCACCAGGAAACAAAGAGGGAGGAAGAAGTCTCTTGCCTCTTCGGCAGCTCCAGACTTTTCCCGGACTCCCTCCCAGCCAGCCGTGGTGCACTAACCCCTTCAGGCTGTGTTCACGCCGCCAGCGCTCCGACCGAAGCCCGAGCCTCAGCTCCCAGCCCCGCCCATCCCGGCGGGCGAGCAGACAAGCCTCTCAGGCAGGTGAATGCTGGTCGGCACCGATCCTCTGTGTTGGAATCTCTCCGCTTTGCCCTACCCAGGTACGTGGGGGAGTTTCTTGCCTTTTGGGAGGTCTGAGGTCCTCTGCCAGCGTTCAGTAGGTGTTCTGTAGGAGTTGTTCCACGTGTAGATGATTTTCTGGTGTATCTGTGGGGAGGAAGGTGATCTCCGCGTCTTACTCTTCTGCCATCTTCCCTGGAAGTGGGTGACTGTTTTGGCTTGGCTCCCACTTACATTTTATTTCTGAGGATACCCTATGGTGTCTCCTGTCTCTTGCTTCCTGAAGAGTTAAATGAACAGTGATCCGAGACAAGCTCTGCACCCAGGAGCCTCCATGCTGTTGTAGCTGTTGTCAATGTAGGTTACGTTGACTCTCTGGGATGTTTATAAACCACACTGTTAAAGCACTCACAGTATATTGACTGAGATAAAGGAGAAGCATTCTGCTTCTATTTGTTTGTGGTGGTGGCCGGGAGAGGGCTGAAGCAGAAAGATCAGTGAGTGACTCATTCTGGAGGGGTCAGGACATAACTCCAGACCCCTGACTTCCAGGGCAGACCTTGGTTCACACCCACACACCCAAGGTCTGCAGACATTGTTTTCCAGGTACCAGGCTCTTGACCATCTTAAGAGAAGGCTTACAAAGACAGGAACCATCTCTGCCAAACTGATATGCTTTCTAGTCTGGAAAGAGGGACCAATGGGACTTCCTGTTTACCACCCACCAAGAAAGGAAGGACTTAGCAGTTCAGTCTTGGGTATCTACTGAGCCTGATCCCGTGCTCAGCACAGTTCAAGGGGAATTGGACATTGACAAGACATGTTCTTTACCCTCTTGGAGTTCACAGAAGGATGGGGATTGATTGCACAGAGTTGGGTGTAAGAGCACAGGAATTCAGCCTTGTTTTCCTTGAATGATCTCAGTCATTCCCATCAGTATCAAATTTACTGTGCACTTTGAAAACGTCCAGAATTTTTTTTTCTGAATCAGAATTTCCAACGGCTGGGACTTCCCTGGTGTGCAGTGCTTAAGAACTGCCTGCCAACGCAGGGGACATGGGTTTGAGCCCTAGTCCGGGAAGATCTCACATGACACGGAGCAGCTAAGCCCGTGCGCCACAAATACTGAGCCCGCGTGCCACAACTACTGAAGCCTGAGTGCCTAGAGCCCATGCTCCACAACGAGAAGCCACCGCAGTGAGAAGCCTGTGCACCGCAATGAAGAATAGCTCCCGCTCGTTGCAACTACAGAAAGCCCGCGTGCAGCAACGAAGGCCCAATGTAGCCAAAACAAACAAACAAACAAATAAATAAATTTATTTAAAAAAACAACCCATATGATCATCTCAATAGATGCAGAAAAATAGCTTTAAAAAAAGAAAAAGGATTTCCAATGGCCTCCTGGGCGTCTTTACTAGGGTGTCCTTGAAGCCATTTGAATTCAGCAGTGGAGGATGACACTACCAAAGACCAGGTGAGACTAGTGACATCAATGATGCCTTAGGGAAGATAGAGGCTATGCTCCCCAGGGAGCAGCAGCAGGACCTCGCAGCTGGAGACCAGCAAGAAATCAGGTGACAGGGACTTACCTGGTGGTCTAGTGGTTAAGACTCCATGCTTCCATTGCAGGGGGCCTGGGTTCGATCCCTGGCTGGGGATCCAAAATCCTGCATGTTGCGTGGTGTGGCCAAAAAAAAAAGAAAGAAAAAGAATAAAGAAATCAGGTGACAGCATGTATGTCTCGCCCCTTTTATTCACCCCAGACACACACACACACACACACACACACACACACACACACATACACACGACTACACCTGACAACACTTGGGCTAATGGTAAAGATATAGAAATGCCATTGGCAGAGAGAGGTGTCCCAGGAGGCTGCCTTTATTCAACACACAGCATAGCGTGCAGAAGATCCAGAAGTTCCCGTCTGCCGGGGATGCAAGGGCACACTGAGAGGGCCTGTGAGGCAGCCGGGACCCGGGGTCAGCATGCAGGAGCCACAAAGAGCAGGTCTCTTTTTTGGGGTGAGAAAAAAATACTTAATGAATAATGTGTACTTTTTATTAAAAATTTTTGTATACACATGATATTTTACATAATCATGTGGGCAAACTTTGTTCTTAAGTCTTGGACCTAGAAATGTAGCAGTGGGGCAATGTAATTGCCTTTCAGTGTAGCAACATTGCCTTTGACTTTCCATCTGCGTCTCAGCTCTCTGTGTCTTCCTGGAGCATCGCGACCTGAAGCTCTTCGCAGCAGGCATCCCCATGGGATATGTACCCTCTTGTGACTGTGACCGCTCCAGCCAACAAACAGCTTTTTCTGCAAGGAGCCAGTAGCTGTCAGTGGATTCTGCGCTGTAGATATTCATTGCTACAAAGTAGAATGCGAAGGCTTTCTTTCGGAAAACAGTTTAAAAATGTTTTTGATTTTTTCTTTTAAAATTTATTTATTTATTTATTTATGTTAGGCTGCGTTGGGTCTTCGTTGCTGCACGTGGGCTTTCTCTAGTTGCAGTGAGTGGCGGCTACTCTTCGTTGCGGTGTGTGGGCTTCTCATTGTGGTGGCTTCTCTTGTTGTGGAGCACGTGCTCTAGGCGCACGGGCTTCAGTAGTTAGTTGTAGCACGTGGTAGTAGTTGCTCCTGCGGCATGTGGGATCTTCCTGGACCAGGGCTCGAACCCGTGTCCCCTGCATTGGCAGGTGGATTCTTAACCACTGTGCCCCCAGGGAAGTCCTGTTTTGTTTTTTTAAAGACGTTCAGTAGTTACAATTCTTTATTGTTTGGCCATGTCATATGAGTAGCTGGTCAGGCATTTCCAAAATGTCTTACATGCCGCGTTGTTGTCTTCCGCCGCAGGAGAATGGGGAATGTGGCTGCCGTCTTGCTGCCCACAGCCTGCATTTCTGTTACTTTACACTCAGCAGTGTTTACTTCCTGAGCCCACACAACTGAAGAGTGTGGACTGGACATAGGGCTGTGCTTCCTAAGCCACTCAGAGCCTCGTTTGTTCCATTGTCAGTGACAGTGGCGTGATTTCTCATTCTATAGAGATTCCTTTAATTATATCGGTGTGTAAGATTGGTATTCAAGATAGAAATGTTTCTCGACATGAAAGTAAAAGCAAACACAGTTGAGCTTATCATGAATACGTGGTTCAGAAATGTAGACAAAAGACTTCTGGCGGTTTCTAAAAGTTCATACATCTAAAATACAAGGTATTGGATATTTTTAGTAATATTAACCATTTTGTACAAAGTAGAATGTAATTTAGGAAACTATTTTTCGGTGACGTGAGTTTTAGAATTCACACCGTGGAGAGCTCTCAAAAATCTGTTGTTCTCAGTGTCTGAAAATCACTGACAATCTATGGCAGACATTTCAGCGAGCTTTTTGTTTAAACTCATAGCTTTCACAGATTCTGAACAGTAAGGAGTTATCTTATTTGTCAAGTCTGTTGTATAAGAATTTACTCATAAAATATATTTGGCAACCTCATTCGTCCCTCTAACTCTTCCTTAGTTTTTTCATACTAATCATCTCTAGAGATTCCTCTAATTATATTGATGGGTAAGATTGGTATTCAAGATAGAGACATTTCTTGACATGAAAGTAAAACCAAACACTGTTGAATGTTATCATTAATACATGTTTCAGAAATGTAGATGAAAAGACTTTTGGCTCTTTCTAAAAGCTCATACGTCTAATGTACTAGGTATTGGATAGTTTTAATAATATTAACCATTTTGTTCAAAGTAGAATATTATTCTACAGAGTCCTTTAAATTCAATCTCGATAGAATGAGCATCTAGAATGCTGAAGTATTTAAAAACAAATATTCTGATATTAACACATAACTCTGCTGACTGGTTTCACTTTAAATTGACGACTGTGAACTGCAAATCGGACCTTGATGGTACCTGGTAGTCAGACTACACTTACCTGGTCTACTTATTGTCCTGGTCTCTTGAAACACTCACACCTGTATTCTGCCCAGGAGCCACTTGGGAATTTGAAAAGACAATTTCAATCAAATCAGTTTGCAGGAAGCTTCTGAACCACACACACTCCTGAAAGTATATTTATGACACCTTTTACTTCACTCTGGGTAAGTCTGTGCTCACTTCCTGCCCTTTCTAATTCTCATGACGCTCATAATAGTAACAAGCATACCATCTTCCATATTTGTAGCTTCTAATAATTGTCGAGTACTGCGTGCATATTGATCTCTAGCACACTCAACAATACAAGGTTGGTAATTATCTTGTCCATTTTCCTGATGAAAATACTGAATCTCAGAGGGGCCAATTTCCTTGCCCAAAGCCACATAGGACATAAGTGGTGCAGCTGCAATCTGGCCAAGGACGTTCTGGCATTAATACCATACGCTTTTGGACCCGACCATGCCGTCCTCTCTCCTGCGTGTCAGGGAATGAGTCTTTCTCAGGTTGACACTGCTGACCGTGACTACCAAACATGTGCTATTGAGTTTGGCTGTAATGGCCTAAGTTTCATACGCATGGCTCTCAGAGTGTAGCTGAGGGGCACACATCAATCCTTCTTGTCATGAAAGCTCTGTCTTTAACCACTTAATGAAATAGAAAGCTGTTTCCAAGCAAGGCTGAATAGCAGTATATCCTGCAGATCACATAAAGTATTTTCAGGGCAAATAGCGTGTGCTGATATCACACGGGAAGTTGGCTCTATTTGGAGGGCATGCATTTCATTGTTTGTACTGAAGCTTCACCCTGGGTCGCTGTGTCAGGTGTATTACTAAAGATTTAGTAAAATCAGAACCAGGATTTGCCATTTGTCTGCAGGGGACTTTCAGAGGGCCATAACTCAGCTAGCACTGTTTCTGGGCTGATGGGTATCGGGTGTATCATTAGGAAGATCAAGCTCTCCCGGAGCTGAGGGTGGAGAGCTGGCAGCAGGAAGGAAAGCGAGGCAAGGGGTGAGGTGTTGCACGGCCCCTTAGAAGTCTCTAACTCTGCTGTCTTAGGAAAGAAAGAATAATTTGGCAAGGTCCTTGAGAAATCATTTAATCCATGTTCCGGATGTTTGAAAGGACTAGTACTACTGTATTTTTAGAGACTTCCAAAGTAATTGGTTCTATAACGTCTCAGAAGCACCAGGTCAGGTAAGGGAGTTCTACCTTATATCTCACTTTTGCCTCTTTCTTTTTCTTCTGTCCTCAGTGGAGTAAGAATTAGAAGGATCTTGTGGCAGTTTTTCCTCAATTTTCCTTTTCTTCTGATGTCTAGATGCTGACAGCAAATCTGGGTTGGGTTAATTAGCACATCGTGGAGCATTTTTTGTTGTTATTAAAAATGTGTAACTCGGGCTTCCCTGGTGGCGCAGTGGTTGAGAGTCCGCCTGCCGATGCAGGGGACACGGGTTCGTGCCCCGGTCCGGGAAGATCCCACGTGCCGCGGAGCGGCTGGGCCCGTGAGCCATGGCTGCTGAGCCTGTGCGTCTGGAGCCTGTGCTCCGCAACGGGAGAGGCCACAACAGTGAGAGGCCCGCATACCGCAAAAAAAAAAAAAAAAAAAAAAGTGTAACTGTGGTGAAATACTATTTTAGGCTGGATTTTTTTTTACAGCTTTTTTCATCAGTGAGATTATGCTAATATCACATTAAAATACACTTATACACTGGAAAATTAATTATAAGTTAGGTATGCACTTCAGTGCTCTATTTGTGACATTTTCCTTGCTAATCTGCATTTTATCATTTCGACAAGCATTAATTCTTATATTTCTGATTCCTATAACCCCCAAAGAATGTTAGCTGAGTGATGAGTCATTTATTGATGTCCTAGTGTTCAATTTATTTGTTAAGTCACTTCTTTGTAAAAGGCAAAGGTAAGAGGTGTAAAGAGATATCAAGGTTAGGATCCTTGATTCTTGGAGTTCACAGCAAAGGATAGATGCTTGTAGATTAAATAGCAATTTGGTGATATAAGCCAGACAGGGAAAGACAAATATTATATGATACAGCTTCTACGTGGAATCTAAAAAACATGATACAAATGAACTTACGTACAAAATAGGAATAGACCCATGGACATAGAAAACTAATTTATGATTACCAAAGGGGAAGGGGGGCAGGGATAAATTAGGAGTTTGGGATTAAAATGTATTGCTATATATAGAATAGATAACCAACAAGGACCTACTGTACAGCACAGGGAACTCTACTCAATATTTTTTAGTAACCTATAAGGGCAAAGAATCTGAAAGAAATAGACATGTATGTATGTATAACTGAATCACTTTGCTAGACACCTGAAACTAACACAACATTGTAGATCAACCATACTTCAATTAAAAAAAAAGTTAAATAGCGATTCAAGGCAGTCTCTAATTATGTACAAGTTAATTATGTATCAAGATTTTGAGATTCCAGAGAAGAGGGCATGAGCGTGGGCTTCTGCTGGTGGAGGACATTTTTTAAGGAGGAGCTGTGACTTCTACTTGGAGCACAGACAAGACGTAAGTAGTTGGAGAGGGGCAGACCACGTCGGGTTTGGGGAAGGAACAGATTAGAATGAGCTGGAATGCGGCAGGGGGGTGCAGGGGTGGGTGGAGTTCATCCCGAAGGGAATGAAGTTTGTGTTGGGGAGAGTCAAGCGAGTAAAGCAGGCTGTGATTAGGTGACCAGGGCCTCGAAGTCCTGAGCTCCTGCAGTGGATGGGTTTTGGAGAAGCGAGCGACACAGCGTTTTAAGGAAATGCATCTGGTGACCGTGAACCGTCCACACAGAGGATGAGAGCAGGAGTGCTGCTCCTGCGTCAACTCTGGCAAGAAGTTTAACCACTCTGGGCCTCAGTTCCCTCATTAACAACATTTAATGAATCACTTTGTATTTTTAATTGTGGTGAAAAACACTGTTTCCTCATTTTTAAACAACTCTAGCGTTATCGTGAGAAGTGAATGAGGTGAAGTATGTAAAACGCTTGGTACTTCCCTGAGTGCAGGGCACATAATAATCCCTCAGGACAGGGGAGCTGAAAATATTATTTCAAAGGGAAGAGGCTCTAGAGAGTGGGATTATAATAATAATTCAGTTATGAGCTGGTCAGGCAGTTTCTAGTAAATAGCTTCCAGGTGATTTTTGTCAGGTTGCTTTATTTGCTTATATGTCTGATTTGAACTCGTTGGAGGCTCTTGCCTCCGACATCTTGTGGTGTAAGATGCGTAGACGGGGTCAAGAACGTGTAATGTGTACACAGTAAACACTCGTTGAATCCACTATTAAGATGCAGGCTGAGGAGGTCAGAGTGCACAGGAAGGATGGATAAAAAGGCCTGACGAGGAAAGAATTAATTATACCTGAAAGGCTGAAGTTGACACAGTAGAGCAACATGGATAGTACAGGTCATACCAGGGGTTCTGAGTTTGGGCAACAGAGAAAATGATTATATTATTAACAGAAGAAAGAATGAGTTTTGGAGAGAAAATGATGAGTTTAGTTTTATTGAAGTTGCTTCAAAATTAATCACTCATTTACTTATTCACTCAACAAATATTATTGAGTTTTGACCATGTGAAATCAAGTACTTTGCCCGAATTTTTTTTATAATGCAAAATATTGTGTCTTTCCTGTTACACATTTTACAGTTTCTTTCCTCTTTCCTTTAGCTTCCTTTTCTTTTGCTTAACTGTTAGAGGAACAGTTTTATGACCTTTTTCTCACACTCCTTTTCTTTTATTTAAATTTTTTTTTAATCAAACTATAGTTGTTTTACAATGCTGTGTTAGTTTCAAGTGTCCAGCAAAGTGATTTCTTTATACATATACTCTTTTTCATATTCTTTTCCACTATAGGTTATTACAAGATATTGAATATAGTTCCCTGTGCTGCACAGTAGGAACTTGCTGTTTATTTTATTGATTTATTTTTGGCTGTAACACAGGGCTTGTGGGATCTTAGTTCCCCAACCAGGGATTGAACCCAGGCTCTCGGCAGTGAGAACGTGCAGTCCTAACCACTGGGCCGCCAAGGAATTCCCTATCTACTTTATATATAGTGGTTTGTATCTGCTAATCCCAAACTCCTAGTTTATCTCTCCCCCACCGCCTCTTTTTTCGGTTCTAACACAATTGCTGTTCTGCTCCCCGGTCGTCCAAGAACTACTTCTAACCCTCTCATTGCCCTTTCCTTGCCTCCCTTCTCTGCCTGGTCTTCAGGGCTCATTTTCTTTCTCTCCCTTTTTCCCTGTAACTCGTGAAATTGAGGGTTCTCTAGCCCACTGTGAGCCCCATGTGAAGAGCTGAGTTGTGAGCTCAAATGCTAAGGAGGGCATTGTGATTTACAAGGGCTCTGTGTGTGTGTGTGTGTGTGTGTGTGTGTGTGTGTTTGTGGTGGGGTGGTGGTGGTGGGAGATTGGATTCAACATGTGGATGGCTGGCAGACTTTTGCTTCTGATTACTTAGGATAGTTCGGTTATGGGAAGACAGAAACATAGGACGTGAGTCTGAGTGCAACAGGATCAGATCTGTTTTCGATAAAGCCAAGCTTTAATGAGGAATTTCCCTGTAGGAAGTCCTGAAGTTTTCAGGCTGCATTGACACGGGCCAGCGTAATCCTGGCGGGTACAAAAGAGCATGAGGCAGGTGTACAGAATCAGAACACCCAGGAGCCTTAATTCTGAGACCTGAATTTAGAGACTTTTCTTCCCATTCACTACTTTACTGTGATCTCCTCTGAGTAAAACCAAATGGAATTGGAACTTGGGCGATTTCCAACTGGTGATGGTTGAGTTGGGAGCAGTACTGAGGTTTCTTTTGCTAAGCAAACAATTTAGAGATACCATACATTAAATCTGTAAACAAGATCTGAGGGTGGGAGGAGATTTTTAAGTTGTTCAGCAGAATACATGTTTTGAGGCACTGAAAAAATTCCTCTAAGTACTTCAGAAACAGAATATCTATGTGGATAATTGATGTGCTAATTGCAATTTGAAATCTTCTGAAGATCTCTATCAGGTGATTTTTTTTCCTCTACATTAATTATGTTGTTTGTACTTGAAAGGTTTGATTCTGTACTTCAAGAATATTTATAATTCAGATGCTTCACAAATTCCAGTTGTTTCTCATCTTTAATTAGTGGTGTTTTGAGGTTTATTTCCATCTTGTTTCAAGAAACTCCTAAAAGGCCTTCTACAGGACATGTGTGTGTGTGTGTGTGTGTGTGTGTGTGTGTGTATTTAAATTAAGGTTGGGCATTCCCAAGTTCGTCTCTGATAAGAATTCCTCCTTCCTTTTTTTTTTTTAAATTAATTTATTTATCTTTGGCTGCTTTTGGACTTTATTCCTGCGCACGGGCTTTCTCTAGTTGCAGTGAGCAGGGGCTACTCTTCGTTGCGGTGCACAGGCTCTAGGTGCACGGACATCAGTAGTTGTGGCACACAGGCTCAGTAGTTGTGGCTCGCAGGCTCTAGAACTCAGACTCAGTAGTTGTGGCTTGCGGGCTCTAGAGCACAGGCTCAGTAGTTGTGGCTCATGGGCTTAGTTGCTCTGCGGCATGTGGGATCTTCCCGGACCAGGGCTCAAACCCGTGTCCCCTGCGTTGGCAGGCGGATTCTTAACCACTGTGCCACCAGGGAAGCCCCCTCCTTGCTTTTTAAGCTTTGAAAACATGTTTAAAACTTATAAAAATACTGAAAATTATTTTTAGTCAGTTGGATTATTTTTTCCTCTTTTTTACTCCCTCCAGCTGTGGATTATGCACCAATCCTTTGCTGTGTAGCCTTCCAGCCTCTCCTTCTAGAGCAGGCGGAACATATGTATTTTCTTATCTCATTCATTTACTTTGGCCAACCGAATCTTATTTTTTATTGAGACATAATTCACATACCATAAAATTCACCATTTTAAAGTGTACAATTCAGTGGTTTTTAGTGCATTCACAAAGTTGTGCAACCGTTACCACGATCTAATTCCAGAACTTTTTCATCATCCCAAAAAGGAACCCCGTATCCATTAGAAGCCCCTCCCCATTTCCCCTCCTCCCCAAACTCCAAACAACCACTAATCTAATTTCTTTCTTCATGGATGGATTTGCCCATTCTAGACATTTCAGGGATCCTACACTATGTGTCTTTGGGTCTGGCTTCTTTCACTCTGTACAGTGTGTTCAAGGCTTGTCCGTGTTGTAATATGTATCCGTATTTCATTTCTTTTTTAAAATAAATTTATTTATTTATTTATTTATTTATTTATTTTTGGCTGCATTGGGTCTTCATTGCTACATGCTGGCTTTCTCTAACTGTGGTGAGTGGGGGCTACTCTTCATTGTGGTTCGTGGGCTTCACACTGTGATGGCTTCTCGTGTTGCGAAGCATGGGCTCTAGGTGTGCGGGCTTCAGTAGTTGTGGCAGGTGGGCTCAGTAGTTGTGGCTCGCAGGCTCTCGAGTGCAGGCTCAGTAGTCGTGGTGCACGGGCTTAGTTGCTCCGCTGCATGTGGGATCTTTCCGGACTGGGGCTCAAACCTGTGTCCCCTGCATTGGCAGGCACATTCTTAACCACTGTGCCATCAGGGAAGTCCCTTCATTTCTTTACATGGCCAAATAATATTCCATTGTATGGATGGATCATTTTCTTTATCCATTCATTAGTTAATGGACATTTGGTTTGTTGCCACTATTTGCCTGTTGTGGGTAAGGCTGTTATGAATGTTCATACACAAAAGTTTTAGATAAGCATATTTTTGATACTCTTGAGTATATATACCTAGGGATAGAAATGAATCCTGTGGTACCTCTATGTTTGACATTTTGAGGAACTACCAATCTATTTTCCACAGTAGATGCATCATTTTATATTCCCATCAGCAACGTATGAAGGTTTCAATTCCTCTACATCCTTGTCAACACATATTGTTGTCTCATATTGATTATAACCATCCTAGAGGGTGTGAAGTTGTAACTTATTGTGGTTTTGATTTTCTTTCCCTATTTGTTAATGATGTTGAACATCTTTTCATGTGTTGGCCAGTGGCATCTTAATGTCTGTGATGTGAGCAGAGGTTTTAAATCTTCCTGTGGATTTGACTTGGCTTCTTGTGCTTCTGCTGGGTACCAGGAGAACATGCCCTGGGGAGCCGCTGATCCAGGGAGAGGAGGAGACTTATGGGCAGACCTGAGTCCATAGCACAGTCTGCCACCAAGAGCCGCCAACACCCACCCCCTTGAGCCAGGAAAACAAATGTTTGTTCTTATGGGACACCGAGATCTGGGAGCTGTACACAGCACTACTGCAACAATAGCTTGATGAAGACATGGGTAAAACATATGGACACTTTAAAAAGTGATTAAGGAAAACCTCTTAACCTCTACCCAGAGGAAGAAAAAGAGCAATGTCAATATCTTAGAAGTCTCCAGCATGTCTTTCTTCTCTCACGTCCCCCTTTAGTGATCTCTAAACAATCCCTAAACATCCCTAAACAATATATGGTAGTTATATTTTGTCTTTATGTAAATTCAGTCATGCTATATGTTTTCTAACTAGCTTATACTTTCAACATTATGTTTCTGAGATTGGTCTATATGGATGTGAGCAGCTGTAGTTTATTTACATTTATTGCTGTATTCCATTGTATAAATAAACTACAATTTGTTTATTTAGTATACAGTTGACAAACATTTGGATTTTTCACTTTTGGGCTATGACTACAATGCTCCTATGAACTTTCTTGTACATACAGAATGGAGCATAGCATGAGGGTTTCTCTAGGGTATATGCCTACGACTGAAATTTCAGGATCAAGGGGGCATACATATTTTCAGCTTTACCAGGCAATGTCAACACTTTTTTAAAAGATTTAATTTTATTTATTTTTGGCTGCATTGAGTCTTCATTTCTGTGCGCAGGCTTTCTCTAGTTGTGATGAGCGAGGGCTACTCTTCGTTGCAGTGCGCGGGCTTCTCATTGCGGTGGCTTCTCTTGCTGTGGAGCACAGGCTCTAGGCACACAGGCTTCAGTAGTGTGGCACGCGGGCTCAGTAGTTGTGGCTCGCGGGCTCTAGAGCACAGGCTTATTAGTTGTGGCGCATGGGCTCAGTTGCTCCGTGGCATGTAGGATCTTCGCGGACCATGGCTCGAACCCTTGTCCCCTGCATTGGCAGGTGTATTCTTATCCACTGCGCCACCAGGGAAGTCCCAACGTCAAATGTTTTCCAGAGTGGTTTAACTAAACCCACCTCCGCCAGCAGTGTGTGTGAGTTCCTACTGTCTTCCATGCTGGACAACACTTGATGTTGCTCAGGATTTAAATGTATGCCACTCTGGTGGGTGTGTTACAGAACCTCATTGTGGTTTATTTTGCATTTCTCTATCACTAATGAGCATAAGCATCTAATTAATATGTTTGTATTGTTTCTTTTGTCAAGTGCCCATTCAAGTAATTTTGCTGCCTTTTTTATTGGATTTGTTGTCTAACTAATTTGCAGGTATTTTCATAAATTCTGTATGCTAATCATTTGTGATATGTGTTGTAAATATACTTTCCCACTTGTGATTTTGCTTTTAACTTTCTTGCATCTTATTCATGAACTTAGCTGTTTTTTCATTTCAACAAATATTTATTAAGCACTGAATGTTAAGTAGAAATTCTTCTAGTACCAGTGCTAAATGAGTGAACAGAATAGGCCCATTCTTGGTTCTCAGCCTATGTTCTGGTAGAGGAAGGCAGGTAATAAAATAAGTAAATGATGTAGCATGTCGGCAATATGTTGAATTTATTGTAAAAATAGAAAATCCTAAACTTCAGTGAAATGCTGAGATTCCTCTTTGTTCAGCTGGGGCAGACTTCAGCCTTCCAGAAGTATTGAGAAAGGGGGGGTGTTTATCAGCTGCTTCTCGTCCATCAGTCCCTCACCCCCCTTGCTTGGCTGTCTCTGGCTGCACTAGAGTCAGAGGAGAGATTGAAAGAGAGGTAATGGGCAGAGCAGGGCATCTTGGTCTGTCGTGAGCTGATAGCAACAAGTTTAACCAGAGTTTGAAGGTGATTCTTCCCTCATGGTGATGATTTCCAGGTGTTTTCAAAGACCCTCAGTGTAGATCCAACCATCCATCCAACCATTCATCCGTCCATCCATCTGTCTATCCATCCAACCATCCAACCATCCATCCGTCCATCCATCCAACCAACCATCCGTCCATCCACCCATCCATCCATGCATCTGATAATTATATATTGAATAGGCATATGTGCTCTGTGCCTTTTTTATCCACAGTCTTATCTGAAGTTATATTACTTATTTTTTTTTGTTCACTATATTTAAAAACTGTGTATGATCTGTGTCCCTCACTAGAATGTGAGCTCTTTGATGGCAGAGAATTTGTCTGTTTATTCACCCCCATATCAGCAGAGTCCAAAACAGTGCCTGATGCATAATAAACACCTAGTAATTATCTAATGAGTAAATAGAACTGAGATTTTGAATCTAGGAAGTTCAAACAATGGTGGTAGCTTGAAGCACATGCTTGAAGATTCTATCTTCATCTTATTTCTTAGTGTAAATAATTTCCAGGCTTCTAATCTATTTTTATGGAATATGTTATGTAATTTAAGCTAAGTTGTTTTGTTTGCCTTGTTTAAACCCTTTTGCAATTTCCCCCTAAATTATATATGAAAAACTGCATATTTATTCATTTATTTTACAAATATTTATTGAGCACTTTCTCTGTGCCAGATGCTGTTCTGGGCACCGTGGAAACATATTCCCTTTTATTAAAGAAGCCACATTGCAGTGTGAGAGACAGATCATTTAAAAAGCTAAACATAAATATTGTAATTTCAGATAAGTGCTATGAGGAAAACTAAATCAGGGAAAGGGTACAGAGAGTGACTGGGGCATAGGTGGGCGGTACTGAATAGTGTAGACAGCAGGTGACGTTTGACAGAGACCTGAATGCTGTGAAGGGGTGAGCCATGCCAAGAGCATTGGAGGCAGAGAGGGGAGCTCGTGCCAATGCCCTGGGGAATGAAGAAGGCCAGTGTGTCTGGAATAGAGTATGGGGGCAGCTTGGTAGGAGATACGTCTACAGAAGTGAGAGAGACAGAGCTGTGTGGGTCTGAGAGGCCACATCCAGGAAGTTCACTTAGAGGATGGGTGGTCCTGAGTTTAAAATAAACAGTCAAGACCAAAGAGTAACATTCATTCTTATCCGCGACATCTTCTCCCCCCTTCGCCTGTTCTCCTGCAGCTTTATTTGGTTTAGGTGCATCAGGTTTAGAACAATTAGAATGCATAAGTATTTGATAGCAGCTAGGAGAAAACATGGGTGTTTTCCACTTTGCTTCTAGGTATGGGGATGTTCAACATAAAAAAAAATCCTTCATAGATGATTTTCTTTTCTTTTCTTTTCTTTTAAATTGAAGTGTAGTTGATTTACAATGTTGTGTTAGTTTCTGGTGTAGAGCAAAGTGATTCAGTTATACACATCTATATATACAGATCCTTTTCATATTTTTTCTAATTATAGATTATTATAAATATTGAATATAGTCCCCTGTGCTATACAGTAGGACCTTGTTGTTTATCCATACCATAGATAATAGTTAGCATCTGCTAATCCCCAACTCCCAATCCAAAACTCCCCATCTCCCCTCCCGCTTTGGTAACCATAAATCTGTTCTCTATGTCTGTGGGTCTGTTTCTCTTTTGTAGATAGGTTCATTTGTGCCATATTTTAGATTCCACATTCATGGATGATTTTCTCAAGTGGAATAGCACTGATAGTCTAATGTATAATAGCTACCTTTATTGATTCTAATGAAAAATCAGGAACTCTGGTCCACTGTGAGATCTTAGAATAATAGAGCCAGAAAGGGATTTTGAGCCTCTTGAATCCAGGTTCGTCCTTTTGAAGATGAAGAAATTGAGACATCCAGTTTACCTCACATGTCAGGTGGCTTCGTTACACAGAGGCTGAGCTGGGGGGTGGGGGGTGGGGAGTCCCATTGTCTGATTCCCAAGAGAGTGTGCACGTGTGGTATGGGACCCACTACCTTCTCTGTTCTCTTTGTGCATCAGCGGTGGTTATCAGTTCTAATGCTTCTCCTGGTGACATTTAACAGGCACGTGATCATGGTGATTAAGCTAGTTTATCAATTAGCTGGAAAGCAAGACATGGGGAAGAGATCATATCTTTGTGTTTTCAACACCAGTTTACTGAGTGCCACCCGTGTCGTGTATCACGCTAGACACTGGGACATGGCAGAGGCCGACAAGGATGCGAGACCCACCAGCGACTCTGGGGACTTCAGTCCAGGTAACCCATTCAAGGTGGCACGTGGATGTAATTTTTGTTCCATTGATAAGATGTAGGTTATTGGATTGTCAACACACATTTTACCTTTAAGATGCCCACATGTTTCAGGTTGTGAGATATTTAATACAGGATTTCCTGTGCAGCACAATTCTCTCTCTTTCCATCACCTAGAATATAGTTTCATTTGTTGACTAAAATTATAGGAAGGTGTTTGTCCACGAGCCCCTGAGATCTGGGAAGAGAACATACCTTAGGTCTCTTGTCCAGGGTCAGGTGCGGTCCCGCCTGCCTGTAATGACCGTCTGTGATCAGGAGAGTCATACTGTGTTATATGAGCAGCAGCCGGCAGGCGGGATGGTTGATGCCGTGCCAATCACAGACAGCAGGCTGGAGGCAAAGAATCCGGCAGCAAGGGCCAGTCGCACGAAAGCCTGGGTGCCGGGGTGGAACTGTAGAGCCTAAATCTGGTTTTCAGGGCAGGAGGCCGGTCACCTGGAGTATTTAGGAAAGGAAGGTGTCAAGATATTGGGAGACTTCACTGATGGCACAGTGGTTAAGAATCCGCCTGCCAATGCAGGGAACATGGGTTCGAGCCCTGGTCCGGGAAGATCCCACATGCCGCAGAGCAGCTAAGCCCATGCACCACGACTACTGAGCCTGTGCTCTAGAGCCTGCGAGCCATAACTTCTGAGCCCACATGCCACAACTACTGAGTCCCGCGCACCTATAGCCCGTGCTCCGCAACAAGAGAAGCCACTGCAATGAGAAGCCCGCGCACCGCAACGAAGAGTAACCCTCTCTCGCCACAACTAGAGAAAGCCCGCGCAGCAGCGAACATCCAACACAGCCAAAAAAAAAAAAAAAAGATATTGGGGAGGGGACCCACAGCAGAGGCTCAAGAAAGGGCACGATGGCAGGGTTATTGGAGCTGAGTGACAGGGCGAGCGAGGCCCGACCGAGAGAACACAGAAACAGCCAAGTGCTCAAAGCAGAATTCAAAGCTCAGAGGGGAACCCTGGTAAAGCCCGGTTTATGCTGAGCCGTCAAATTTTTGTGCCCGTATTTTTCTTGCCTAAGGACCAGATCAGCCTATAAATGATGTTTAAGGGCTTCCAGGTGTGGGAAATAGGGAATCTGTGGATGCAAAGAGCTTGCCATCGGGGGTGGCTTTGATTGACATCTTACAGAAGTGGCTTTCACACACTACTGTGCAGGATTATTGAAACACGGATTGCCGGGCCTCACCCCTGGAGTTTCTGATTTGGTAGGTCTAGGCTGGAGCTGGCTAGATTTAATATCACAGGTTCCCGAGTGATGCTGATTATGTAGGTGTGGGGACCACACTTCGAATACTCCTGTCTTGCAGTATCAGAGATGCTTAAAGTAAGATAATGGAGCTGGTGAGGACCTTATAATGGTCCCCGAATTCTGGTGGATTTCTTCCGGGAAGAAGCAGGAAGCTCAGGGAACCTGCCTGTTTTGAATTCCTTAGAGTCCACAGTGAAAATTTAAACTCTTTGACAGTATCTTTCAAACACTACATTTTTTCCCCATTAACATAGGTCTCAAATTGATATGTATCAATTTGCTTAAAAATGGGTATTCGTTAAAAATTAAAGTAAGGTCAAGTATTTGCAGCCTGTTTCTTTCTAGCACAACATCACTCCTCTGTGAGGTCGGGGCTGCCTGCACTTTGCTCATGGCTGCATCCCAAGCACGCGCTGCTGGTACAAGCCAGGGAGGCTGGGATATTTGTTAAGTGAGCAAATAGGTGAATTTAATATGCATATAATTTTTTTTAATTGGGATATAGTTGCTTTACAATGTTGTGTTAGTTTCTGCTGTACAGTGGAGTGAATCAGCTCTATATATACATATACCCCCTCCCTCTTTGACTTCCCCCCACCAATCCCACCCACCTAGGTCACCACAGAGCACCGAGCTGAGCTTGTGCTATACAGGTTCCCACTAGCTATTTTACACCTGGTAGTGTATATATGTCAATCCTAATCTCTCAATTCATCGCATCCCCCTTCCCCCCCGTGTCCACACGTCCATTCTCTATGCCTGCATCTCTATTCCTGCCCTGCAACTAGGTTCATCTGTACCATTTTTCTAGATTCCACATATATGCATTAATATACGATATTTGTTTTTCTCTTTCTGGCTTACTTCACTCTGTATGACAGATTCTAGGTCCATCCACGTCTCTACAAATGACCCAGTTTCGTTCCTTTTTATGGCTGAGTAATATTCCATTGCTTATATGTACCATATCTTCTTTATCCATTCCTCTGTCGATGGACATTTAGGTTGCTTCCATGTCCGGGCTATTGTAAATAGTGCTGGAATATGCATATAATATTAATTTATGTTTTATTAACTTTTCTTGTAAGGCAGCCTTAAGATAAGAATGCACAATAACTGACACAAAGGGGAAAGGCGGGGAGCCACAGCAGGCATCAGCAAGCAGCACATCAAGAGGCAGATGCAGACAGCACCCCGCTTAGTGAGATGTTGTCTGGACGGGAAGAAACCAGCCCCCGATTCCCTCCACTCTTGCCCATGACCAGGAAAGGCACACGGTGGCCAGTGGGTTTGTTTATCCAGCTTCCTCCTGTTCTCACTGTCAATCCGCAGTCAGGTTTGTCTACTTCCGGGATGAGTGACGGGGCCACGCCTCCTCCGCCTGCTCCCTGCCTGCCTGGCCCGCCTCTGCCTTCAGGAAGCCGGCTCTGATTTCCCTCACTGCTGCTTCCAGTGTGCTCTCTCTCCTGTGGGCGGGAGTCACACAGCTGGCCCCCCAACACTCCTGCAGGCTGATGGCAATCCCCCCACCTCAGTTTCTGCACTCTAATACAGAAATAAAACTTCCATGTTCTCTTGGGACATCCCTGCTGGCACAATGGTTAAGAATCCGCCTGCCAATGCAGGGGACACGGGTTCGAGCCCTCGTCCGGGAAGATCCCACATGCCGTGGAGCAACTAAGCCCATGTGCCACAAGTACTGAGCCTGGGCTTTAGAGCCCACGAGCCACAACTACTGAGCCCACGTGCCACAACTACTGAAGACCGTGCGCCTAGAGCCCGTGTTCTGGAACAAGAGAAGCCACTGCAATGAGAAGCCTGCGCACCGCAACAAAGAGTAGCCCCCGCTCGCTGCAACCAGAGAAAGCCCGCCCTCAGCAACGAAGACCCAGTGCAGCCAAAAATAAATAAATAAAAACAAATAAATTAACAAATTAAAAAAAAGAAGGGTCTTCTCAAAACAACAACAACAAAAAAACCCAAACACTTCTGTGTTCTCTAAAGGAAACTGTACGAATAAACTGGTATCTGCAAGGTGTCATGAGCTGCTCTAGACAGCAGAAAATTTAGAAATGCAAAATTTTATTCTTACCATCCGGTACCCTCTTCTCTTTTACTCCCCACATGTGCCATGTTTCTCTTTTAGTCAAACCCATAATCAGCTGGAATAATTGTCTTCACCTTCCTCACCTTTGACACCATTTAAAAAAAAATTGGATCTTTTATTTTAAAAATCATTATTATACTTCTTCTATATTTGTAACCTGTTGTTATGGAATGTTTCAAACACATACAAAAGAAGAAAATGTTTATTAACCGTTTGTTTTTATTGGCATAGAGTTGATTTACAATGTTGTGTTAGTTTCAGGTGTACAGCAAAGTGATTCTGTTATACATATATATTACATATTGATATATATCTAGTCTTTCTCAGATTCTTTTCCATTATAGGTTGTTACAAGATATTGAATGTAGTTCCCTGTGCTATACAGTAGTTCCTTGTTTCCCTTCTTTTTCAAAACCATGAAATCTTTGAATCAAACAACTTCCCGTAAAAAGTCAGTGTCTGCACCAGAAGCGAAGGTGTTCCAGGGACTGGGCGTGGGCGACCCTGCGCTCTGCAGGATCCTGGCAAGGTCACTCTTTGTGGCCATTCAGCCCAGCACAGTGTGTGACAATAAATTAGCTAAGACAGATTCAACACAGTTATTTCCTCAACAATAACATACTGGGTGCCTGCAAATGATGGCTTTGCAGTGTGCCCATTTCAAACAGCATCAGGGAGAGGAAATAAAATGGAATCAAGTGCTGAGAACAAGGGATGCTGTTTGTGCTTCGTCTTCTGAAATACTCTATTTTTTTTTCCTGGGGATTTTAATCTGACCACAGGCAGAAAGGTGATCATTAGAGTAAGATGCTATCTTCTTTTTTAAATGCTCCATTACACTGTACATGGTAATAATTGGTAGGCACGTGCTCACTCTCCAGGGAAATACAGGAGATTGCATTGGGTCCTAGGCAGCATCAGCTTCTGTAAAACTCATCCTCCAGGAGAAGTCCAGGCTGAGCGGGGATGAGCGAGACCTCAGGGGCTGAAGAGCAGACCACTGGCCACCACAAGAGCTGGGGCGAATCTCTGGGCCTTCGGGACCCTCATTTTCTAGGTGTAAAAATGGGGACAGTCATCCATGTCTCCTCCTCTGCAGGGGGCTATCAGGACTCAGTCCCCTCGAGTGGTCGTTCAAATCATATAATGTACAGGAAAGTGTTTTATAAAGTTTGAAGCAAAAATGAGCTTTCATGATGCAGGCATTTAAAAAAATATTTGTGGGTGAGGAACACAATCGTTTTGTGAAGGTGCCCTGTGTGTATGTAGAAGGCTGTCTTAGGCTCTCTGGGGAAGGAGAATGGGACCAGGTCCTGCATTCAAGAGGAGAATGAACGCATCATCATAAAAGGATGGTGGTGGCTATTTATCTGTTGAGCATCATCTTTGTGCCAGGCCAGGGACGAGGGATCTCCATGCAGCCTTACTAAGTGGGAACTCTCGTTCTCATGACAAAGGAGGAAACTCAGGTGCTGGGAGTTTACAGTACCCTGTGCTCTGTAAAGGTCAGAGCTAGGACCCAGCGCTCTGACCTGGGCCTAGACCTCTACCCTCTGCTCTTCCTCCCTTTCTCCCCACCTCTCTCCTTTTCATCTTCCTTTTCCTTGCCCACTCCCTCTTCCCCTTTCTTCTACACACACACACACGCACACATGCACACGCACACACACACGCACACACACGCACACACTCACCCACGGTCTGTCCATCTCACATTTAAACTTAAGTGTAGCTTTTATCATTATCAGCCAACTGGATTAGTTTTCCTGCTGATTTATAGGAATCATATTTTAATGTTCTCATGGTTTAATTTTAATGGTTCTTGCTTTGAGTTTTCATGTTTTAATATTTTTAGACAAATTGGGTGCTGGAGATGATCAGAGTTTCAAATAAAATATCTTGGAGCATGGGTTGTTGGATCTGATATCAAATCTATACTTTAAAAATATGACTGGCTGAGTAAACGAAGCCTAGTTCTTTCCATGTTATATTAAATCTCTGAAATATTGGGCGATTCATGCAGTAGAAGTCCTGTTATAGAAAAAAACCCTTTCAGTTGTAAATAAAACTTCTTCACGTGACAGCAGTGAGGTGTGCTATGCTTCTTACTGGCAGTATTACTCCCAGCACTAGAGCTTTCTTTTAACCAGGAGTGATGCACATGTTTTAACACAGTTATCAACTATTAACTAGTAAATTCGGCCACAACTTTATACTCAGCCCATATGATGTAATAGCTTCAGCTTTCCTAGATTACTTTCTAACTTGGCCTGGGAGATAAGGTACATGGTAAAGGTGAGAATTTTTAGCAAATGTCACATATGAATCTCCTATATTTCCCTGCGGGAATGTGTTTATGTTGATATAAATTGGGTTGCAAATTATGTATCTAGAGGTACCATGTATGTGGTGGAGAGCTTCTCATGAGCAAGTCTCAAATATGCATGAAAAAGAGTCTAACTTTTCAAATCATCCCTTGGAACTCCTCATGAACGAAAATATATATTTAAACAAGCACAGATTGGAACAGGGTGTGGAAAGTAATGTATGTCTCTCCTTCACACCTGAGGGACACACACCTCTCTTCAAGTCTGGTCCAGGGATCTTTCCTTGAGGACCAAGGAGAGAGTGATTACTTGTGAGCTAGGGGTCTGGGTGGAGTTTTTCACTTTATCTGCCAAAATTATTTGCAAAATACTTATTGCTAATATCTAATGAGCGCTTACTATGTATGTATATGCTTACTATGTTTGTGTTTTTTGTGAATTGTTTTTTCCAAATCCTCTACCCCAAGACATACTTGGTCTGATTATCCCCATTTTACAGATGAGAAAACCCAGAGGCCATCAGCCTGGTCGAGAGGGTATCTAGAATTGAACCCAGTATTCCGACTCCCAAGCTTTGTCTCTTAGCCATAACTGTTCACCTATAACCTCAGTGTGAAAAAAGTTAACACTAAAAAAAAAAATTACACAGCAAAAAGATTAAAGCTAAAAGGAAAGATAAAAGTGGGAGATAGACAACATCTATGCCTGCTTCACATCCTTTCCTGGGTCAGTGTTGGCTTGTCCCCTTCTTAAATCTTTGGTTTTCTCCTTGACGGTTTCTACCCCAGGGACTGTCCTATAAATACCTCCTCCAAAGTAGAATAGTGCTGGGGATGAGGCTCTGCTTGGGCATCACCAAAGTGAAGGTTCCTGTGAAGTAAGTCCTCTCTTTTTTGGAAGGAACCATGATCTTCCCTGAAATAATGCATGTGGTGCCAATGGCGGGTGAACATGGATTGGCCCATTGTGGGAGAGAAGCAAGGATATGGCCACCAACTGGTGTAAGAGGATCCACAGAGGTTTGGTCCCTGGACAAGAGTTGCTTGACAGTTCTGTGGGGTGGGGAAAGGGGCAGGTCTGGGGCATGCCAGGGGTGGAGGGAAGGAAGCAGACGATTCCATTTCTATAGAAGCAGAATCAGCCACGGGCCGATAGTCTTTGGCAGCAGGAAATTGGACATTATTTCTGGAGAGCACTTCCTGTCCAGAGAGGAAGGACTTATCCACTTTGCACGTTTCCCCATGTGCAGGAGGGGCTTCCTAAGAGGGAAACACTGTTGTGCGGCCTCCATGTCTGTCTGTGCAGCAGGGGTCTGTGAAAGCAGTGAGTGCCCAGGAAGCCCCATGGGGACTCACACGCAGGAGAGAGGGGGGTGAACGTTCTCACTCCCCTCCACATGTGTGAACCCGCACCGTCAATTGGTCTTTAAGCTAACTGACCACTCATTTTTTTTTTGGACTGTCCTTTGCTGAAATTCTCTAAGCTTTAGACACACAGAATTCAGAGGGTCCCTGTGTGAGCTGGGGTTTTGCACCAGGAGGCTCTGGCCAGCCCCAGCCAGGCCTTCCAGACCCAGCTTATCCCTTCCACCCCAGGAAGCCTTGAAGAATATTGGTGGAGGCATTACCAGTGGCTGAGGCCCCTGCGTTGTTTGGGCTGGGTGAATGCGCAGGCAGATACTGCGTGTGGCTGTCTCTAGGGGACCAGATCTTCCTTCTTCTGCCTCCTTGACACTGTGCCCTTGTCCCTTCTCATCAGACACCCCCTTTCCCATCTGAAATGTAGCAAAGCCCCAGTCTTCATCCTTTCTAAGTACAGCCTTGCTCCATTGGGTTATAACTAGCTGGGAGGTTTCCCGGACCACTCATTTTTATCGGACACTAACTTTTGGGACCAAATTGTGTCTCCCAAAGATCACAAACACCACACGTGTCACCAAACTAAAGTTGAAAGTTTTGAGACAAGTGCTTGATCCAAAGCAAGGAGCAAAGTACAAAGTCAGGGTTCTCGCATCACACTTCATGTATTATTAAAACCAACTTTTCGAAATAACCTTGAAATACTCCTAGAATTATTTTTATATTACCACAAAAAGGAATATGGAACCTCAGGGATTTTTTGTAATGTATTTTATTCACCTCGTTCTATTTTTTTTTGTTTTACACAAGCGTTTTCCCTCGTCTTTCATGCAGACAGATGGTCTCCGCTCTGAGCAGGGGCTCCATCCTCCGCGTTGCTATGCTACAAAATGCATCCTATCTGCCTTCTTTCTCTGTTGTATCCCGTTTCCGTTCAACAACTCAAAATAACTAGCCGAGTGCTTCAACATGCTACTTCCTCCTTTCTACAGAGTTGAATATCTATCAAGTATCTTCCTGGGCTTCCTATCTCTTCCTGTTACAGCCTTGAAAAAAAATGTGTTTGCCCCAAATTGATTTCCCTCATCACTTCCTATTTACATGAACCCTCTCATTGCTAAGGCAGGCAAAACATACAGCAGTGACTCATGCAGCTGTTGGCCCATAGGAAGAAAAAATGGGTCAGCCAATTGTGATGTTTGAAACCAAGATTTCTTTATTGCGGTCAGGCGTGGGGTCCCAGTTTGTCCTTTTCATCGTGACATTGTTTCCCAACAGATACTAGAAAGTAAAAAAATAATAAATGAAAACTAACCAACCAAACAAACATCAAAGCAGCTCTCTTCTCACTTCTGGCCTTAAGGAAGAGGATAATAAACTGGACAATTCTTAGAAAATAAGAGGCAAGGAGAGGAGATGAAATGTTCTTCTGTATTTTGAAAATAGGAAGTTTTGGAATTTAAAGAGAAAAATCCCTCAAAAAAACACAAAAAAACAAAAAGAAATGCTTTTAAAGGCTGTAGGTCATGTTGGGGGTTTCTCTCTCTTGTTTAACCTCTGGGACATTATATTCACTTTTGGATTCTTTCAAAACTCATTTCATGGCCCCTTAATTCACACCATTTTTCTTGTCCCTAGCAGTCACAAATGTCAAATAATTAGACTAATGTCAGCCCCACTAAGAAATCAGTGGATGTGGGATGGAGAGGTGGTAACATGGAATTTGGAGCAGTTGGGGAAAACATGTTCATCCTTCCTGGCTCTTGAGTGAGTTCAAATTCCAATTTCTGAAGGAGAAGGTAATGTCAAGTGGGGAAGCATGCGTGTATTTGAAAATTCAGAGAACACATGTGATTCACATTAGTTTTATTTTTCCTGATTTGAAAAATGAGGGTGCCACAATGTTGCATGTTTTGAAACAAAGTGTAAAACACACAGCACGGTGATGCTGCACCATCACTGTAAATTGAACAGAAGTTTCGGTTACCTTAAATTTATGTGAAGTTGTGCAAAATGTTCCCTTTAGAGGTAGGCACGTTGATCTTTCCCGGGACATTTTGGTTTCTCGGTCAAGTATCCTCCGTGGGGTTGTTGTAGGTTTCTTCCCGCCCTGGCTGGGGCGGGGTTGGGGGATGAGCTTACTTCCATCCACACTGGTGTTCGTGCCTGACTTTATGCGTTTGTGTTGGCCTCATGCCTGGAGAAGTTTCTAACGATGTTTATCAGAACAGATGATAACTGTGGGCAAGTCCCCCACCACATTCTTTATCTCCATACTCAGAACACTGTGAATTATTGATGGGATCTTGACCACAGGAGAAGCTGAGTCATGGTGAGGACCCGAGTTTCCTGGTACTACTCCTTGGAGATTTCTGGGACCTCCTGGGAAGTCTACTCCCAGGACCTTATCGGTGTTGCCTGAACACCACACGTCCCCTTGAGCACTCCGGCTACGTCACGTGTGAGCCAGGACAAGGTGAAGCAGGGATTCAGGCGACGGCAGTGTCAGGTGGGACCCAATGGAAAGCAGTGGGATGAGCTCTGTCTGCCTTTAGCATCGATTGTGCAGGGCTATCCGTGTTCACAGGGGTCTGAAGGTGCTTGCTAGACAGATACTGGTGTTCTTGGCCTGGTCAGATAAAGACGTAAACAGAGGATGGTGATGTGGACATGTTAAGTTAATATGTATGTATATATGTGTATGTATGTATATGTGTGTATATATATTTATGTGTGTAGGTATATATATGTAAATATATGTATTTATGTATACCCGTGTGTGTATATATGTGTATATATGCATGTATGTATGTGTGTGTATATATATATTTGTGAGAAGTAGTGTGTATATGTGTGTGTATATATGTGTGTGTATAGTATGTGTGTGTATATGTGTGTATATACATATAATATATGGAGAGAAAGAGAGAAGTAGTAGTTATTAAAAATAATTAAAACCACTCAAAACCATTTTAACTCATTGCTCCAAAACGTGCATCAAATACTACCTTACATGTCATCTTAGTTTATCTGTGGGCAAAAATCATCTGATATCACTGATACGTGGACTCTAAAGTATGATATAAATGAGCTTATTTACAAAACAAAAATAGATTCACAGACATAGAAAACAAACTTATGGTTACCAAAGGGGAAAGATGGGGGGGGAGGGATACATTAGGAGTTTGGGGTTAACATATACACACTACTATATATAAAATAGATAACCAACAAGGACCTACTGTATAGCACAGGGAACTATACTCATTATCTTGTAATAACCTATAAGGGAAAAGAATCTGAAAAAGAATGTACTGAATCACTGCATCACTTTGCTGTACACCTGAAACTAACACAACATTATAAATTAGCTATACTTCAATACAAAAAATTTAGATACAGTAACTCTTTTCCATTAGATATTTAAAAAACTATTTAAAGGGTTGTAATACTATAAATTTCATCAGATCTCCAGGTTGTTTTTTTTATCTTGAGATTGAGAGTCCCTTGTCCTCTGATTCACATCATACTTAGAAAAATAAACAATAGATTCAAGGAAAAAGAAATTCATTTTTGGAACTTCTGTTCTGCGGGCTCAGGAACATACCATCCACCTTCGTCATCCCCCTCGGAGTATTTCATCATGTCATTTTAAACCATGAGTCTTAAAATCTCTTCCCCTCTTGACCATGGTGCACATTCCAGGCAAGATAGTGAGTCCGCAGTGAGAGTCGGAGCTGCCTAGCACGCGAGGGGAAGAGCAGCCTGAACTATGGGAACCTCTCGGCACAACGTTGGTGACTGGGTGTGATAGCTTATGCCTAAAATTCATGCAGCTGGTATAAGGATTAATACCAGAGTCTTTTTTCCCCCCATTTAACTAAGTTTTGTTATTTCTCTTAATACTGGAGTAAAGCACATTCATTGTAGAAATTTTAAAAAGCCTCAGGGTGAGAAACACACCTTGTCGATCCATCACCACCAGGAACATTGTGGTGTGTTTCTTTTCCCTCCTGTCTTCCTTCCTTTGGGTTAGGATTGCTCGGCAGATAGTTTCCTAGCTGCTTGTTTTCTACTTATGAATGGTTTTCCATGTAATTAAATATCTTAAATTCTGATTGATAATAGCTGCATTTATATCTCATATAAAAATAACTTTGGTTACTGGCCCAAAGGGTAAATTCATTCTACTTTTAAAAATAGCTACAAATTTTATTATGAAATAATGCAAAATTGTGCAAAAGGCAGATTTTGTATCTGGTCCCCACCCATCTCTTCCTTCTGATACCTCCCCTTGTCCTGGGGTACAACACATACCACACCCTCATGGAGGGGGTCTGTTCAGGCTCACGTCTTCCAGAACAGCCAGATGCTTGAAAATCAGACCTTTCTCCTGAACTCAGCTGACACTTTTATTTTAGGGCATTCTTCAGAAATTCTACTCTTTCCTAGATATTTTCATTTCAAAGGGGATACTGAAAATGCAGAGAAGCAGATCTCTCACCAAATTTTAGGTAGTGCATCCTCAGCGTATGTGCAGCAGGCATCCTTTGGAGGAGATGTACCACTCTGTTAACGTTTGTGGCCAGTTCTGTTTAGGGACCATAATTGTTTCCCAGTTATCTTATAATTTTGGCACCTGTCTCCCCAGTAATATGGTCAGTTCCTTTTTTTTTTCTGTGCCATATGACTTTATTTTTTTAAGTTAATTTTTTTTTAAATAAATGTATTTTATTTATTTATTTATTTTTGGCTGTGTTGGGTCTTTGTTGCTGTGCGCGGGCTTTCTCTAGTTGCGGCAAGCAGGGGCTACTCTTCGTTGAGGTGTGGGGGCTTCTCATCGCAGTGGCTTCTCTTGTTGCGGAGCACGGGCTCTAGGCATGCGGGCTTCAGTAGTTGTGGCACATGGGCTCAGTACTTGTGGCTCACGGACTCTAGAACGCAGGCTCAGTAGTTGTGGCGCACGGGCTTAGTTGCTCCGCGGCATGTGGGATCTTCCCGGACCAGGGCTCGAACCCATGTCCCCTGCATTGGCAGGCGGATTCTTAACCACTGCGCCACCTGGGAAGCCCTAAATTAATTTTTATTGGAGTTCAGTTGCTTTACAATGTTGTGTTACATTTCCTTTAATAGAGGTCCAAGGAGGGAAATTTCTTGTCCCTGTTCAGTGCTTAATACGATTCTCGGAATGTTGCCAATAATGATGGTGACAATGATGATGATGACAATGACAATTATAAAAAGGAGTTTACTTAATTGGAGTGGTCAGATAGACATTCAAACTTGAGACTGTGAGATGTGTCCAGTCTCAGCAAGGAAGGGATATTTTTCCTAATACTGTACCCAGGGCAGAAGTCACATGGAGGAAGGCCAGTGGAGGCGAATTTATTAGGCAAATTTGCCTGATGAAAGAGAGATTGGGTGATATTAAGCAGAATGCTTAGACTTATGTCTGGGGTTAGGACATCTTGGGTACATGAAGTAAATTCTGAGATAATATACCCCAGAGTCATAATGTTGTCAGAATTTTTAATGAGCCTGGCATTCTTTTCTGTTGAACCATATCCAGTGAAACAGATAACCCTGGTTGTCAGAGGCATATTTCCACGAATGGAAAATGAGTAACACTCTCTGTTAAGTAACGGAGATAAGAACAAGCCTGACATCACACGCCTTGGCCATTCCTGCTCCTCTCCTGAAAGCGTTTTTTGTCTTCTGACTAACTCTTACCCATCCTTCAAATCCAATTCAAATATCCTTTCAAATGCTTACTGATGCCCCAGCCTAACTCTGTGAACCCTAAGTCTCCCACTTCAGTGTTTTCACAACATTCTTGATCTTTTTTTTTTTTTTAACTTTTTATTTTATGTTGGAGTATAGCCGACAGTTTCAGGTGCACAGCAAAGAGACTCAGCCATACATGTACATGTATCCATTCTCCCCCAAACTCCCCTCCCATCCAGGAGGCCACATAACATTGAGCAGAGTTCCCTGTGTTATACAGAAGGTCCTTGTTGGTTATCCATTTTAAATATAGCACTGTGTACTACAACATTCTGGTTCTGTGTTCACAAATATTTAATTATCACATGTAGGCATCATGCTGTCATTGAATGTCCCCCAGCCCCACTGTCCTGCAAACTCATCAGGTGTAGGGGCCATGTTCTGTTTTACCTTGCGTGCCAGGGACTTATCACCATCCATCACCCATAGTAGGGCTACAACAAATTTTATCAAGTGAATGAATGATGTTCCACAAACCATGTTGCAAGTTTTTGATGAAGCCAGTAAAGCCAAGTACAGAGATGGGGTTCATTCCACTCTCTTTCTTGGGCTGTTTTGGTCAGGATGCACACACGGATTGGGGTATTTAGCCTCAGTGTGTGACTAATACTGCCGTGTTTTCCTTGTTGCCCATCCCTTGCCTTAGGTCCCCTCCTCGAACCCTAAAGGCCAGTTTCCCATTTCTAACCATACTGAGCCCGTTCCTACCTCAGAGGCCTTTTCTCTTTTGGATCCCTCTGGCTGGAATAATTTTCCTCCAGTTATTTGCATGACTCAGTTCGTTGCTTCATTATGTTTCATATCCTTAAAGACCACCCCTCTCAACTTATTCTCTCTATCCTGATTTAGATTTCTGTATAACACTTTCACTGTTTGCTATTACAAGGCACACTTTGTACCTACATGTTTCTTCTTGGTATCCTCTCCTAGAGTATATCCTCAGGGACATGGACTGTTTTTTTTTTTTTTTTCCATTGCTCCATCCCCAGCACACAGCACAATGTGTAGTTTAAGGTAGCTTGTAATTAAATATTTGTTGAATGTTCAGTGAGCTTACCTGCTCTGTCTGGGTCTGAGAACTGGGTGACAGCTTAGATGAACTGAGTTTGCACTGGTATGCAAAAGACAATTTTCTTTCAAGAAGAAAAGTGAAGGAATTTTTTATTGTAGCATAAAAATCATGGAAATGTCAATATTTCTCTTAAAAATCCCATTAAGTAACTCTTATTCCAGTTACTTAAATATGTCCAGTGGTTTTTGACAACAATACAAAAGCAATGCAATGAAAGAGTAGATTTTTTCAACAAATGGTGCTAGAGCAATAGGACATCAGTGGCAGATAAGTGAACCTCAGATGAAGCCCCCCAATTATCTCAAAATGTGTCATGCAAAATAGGAAATGAAAATCTATCAAACCTTCAGAAAAAACATAGGAGAAAAATTTTGGAACCTAGGGCTAGGCAAAGAATTTATAGACGTGACACCCAAAGAACAATTCATAAAAGGAAAAATTGAGAAATTGGACCTCATCAAAGTGAAAAACATTTGCTTCGTAAAAGACCCCATGAAGAAGATGAAAAGATAAGCTACAGATTGGGAGAAAATATTTGCAAATCACATATCTGACAAGTGCCTTGTACCTAGACTGTGTAAAGGCCTCTCAAAACTCAACAGTGAAAAACAAAAAGCCAAAAAAAAAAAAAAGAACACACACTCGAACAATCCAATTAGAAAACAGCCACAAGATATGAAAAAGGGTATACAGATGGCAGATAAGCACATGAAAAGGTGTTCAACATCATTAGTCATTAGGGAAATGCAAATTAAAATTATAGCGAGATATCATTACACAACTATCAAAACGGCTAAATTAAAATATAGTGACTACCCCGAATGCCGACGGGGATGAGAAGCTGGATGACTCATACCTTGCGGGTTGGAGTATTTGATAGTCCCTCTGCTCTGGAGAATAGTTTGACAGGTTTTTTTTTTTTTTTTTTTTTTTTTTTTTTAAACTACACATGCACTTATCATATAACCCAGAATTTTCACTCTTGGACATTTATCCCAGAGAAATGAAAACTTATCTTCATGTAAAAATCTGCATGTGAATATTCATAGCAGCTTTACTTATAATAGCCCCCAAATGAAAATAACCCGAAGTCCTTCAACAGTTGATGGTTAAACCAACCGTGGTAGCACATCCAGGCCATGGAATAGTCCTCAGCAATAAAAGGGAATAAACCACTGATGTTTGGATGGATCTCAGGGGAATTTTTCTGAATTAAAAAAATGACATTCTGTATGATTCTGTTTAGGTAACAGTATTAAAACAACAAAATTATAATGATGGAGAACAGATTAGTGGCTGTCAAAGTTCAGGGAAGGGGAGGGAGGAAGGGGGTGTTAAGGAATGAATGGGTGGAATAGGGGAGGCTTTGCTGTTCCAGGTTTTGATTATGGTAGTGATTACACAAAGGTGCACATGTGATAAAATTGCATATAACTACACACATGCGCGTGTAAACCAGTGCCTATAAAACTGGTGAAATAGGAAGAGCGTGACTCTAATTTAGAGCTGATGGACTAAAAGCGGGAGAATTAGTTTGTCAATCAGCTTATTCGGGTGTTACAGAGACCCAGCAAGAGCTGCACGTCTTTGCAAAATGGCACCTACCTAGATACAAAAGAGGAAATTTCCTGCTAGCGTGTTGGTTTCCCAGGCCTGCTGCAGCAAATTACTACCAATTGGGTGGTTTAAAACACCAAAGTTTATTCTCTCACAGTGCTTGAGGCTAGAAGTTTTGAAGGCAGGGTGCTGGCAGGGCTGGGTTCCCTTTAAGGCTCCCTTTGGCAATCATTGGCGTCTCTTTTCCTCTGTGTCTTTCCTCTTGTAAAGACACCAGTTGTTGGATGAGGGCCCATCCTGATCTAGTCTGACCTCATCTTAACTTGATACCATCTGCAAAGACCCTATTTCCAAATAAGGTCACTGTTAGAGGTACTGGGGTTTGGGACTTGAATACATCTTTTTGAAGGACACCATTCAACCCCCAGTGGCTGTCATTTTTTTCTTTAGAAACGTAATAAAGGACAAAATCTTGTACCAATCTTGAGGTAACATGGATCTATTAGTTGTGGCCAGGTATTACCTTAGAAAACATGCGTGTCTGTCTACATGGAAAGTATCAGTGGCCATTTGCTGGTTTGGGGGAGTAGTAAGGGAAAGTACAGTCAACACCCCCTCCCTGGAAAGGGAGGACGGCATCTATATTGCTAGGATTCTTCCCAGTTTTCTCTACTTCAACACCTATTACCCAGGTCACAGAGCCTGTGAATAACACATTCAAGATACAGTGTTTCTGTGATTCAAACTTAGTTTGCCCCAAAGGAAAATGCCTTTCTTTGTGGACACGTTTGAGCATGTGACAGTCTAGCCAGTATCACTGCTTACTTTGCTTTTGAGCCACTACAGGCGTTCATTTTAGGTAAACACCATGTATAAGGTGACAAATGGGGATAAAACATGTCTTACACTGCTATGCTTCTAACTGGGGCAGGAAATCAAATCAAGAGCCTGAAGCACATTCCTTCTGGAAAATCTGTTAAAGGAAGGAAGTTCCCTGAGGGATTTTTAATCCTCCTGCACAGGACTTTTTTTTTTTTTTTCTTAAGGGTCATTCAAAAAAAGTCTGTACACACTGCTCTGTAGGTCACTTATGACACGCTTGGGGAAAATTTATAATGCTGCAGCATTAAGATGCAAAAGGCCTTGTCATGCTAAAAGATATAGGATCACTGTCCTTGTTGAATAAGAAGAGTTGCATGAAGAAGCAGCAGATGTGCTCAGAGCTTCCGGCTTGTTAGGAAGAGTTAGCAGTGGCAGGGAACAACCTAATTCAAAAGTTCTGCAAATGGGACTAACCCAAAGAAAACAAATTGGGATGGAGCAAGGGAATAGGTTTTTTTCTTTTTGTAAGGAAAATTGCTTTCGTGTATTTCCAGAGCCCAGGAACCAAGAGGCTGGGTCCCGCTGGCTTTCCTGTTGATACTTAGTGGCCTGTGCGTGGATGTATCTCTCACAGCAATGCTAGTTATTTGCATTCATGCCTTCTTTCATTCACTCAGAATTATTTGTAGAGCAGGTGCCAGACATTTTGCTGGGAAACCACAGTCACAGACTCATATAGGCCACCCAAATCACTAGGGACCACATGACACTCTTAGGCGAGGGGAAGGAGAAGTCAGGGCAGACAGAGCCCAGGAAAGGAGAGTAAGCTTTGATGGATAGTGGTGGAGATACTGATATTTGGGTTTGACTGAAAAATCCTTTGATCCTTCTTAGTATCAGGATGAGATGGAGTCAGTTGTCTGCTCTGTAGGCAAAACAGGGCTCAAGAGCTGAGTTCAGTAATTGGAGATACATTTCCCCTCTGCACACGAAGTTATAGCTATTCCCCCTGCACACTGAAGTTATAGAGAGGGCACTTTGGCCCCTTCATCCCAGACATAATCCTTTCAAAAGCTACCTTGGCTGCTGCGACTAGAGCAGGGCAGCAAGAGTGAAAAGAGGAAGACCGTTTGGAGGACCCTGGTTGGTGGTTCGTAGAGAGAGATGAAAGTGGATGGATTCAGATCTGTTTTGGGGGTGGAGCTGGCAGGCCTCCCTGTTGGACTGAGTGGATGTGTTTGGGCAAGAAGAACAAGAGATTTAAAGAGTCCCCTGGGTCTTTGGCTTGAGCAGCTAGAGGGTGATATTGCCTTTTACTGGGAAATCAAAGACTGGGGAGCGTCAGGTCATGATGGGAAGGGGAACGGCATCTTTGAGGAACCGCAGAAAGAAATATGACTGGAGGATGGAAATGGCGGGGGGGGAAAGGTTGTTCAAAGGTAGGGTTGTACTTGGACCATCAGGACCTGTCTTTATTTCCAGGGGAAATGAAATCTCTCTCTCTCTCCCCTCTGATGATTAGATGTAGTTAAGGTCTTGCTTCTGTGCTGTTTTCCTTGTGAAGCTAAAAGTCTTAAGTCTATTAAGAAATAATTGTATTGTTCCTCTACTTTAAAAAAAGTTGCTTCTATGTTATCTTATTCAGTCCTTTTAACAAAACTGAAAAAAAAAACCCAGAGAGAGATTATTATTCTTTAATAGTTGAGACAGCTGAGTGCAGAACAGTCCATCCAGAGGATGCTGTGGTGTTGGATGCTGCCCTTTCCTGCTTGCTGGTTGACAGTTACCATGAGGAACCATGAAGAAAAGGACGTGCTTTGTCTCAGATGGAGAGACTGAAGGGGCACCTGGCCGAAATCTCCAACAGCCTGGAGGGCTCTTCTCCATAAACCGCATGCATCATCTGTTGCTCCAAAGAGCACGTGCAGAATCCAGCTGGGCAGGTTGACACACGAGACCTGTGGTTAGAGAGACAGGTTGGTGGGTGAGTTGAAGACCCCGAGGTGATCCCACAGTTGCTTAGGTAAGAGACCATGGCATCTTACATAGGGATGGGCATAACGGAAAGAAGCAGATATCTTGAAATGAGTCAGAACTGGAAAGAGGACACAGAGGGAAGGAGCACTGAGGAGGTAGCCTCGAGAAGGCTTCCAAAGTGACTGGACGGGTGCGCCTGGGATGGAGCAGGAATGTGCATTTCTAGCTTGGTTCACTGGATAAACGTTCATCAACATAGGAAGTGTACCAGACACACTTCTCACCCCAGTTGTAAACATAGGCATATGGTACCCACAGTACTCATTTTCTCAGGATTCCTATACTTAAACATCTCATTCTTTTTTTTTTTTTTTTTTTTTTTGCGGTATGCGGGCCTCTCACTGTTGTGGCCTCCCCCGTTGCGGAGCACAGGCTCCGGACGCGCAGGCTCCGGACGCGCAGGCTCAGCGGCCATGGCTCACGGGCCCAGCCGTTCCGCGGCATATGGGATCCTCCCAGACCGGGGCACGAACCTGTATCCCCTGCATCGGCAGGCGGACTCTCAACCACTTGCGCCACCAGGGAGGCCCAAATATCTCATTCTTACTAAGTTTACTTGTTTTTTTGTTTGTTTTTTTGTGGTACACGGGCCTCTCACTGTTGTGGCCTCTCCCGTTGTGGAGCACAGGCTCCGGACGCACAGGCTCAGTGGCCGTGGCTCACGGGCCCAGCCATTTCACAGCATGTGGGATCCTCCCGGACCGGGGCACAAACCCGTGTCCCCTGCATCAGCAGGTGGACTCTCAACGACTGCGCCACCAGGGAAGCCCAGTTTACTTGTTTTTAATGACAGGATTCAGAAATAATGTGTGTCTCATACAAATGGCCAACAGGCACATGAAAATATGCTCAACATCGCTAATCATTAGAGAAATGCAAATCAAAACTACAATGAGGTACCACCTCACACCAGTCAGAATGGCCATCATTAAAAAATCTACAAACAGACTTCCCTGGTGGCGCAGTGGTTGAGAGTCTGCCTGCCGATGCAGGGGACACGGGTTTGTGCCCTGGTCCGGGAAGATCCCACATGCCGCAGAGCGGCTGGGCCTGTGAGCCATGACCGCTGATCCTGCGTGTCCGGAGCCTGTGCTCCGCAACGGGAGAGGCCACAACGGTGAGAGGCCCGCGTACCGCAAAAAACAAAACAAACAAACAATAAAACTACAAACGAATGCTGGAGAGTGTGTGGAGAAAAGGGAACCCTCTTTCACTGTTGGTGGGAATGTAAATTGGTGCAGCCACTATGGTGAACAGTGTGGAGTTTCCTTAAAAAAACTAAAAACAGAGCTACCATATGATCCTTCAATCCCACTCCTGGGCATATAGCTGGAGAAAACTATAATTTGAAAAGATAGAGGCACCCCAGTGTTCACAGAAGCACTGTTTACAATAGCCAGGACATGGATGCAACCTAAATGTCAATCAAGAAATGAATGGATAAAGAAGATGTGGTACATATATACAATGGAATATTACTCAGCCATAAAAAAAGAATGAAATAATGCCATTTGCAGCAACATGGATGGACCTAGAGATGATCATACTAAGTGGACTTAAGTCATACAAAGACAAATGCCATATGATATCATTTATCTGTGGAAATCTGAAATATGACACAAGTGTGAACTTATCTGTGAAACAGAAACAGACTCACAGACATTGAAAAGAAACTATGGTTACCAAAGGGGAAAAGGGTGGGGAATACATTAGGAGTCTGGGATTAACAGGTACATACTACTATGGATAAAGTAGATAAACAAGGACCTACTGTATAGCACAGGGAACTATATTCAATATCTTGTAATAAACCATTATGGAAAAGAATATAAAAAAGTATATATATATATATGTATGTATAACTGAACCACTGTGCTGTACACCAGAAACTAACACAACATTGTAAATCAACTGTACTTCAATTTAAAAAAGAAATAATGTGTCTCTTGAAAACAAGAATTTCTTTCTTCTTTTTTTTTTAATCACCTGAGACTCTAGAGAGGTAGCAAACTTTAAAAAATTCTCTTTCCCTTGACCATCCAACTTAGCTCTCTACCCCTTTTAAATGAGGGCTTAAGTAATTCATTGCCAGAATTGTTATTTACAATTAAGATTCACATTTAATTTTTTTCTGCACATGGCACTTTGAACAGGGGCCGAGCAGTACTGAGGTGATGTACCTTATGAATGGAATTCAAGCTCTCTTCATTTGACTACAAACCTACATAACCGTGGAGATCGACGGCTAATTACAGTAGTCGGCTGTCTCCATTACAAAGTCAATAACAAAGTTAGTGCCCCTTATGGAACACTTCAATATAATTGACATCTGTTTTAAAATCTAGTAGAATAAACTTCCCTTTACTCTTGTATTTATGTGTGTGTTGAAAATAATCAGTGAGATATTGAAAACAAACCATATGTTCAATGACAACAAACGCTTTTCATAGTCTCTCTGGACACATACTTCATTTGGAGTACACCAGATGCTTAATGCAGATTATTTTACAATTTCCACGTGGATAAAAGGATTTCAGATACACTTTCTTCTCACCTCAAGTGCATTGTTGACTGACGTGCACTTCTGGTGTTTATTGCTACCTAAAATAAAAGAGCAGAACATATGTTTGCTGAGACAACAGTCACAGAGGGGTGGGACAGTGGGTCAGAGCTGGTGAAGATTTAGTTCCTCTGGTTACATATTGCACAGTTATTCTTGTATTTATTTGGTTGTTTAAAAGGAAGAGAACAGAAGAGTATTCCTGGAACATTCTCTTTGCCCCAAACATCCAGCGTTCAAGGAAATACGAAGTCAAAAATGTCTGAGAAAGGAAAAATGTTTAAAAACATTCTGGTCAGTAAATGATTACTACTAATAATGGTGCTAATCACGTAAAGAATTTAAAGACGAAGATCAACAAATCTGGTTACACAGGACATGTCTGCTCGTTCACTTATTCCCCATTTACATGTTAGAGACCCCAAGTAATAATATACTTCTTTTTTTTTAGATACTAATTTTAATTTATTTACTTTAAAATTTAAAATTTTATATTGGAGTGTAGTTGGTTTACAATGTTGTGTGAGTTTCAGGTGTAGAGCAAAGTGATTAAGTTATACATATTCATATATCCATTCTTTTTCAGATTCTTTTCCCATATAGGTTATTACAAGATATTGACTATAGTTCCCTGTGCTATACAGTAGGTTCTTGTTGATTATCTATTATATATAGAATAGTGTATATATATTAATTCTAGCCTCCTAATTCCACCTTTTTCCTTTGGTAACCATAAGTTTGTTTTTTAAGTCTATGTGTCTCTACTTGACATCTTTTCATCCCTTTTGCGTTTGTAAAATAGTTACCTTTTTTTTTTTTTTTTTTTTGGCGGTATGCGGGCCTCTCACTGTTGTGGCCTCTCCCGTTGCGGAGCACAGGCTCCGGATGCGCAGGCCCAGCGGCCATGGCTCACGGGCCCAGCCGCTCCGCGGCATATGGGATCCTCCCAGACCGGGGCACAAACCCGTATCCCCTGCATCGGCAGGCGGACTCTTAACCACTGCGCCACCAGGGAGGCCCAAAATAGTTACCTTTTAATATTTAATTTAAATTTTTATAATATTCTGAAATATCAATACAGTGGAATTTCTCTGTACCTTCTTCTATTTCATATTTGCTATCTTGAATTTCCCTTCTTAGAGGGACTTGACTCATTCTCCATGGGCATTGATCTGCTAATCTTTATGGCAGATATTGTAATACCACCCTCTCAGGGACCCAATGAGCTCAGGATGAGATAATTATGTCACAATGCCTGAAACAGAGAAGTTCTAAGTAAAGATTTTTTCTCCTTCCTTCCTCTCTTCTTTCTTCACATACTTATTTTCTTATTTCCTTTCTTCATTCTTCCCTAGTTATAAGTCTTTTTTTTTTTTTTTTTTTTTTGTTGTTGTTGTACGCGGGCATCTCACTGTTGTGGCCTCTCCCATTGTGGAGCACAGGCTCCGGACGCGCAGGCTCAGCAGCCATGGCTCACGGGCCCAGCCGCTCCGTGGCATGTGGGATCTTCCCGGACCAGGGCACGAACCCGTGTCCCCTGCATCGGCAGGCGGACTCTCAACCACTGTGCCACCAGGGAAGCCCAAATCCATTATTCTTGAATATTATCTTTGTCAATTTAAAATTTTGACCATAGGACTTCCCTAGTGGCGCCATGGTTAAGAATCCACCTGCGGGCTTCCCTGGTGGCACAGTCGTTGAGAATCTGCCTGCCAATGCAGGGCACACGGGTTCGAGCCCTGGTCTGGGAAGATCCCACATACCGCAGAGCAACTGGGCCCGTGCACCACAATTGCTGAGCCTGCGCGTCTGGAGCCTGTGCTCCGCAGCGAGAGAGGCCACGATAGTGAGAGGCCCCGCGCACCGCGATGAAGAGGGGCCCCCACTTGCCGCAACTGGGGAAAGCCCTCGCACAGAAACGAAGACCCAACACAGCCATAAATAAATAAATAAAATTAAAAAAAAATTCACCTGCCAGTGAAGGGGACATGGGTTTGATCCCTGGTCCAGGAAGATCCCACATGCCATGGAACAACTCAGCCTGTGTGCCACAGCTATTGAGCCTGCATTCTAGAGCCTGTAAGCTCCAACTACTGAGCCCATGTGCCACAACTACTGAAGCCCATGTGCCTAGAGCCCATGCTCTGCAACAAGAGAAGCCACTGCAATGAGAAGCCCGTGCACCGCAACGAAGAGTAGCCTCCGCTCACCGCAACTAGAGAAAGCCTGTGAGCAGCAACGAAAACCCAACGCAGCCAAAAAAAAAAAAAAAAAAAAAAAAATTTGATCATGGATTTGTCTCAGTTAAAATGAAGAGTAATGACTCTTTTTTTTCTTTCTTTTTTTTTTTTTTTGCGGTATGCGGGCCTCTCACTGTTGTGGCCTCTCCCGTTGCGGAGCACAGGCTCCAGACGCACAGGCTCAGCGGCCATGGCTCACGGGCCCAGCCGCTCCACGGCATGTGGGATCCTCCCGGACCGGGGCACGAACCCGTATCCCCTGCATCGGCAGGCGGACTCTTAACCACTGCGCCACCAGGGAAACCCAGTAATGACTCTTTTTATGGGATGGTTGGTGAAAGGAAGGAAGAGAGGGAGGAAAGTGGGGAGAGAGGAAGACTTAAGGGAGAGCCTCGCTTTGTTGACACTACTGGTATTTTAAGTTTTGTTTTGTTTCATATTTTTCAATTTCTTAATAAAAAATAGACTTGGTAAAACATGGAAGACAGCCTAGAAATTTGGTAAAATTCTACAAATAAAAGAGTTTCATATTGAACTACTGTCTACTGTTTAAAAATCTACTGTGCAAGTATGGTGTTGCAGGCATTGACTCATCATATGTATCTAAAAGGGATTTTTTTAAATTGAACTTTTAATTTTTATTTTGAGATAATTGTAGGTTCACAATGCGTTGTAAAATAGAATACAGAGCGAGCTCAATTTCCCCAAGTTGTAACACCTTGTAAGACTCTGGGACTCCAGGATAGAGACCAGATACTCATAATTTTCATCACCACAAGGATCTCTTGTGTTGTCCTTCTACGGCCACATTTCTTTCCCTTTCATTCCTTCCCCTTCTCAGCCCCTGGCAAGCACTGATCTGTTCTCTATGTCTCCCAATCCATTAACGTGGTATGTCTCTCCATTTATTTATATATATATATATTTTACTATCTTAATTGGAGTATAATTGCTTTATAATGTTGTGTTAGTTTCTGTTGTACAACAAAGTGAATCAGCTGTATGTATACCTATATCCCCATATCCCCTCCCTCTTGAGCCTCCTTCCCACCCTCCCTATCCCACCTCTCTAGGTGGTCACAAAGCACCGAGCTGATCTCCCTGTGCTATGCAGCAGCTTCCCATTTCTTTCATCAGTATTTTGTAGCTTTCAGAATACATTCCCTGATCTTGGTAATTAGTCTACAATGTATATGTATATCAAATCATCACATTGTACACTTTAAATATATATAATTATATTTGTCAATTATTCTTCAATAAAGTTAAAAAAGAATGTAAGTCCTGTACATGTTTTGTCAGGTTCATATCCAAGTATTTAATATTTTTTTGAGTTGTGGAAATGGAATCCTATTTTTTTTCTTTTTAATATTTATTTAATTTATTTATTTGGTTGCATTGGGTCTTAGTTGCAGCAGGTGGGCTCCTTAGTTGTGGCATGCGAACTCTTAGTTGTGGCATGCATGTGGGATCTAGTTCCCTGACCAAGGATCGAACCTGGGCCCCTTGCATTGGGAGCGTGGAGTCTCAACCACTGCGCCACCAGGGAAGTCCCTGGTATTGTATTTTTAATGTTGATGTCCCTGTGCTCACTGCTAGTATACAGACATACCACTGATTTTGAAAGTTTTTCTTGTATCCTGCAATCTTGCTGAACTCATTTATTAGTTCTAGAAGTTTTATTGTAGATTCCTTGAGATTTTTTACATAGACAATCATATTATCTTCAAATAAGGATGGTTTCATTTCTTCCTTTCTGATCTGTATGCCTTTTATTTCTTTTTCTTGCCATATTGCAGTGGGCAGAAGTCCCAGCTCTATGTTGAATAAGAGTAGCAAGTGTGGAGATTCATATCTTGTTCTCAATCTTAGGGAAAGCATTTATTATTTTATTTATTTATTTATTTATATTATTATTAGTAGTATTTTTACTGAAACCGATTTATTTTCAATAGCTAATGACTCTATCAGTGAGAAAATCAGGTTGACAATATGTCTAAGGGTTTTCAAATTTAAGGAAGCATTTAGTCTTTAGCATTAAGTATAACATTGACTATAGTGTTTAATTTTTATTTTTTTAGGTACTCTTTATTAAGTTGAGGAAGTTCCACTGCCTTGTTTTTCTGAGAACTTTTTATCATGAGTGAATATGCAATTGTCAAGTCCTTTTTTTTCATTGGTTGGTATGACCATGTGAATTTTCTTCTTTAGCCTGTTTATGTGGTAGATTATATTAATTGATATATTGGATTTTTTTTTTTTTGGCCATGCCACACTACATGTGGGATCTTAGTTCCACAGCCAGGGATCGAACCTGTGCCCTCTTCAGTGGAAGCACAGAGCCCTAACCACTGTACCACTAGGTAATTCCCTGATTTTTGGATATTGGACCAGCCTTACATCACTGGAATAAACCCCACTTGGTCATGATATATAATTTTTTCCATATATCACTGAATTCTGTTTGTAAGTTTTTTCTTAAGGAATTTTACATTTATAGTGCACTGTCTTTGTCTACTTTCAGTATCAGGGTAATACTAGTTTTATAAAATGATTTGAGAAATATTCCTACCTCTTAAGTTTTCTGAAGAGATTGTGTAAGACTGGTGTTAATTGTTCTTTAAATGTTTTGTAGAATTCTCCAGTGAAACCTTCTGGGCCTAGAGATTTCTTCTTTGGGAGTTTTTAAAATTACAAATTCATTTTCCCTGATAGCTGTAGAACCATTCCAATGATTTATTTCATATTGGATGATCTGTAATAGTTTGTGGTTTTTGAAGAATGGGTCTATTTCATTTGAGTTGTTCAATTCATGTGCGTAGAGTTGTTTATAGTGTTCTCTTATCCTTTTACTGTCTGCAGGGTCTGCAATGATACCCAACACTGTTTTATTCCTAGTATTGTCCTCTCTTTTGTTTCTGTCAGTTTTGCTGGAAGTTTGTCAATTTTACAATCTTTTCAAAGAACAAGCCTCTTCATTTCATTGATTTTCTCAATTATTTTTCTGTTTTCAATTTCATTGATTTCTGCTCTTATCTGTATTTTTTCCCTTTTATTTGCTTTGGGCTTATTTTGCTCTTTTTCTAGGATCTTGAGATGGAAGTTTAGATTATTGATTTGAGACTTTTTCTTTTTTCTAATGTATTTTTCTAATATCATTTTTCATTGAGTTTTAGGCTCTCTGGTTCTTTTATTTTATTAGAACCTGGACATTTTGGATATTAGGTTCTGAGATTCTAGATCTTATTTAAACCTTCTGTTTTAATTGGGTTTCTCTGGTAACACTCAGGCTGGGAAAGGGGGGGTGCCTCATTACTGCTAGGTTTATTTTTTTTAATAAGTATATTTTTTTGATGTAGACCATTCTTATTTTTTTAAGAGTATTTTTTTAAAGTTTTATTTATTTATTTTTGGCTATGTTGGGTCTTCGCTGCTGCATGCGGGCTTTCTCTAGTTGCAGTGAGGGGGGGCTACTCTTCATTGCGGTGCATGGGCTTCTCATTGCAGTGACTTCTCTTGTTGTGGAGACAGGCTCTAGGCTCACAGGCTTCCATAGTTGTGGCATGCAGGCTCCGTAGTTGTGGCGCACAGGCTTAGTTGCTCCGCGGCATGTGGGATCTTCCTGGACCAGGGCTCAAACCCGTTTCCCCTGCATTGGCAGGTGGATTCTTAACCAGTGCGCTACCAGGGAAGCCCGATGTGGACAGTTTTAAAAGTCTTTTTATTGAATTTGTTACATTATTGTTTCTGTTTTACGTTTTGGTTTTTTGGCCCTGAGGCATGTGGGATCTTAACTCCCCAACCAGGGATCGAACCTGCACCCCCTGCACTGGAAGGTGAAGTCTTAACCTCTGTACTGCCAGGGAAGTCCCAGGGCTAGGTTTAAGTGTAATGCAGCTTCCCCTTGGCCTCTGTTGACGACAGAGGTGGAGAGCCCTCATCATTGCTGGAGGGGGTGGGAGTTGTGGCTCACTGACGCCTCCCTGCCAGGGAGGTGTAAAAGCACCTCTTTACCACTTTCTCTCCCTCTGCTCCCCGCTCTGCGTCTACTGCCAGCACAGGAGGGGTTGACCTCCTTTCCTCTGGGTGATGATAGTTGTCCTGACTCTCTGCTAGACCTCCTCGAACACCAGCCCAGAGGCGAGGGGAGGATGCTTCATTACTGCCAAGTAGGGGAGGAAGTCTAGGCTCCCATGTGGTCTCCACTGACTCCATGAAAGGGGGGCTCACTTTTGGCAGGTGGGGCTGAACGTCCCAGCTCCCTACTTGGTCTCCTCTTACATGACCCTTGAGGGCATGCGGGGATGCCTCAGCAGTCTTGGGAAGGTGGACTCTAGGCTCCCCACTTGGCCGTTTTAAAGATTTTTATACAATGTTTAGAGGCTGCTTTCCATCTACAGTTCTTACAAAATTATTGGCTCTATTCCCCGTGTTGTACAGTACATCCTTGAGCTTGTCTTACACCCCATATTTTGTACCTTCCACTGCCCCCACCTCTATAGAACCCCTCCCTCCCATCCTCCCCGCCCCCAACCCCGTGGCCTTTGCTGGCACAGGTGGGCGTGGGACCACAGTTTTCCTGGTGGTGTTGGATGGCAGTAGAGTGGTTTTTGTCTAAAAGTCTTGTTTGTCTGCTTGTTTGTTTTGGTCTTGCTAGTCTTACCCTGTCCCGATCGTTTGGCTAGAAGGAGCAGAATTTTCTTTCTTTTCTGGGGGTTTCTGCATTGGCCTTTCCAGGTTGCCAGCTTCTTTGGCAAATCTGGGCTACATGGGGGAGAAACAATCCAGGGGACTCACACTGTGTTGTTTCTTTAGTCCTACGTTCCCTTGCTGGGTTGTCTGCCTTCCCTCCAACTTTCAGTTTTATGTTTGTTTTATAGATAACACTCAGGACTTGTAGTTGAACTTAGTGGGAAGAAAAGGAGAAAAATATGTCTAGTCCATCTTCCTAGAAGTAGAAGTCTCCTCAAATAGAAATTTTGGGACAAATATTCACTTAATTTTGTTCAGTGCTTCCTCTAGGCAGTGGTTTCAAACACTGAAATTCATCTTTTGACCTCTACCCCCTTCTCCCACACACTTTTTTCTTTTTTTTTTTAAAGAGGAAGTACACCTGAGGTTAACTAAAGTCAGAAGTGGCAGTACAGTTTGTGGTATTTTTTACTGTAGTATTTAGATTGGCTCTGAATTCTTCAATATAATGCTTATTAATTATGAGTTAATTCTGTTAGGGCAGATGGCATTATTAGTAATAACATGAATTTTTGCCTGCTAGGTAATGTTCAAGACTATTTCGCATCTAAACATTATTGAAGTTGCTCACAAGGGACAGATAACTTAATATTGACACAACCTTAAATAAATTGAAAAAGCATAAATCAGAGTAATGAGATTCATAAAGCTGTTAATATTAATAGGAAAACCTTTTGGGAAGCATGATATAAAATCAAAGAAACTAGGAACCCTAGATGTAAATGATGAAACTAGTTAATGATTAAAAACTTGGTTATTTTTTGTTTCAATCTCTTTTCAACCAGACTACGTCCTCAGAAAAAGTGCAGATCTTTACCAACTCTGATCAGGAAATAGAATGCAGAATTCTCAGAAAGAAAAAACAGGGTTGAAATCTATAGAGAATAAAATATACTTCTTTTGGTTTTGCGTAGAAGGAATCAAGACAGTGCTAAACTTTCTTTCTGAAATACCTGTGTTTACACGTCTGTAAATTTGTGAAAATTACCAAGTGATTTTCCTAGTCTAAGTATGTTGCAAATTTATTGAATTATTAGTGTCCTTTAGTGTGCTGACACTGAAGATAGATTTTCGTAGTACTGACCTTTTCAGCAAAAACATTGGTGTTGTTGTTGAGGTGACATTGACCTTTCCCAGCTCAACAAGGTGTATCCCCAAAAGCCACAGGCATCAGCCTTCCTACAACTGTGTTCTCACCAGAGGAACTGAATCCTGTTGTCTCCATACCCACCCAGAAGAAAGCTGCTTTCACAGATGCACAATGCCCTGCTCAGGTCTCCAGTCAGTGAATTAGGAAGTGGGGCTCTTTTTGTTAACAATCCAATACAGCCCTCAAAAGCCATTCAAGTGGAGGGTCGAAATAACACCCATATAATTCAGGACAAACATTCTTTGGCCTGAAAATACTCAGTTGGGAGTTTCCCTTTAAATCTCACTGAAAGTGGTCTCAATTTTGCTTGACCAGTATAATCAGCTCTATGACAATATATTTACATATCTTTTTCTTTCAGTGGCTTCAAATACATCCCTTTCTCTATTTTTTCTAATCTCTACGACACTGTTTGGAGCCCATGGGTCATGCACGATTATGGATTTCTTCCCAAGAAAAACTCAGAGGAATCATTCCTTAGCTGTTTGGCTAGAAACCATCTTCTCTGCTGCTCACTTATTATCTGTCTGAACGTACTTGCTGTCTGGCTTTGTGTGGTTATCCATATCCTAGGAAATACTTAGCTTTCTACGTATCTTCGTATTGGTAAAAGATGTGTGTGTGTGGGGGGGCTATGCCTGTATAACATATATTTACTTACTTTGTATCTCTGCATAAACCCCCCACTATCACCCTTCCGTGCTCAATCTATTGACAGCTGTATTGCTCAGGGAAGTCTGCATTGGAGATCTAAATTTTGAAAATACATAGCATAAGGTAGTATTTAAAAGAACGAGACAGGGAGAGATTCTTAGGTAGACAAGGTCTAGGATCAAGTGATAACTGACATCTATGGCCACGTATTGTAAAAGGGTAAATCCCTAAGAGACAGAAGGAGAGTTGGATGTGGACTAACCCACCACCAGCAGGTGGGGAAGAATGTTAACCTCCCCCTCGGAGCCCCCCAAACCCTACGGGGTAGCCAGGACCTTCGGCAAAAAGAAGGAAGGCAGTGAGAAGGCTGAGAACTTGGAGGAACGTGGATGGAGGTCTAGTCCTGAGGACCTGAGAGGCCAGTCGGGGGCAGTGCAAGTAGAAAGAAAATGAAGTGTCGAGTTGGGTATTTCTACTCTTTTTTCTTTTATTTTTAGAGTTTTACAAATCTTTGAATCTATTTATAGAATAAAACTTGTATTTGTACATTTATATTATATATTTTTAGAAAATATTTGTATATTTATAATGCGTATTTATAGAGTACAAACACATCAAAGTATGATTGAAAAATATGTATAACTCTTGGATTTAGTGTGACTCCATGAATGTAAGGGTTATGTACCTTTTCAAATTAATATATTCTTTTTTTTTACATCTTTATTAGAGTATACTTGCTTTAGAATTAATATATTCTTATTGGAGCATTTGTTAATACAGTTTCAGAATTTCTTTATGTTTTTGTATATAGCAAATGGAAAATGTGTTCCTGTTCTAAATCCAAGTCACCACTGGGTATCTCTACTCTTTAGGGTCTGGAAAGAGAGGGAAAGAGGATGGGTAGTTCTATTTCTAAGTTATCCATTTTAGCTGTGGGTTCTGGGGCAAGTTACATAAACTCTCTAGTTGCTCATTTGTAAGATGGAGATTATTATAATAATTTTCACCTAGGAATTAAATGAGATACAGCACATAAAACATTAGCACTGTGACTGACACCTGGACAGGACTCAATCTGTTTAGTTCTTCTTATTTCAATATCTTTGAGAAGCATTTATATATTGGCCTTGTGTATCATTTAGTACATATTTGTTGAATGAATAAGTATATACATAGTAAAGGTGGAGCAAGTCTCAATGCCATTAAGATATTTTAATGATAAACCATCAAATAAGCAAATGTTGTATAAAGGCACAAACAAAAAATATTTCAATATAACAAGACAGTCAAGTTAAATTTTAAGGCATTTGAAAAAAAATTATTGTGTAATTTCTTTGACTTAAGAATCCCAGATTTTCTAAGAGGGTTTACAAGTGAATTTTAAAAAAGTGAACTCTTATAGCAGTAAAAATTGTAGACATTTCATATTTTGCTTCGTTTAAAAAATTCTGTAGTTAACACTTCTTCAGATATAACTGACTACCATACATCAATACTCGTTTCAATTCTCAAATCAATAGCCTGGATGTTTTTTGGGAAAAAAAATCTAATTAGTCTCACTGAGGGGTTACCTTGTAATGCAGGGGAAGAGCCCCATTGCCCCTGAGGTAGTGACTGGAATGGAAACCCTCCTTAAGGGCCCCTGCAAGGTCAATTTAAGTGCTTGGGAAACATTTGGGAACCCCAGTAGCTGTAAAGACAACCTCTGTTCTCTCGCCAGGTGCAGTTAGTACCATTTTGTTTACATTTGGTAAGGTATGCACTTCACTTTGGATGCTAGTTTCCTGTAAGTGGGATGCTGTTTGCCCAGAGAGACAGGAATCATCCACAAGCAAAACAAAATGTGTCTTGACATAGATCCTGGGCCGTTAGTAGTTCACTGGAGATGATGCTAACACAAGGTTAAAGGGAAAATGAAGTGAGGTTAGTGCTCACGTGTTCTGGACGGAGCCTCCACCCCCGCCCACCCTAACACACTATTCCCTGCATCAACTCCTCTGGGAATGCCTTTCCCCATCCTTTCACTTGCTGAATTCATAATTCATACCTATCTTTCAAGATCCAAATGCCACTTTCTCTCTGATTCCTTCTTCTCCTGTCCGGAGAGCTCTCTCGGTTTTGCTACCAGAGTATCTCCTGTTTGCTGAGACTGAAGTACTTTTCCCAGGCATCCTCACTGTTTCTCTCTGCGACTTCACCCCTCTGACTCCTTGAGCCTGTGCCTGTCTTATTTCCCTTTGTATCCCCAGAACTCAGAGCAGGACCTGGCATTTACTTATCCAGTAACAACCTTTACCTGAGAACCTCTTCCTCTGAATGCATGGATCCCTGGTAAGGTGAAGGACATGGTACCTCATTGCTCTGATACACTGATCAGTGGTCCTCACCGGAAGTGTTCTGCCCCTGGCGGATGCTTGGCTGTGGCTTCGCACGTTTTCAGTGGTCACAGCTGAGGGGAGGGTGGTGTTACTGGCATCCAGTGGGCAGAGGCCAGGGAAGTTGCTAAACATCCTACCAGGTACAGGGCAGGCCCCCAACAAAGAATCATCCTGCTCCAAATGTCAATCATGCTGAGGTTGGGAAACCGTGTTCTAGAAGAAAAGAAGGCTGCACAATCATGCTTTCCACAGGGGTCACATCGACCTACGCAGTGTCAAGGACTGTTTATATACTTACTGCTACTGTCAGGCAGTATCTCCAGCCCGAATCTATGCCTTGAGCTCCTGACCCATGTCTGTGTTTCCACCCCCTCCCTGCCTTGTTTCCTCCCTTCTGTTTCTTATCATGTTGACTCAGCATCTCCACCTGCACCTCTCAAGACACCCAAAACACAGGTCAAAAATAAAATGTGTCATTTTCTTGAGAACTTCCTTCTCAACTACAAACATTCTCCTAATTAATGCTCTTGCTGTCTACACAGCTGTCCCAGCCCAAAAATTTATATTCACCTTCTACATGAAATAAGCCCTTTTAATAACTCCTAAATCCTTCTCCTCTGTTCAGGACTTTTATCACTCTCTTGTCTTGACAACTGCAAGTTCTCCTAAGTGGTCTCCTTGACCCTCTGCATCCATTTCTACATTACTACCAGAGTAATTTTTTTAAGGTATTGCTACTTCATGATCATAAAATTAATATGCAACCATTTTAACAATTTGTAAATACCAAAAACAATAAAGAGGAAAATTGTATTCATTTGTTATGTTACTACAACCCAGCACATTTCTTTTACTTCTTTTCCTATGCAAATACTCTACATTTCTCATACAAAGTTGGAAATATATATGTGTATATGTATATATATATATATATAGTCTTTTTCCGCTTGAGTCAAAAATCCCCCATAACATTATTGAATGCATTCAAAGACAACTGTGTATCTGAACTTGGTTCTAATTATGCAGGGAAACACTTGGATCAGACTCATCTGGCTGAGAAAGACTGAGTGTAATAAATGAGGTTTGTGTCCGTGCTTCATGGTACTGTAGTATATGTTCATGTTCTGGTGATGTTGTACATTGAATAACACTGATTGGATGGTCTCTGTGACCCAGGTGCAGTGGTCCCTAGCTCCCATACAGATTTGCCCACGTGACGATCTGCTTTTGCTGTACATGTTAAGTTTTAAGATAGTTTAGTAAAAAACCAGTCAAATGTGAGAAGCTTCATGTACTATAACCTCGTCTATAAAGCTGAACTTGGCAGGGGGACAGCCAAGCTTCTAGAAAGTCTGATGGGACCCTCACTGCCTTAGACTTACCATTTGTAATATTGGCCTTCTGATGAGGTGTTTTGGGGGCATTTGGAAAATTATGCCTCTGTCTAAAATGTTGAGTCTCCCAATTGCAGGGGCTGCCTCCTAAATCTTCTTGGTTAGAAAACCTTCGTTAGTTTGCTCAGTGGTGTCTGTGTCTGGTTTCCGGTCTGAGAGGCCTACTGGCATTTGGATTCTTCATAGTCCCTTCTCTCTGCTCACCTGCCTCCATCAAGGGATGTAGCGTCTGAGTCCACCCGTCCATCCCTCTAACACCAGCTGGTGGCTGTGGGCTGACCTAGATCTAGTCTCTGCGCCAGTTCCTGACCCACGGCTATGGTGAGGAATTCACCCCAGACCCAGGCTTCAAGCCTGGGACCCGACTCAGGTCCCCACCTCGCATGGATCCCTTTGTCTTTCTTTCTTTTTTTAAAAATACACTTATTTAATTAATTAATTAATTTATTTTTGACTGCGTTGGGTCTTCGTTGCTGTGTGCGGGCTTTCTCTAGTTGTGGTGAGCCGGGGCTACTCTTTGTTGTGGTGTGCGGGCCTCTCACTGCGGTGGCTTCTCTTGTTGCAGAGCACAGTCTCTAGGCGTGCCAGCTCAGTAGTTGTGGCTCGTGGGCTCTAGAGCACAGGCTCAGTAGTTGTGGCGCACGGGCTTAGTTGCTCCGCGGCCTGTGGGATCTTCCCGGACCAGGGCTCGAACCATGTCCCCTGAACTGGCAGGCAGATTCCTAACCGCTGCACCACCAGAGAAGTCGCCCTTTGTCTCTTATTTTAATCAAGCCAAAAATAGTTGAGTTTAGCTTTTTTAAACCTAATCTGAAAATTACACTCTTTTCATAAAAGAATTGTATGTTTTGGGTTTCTAAACTGTTTGGTCTTTCACCATTTTACATTATGTGTTTTTAATGTTTTCCTTGGTTCTTCTGTCTTTTCTCATGTGGATTTTATTTCGTTGGCTTGGTTCTCCCACATTCTGAACCTCTCGGGTATGAGAAACTTTCCAGTCCTCACCATGCACAGCTCAGCGGGGCTCTGCCCTCGGTCTTCCTGAAGACACTCTTATTTATGGTGGGTTCACCTCCCAGGATCTGATGTTGCCATTCTCTCCAACTTGTCTCCTTACCCTGTAGTTTTGGGGAGTTATAGTTCTAAAGAGATACGAAAAGAAGGTGTTAAGGGCTGGAAGTTGGTTTTCAGATTGGTTCAGACTCTGGGTGATTAAGATAGGGAACAGAACTTGGGAGGGGGGTTAAACAGCACTGTACAACATTTCAAGAGGGTGGGCTTGATTTCACCCTGAGAACTAAGGAGACTGTTAGGGATTCTGTGCAGGTCGATGACGTGTCCAAATTGGCACCATCGCTGGGTCACTTTCCACTCTGATCAGAGCTGGTATCTCCCCTGCTCTACCCGAGTCACAGAGACTCACCATTCTTCTCCAGAATGTATGTAGAGTGTGTGGTGGTGATAGAGAGAACCTAAGTAATTATAAGGAATTTTGTGTTTTTAGGATATAGATATCTAATGACAATGGTCTATTCTCTGAACTTTCCATTTTTTACAGTTTACCCAATCCTTGCTTTTTTGTGCATTTTCCATCTGTTCCAAAGACAGGAATTTCTGAATGTCATTTCGAGTTCTAGTGTATGTATCTGAAGAAGTCATTAAACATATAAAAAATGAGAAACAGTTAGTTGTCTGCATCCTACAGCTTGGGTATGTGTCCCAGAAATAACAGATGAATGGTTAGAAATTTCTTAACCAAATATTTTATGAAACTATGCATGTTACATCTAAAGTTCAGTGACATTTGATAGTTATGGGGGGTGGTCCCACATTTCTATAAAACGTCTAGTCATTTCTGAATCATCAGAGAAAAAGTATTATCGTTATTTATTTATTTTAGTGTATATTTTATCATGGTTTAATTCTTTGAATATTTGTGATCTTTGCCTGTACACACCATTCTATATTTAGCAAATTTTTTGATGAATTAGAACATCTCCAACGGGAATTCATCTCCCTTCCCATCTCTGCCATTTTACCCTCATTTTAATAATGCTCTCCAAACTCTGCTGTGGATCAGAGCTATCTGAACATGTGACTTTTCTTCTTGTTCATTTGTTTGTTTTGGGGAAACAGAGGCTGAGCCTTTGTATCATTTTGTTTCCTGTATCAGTTGGCACAATTCTTGGCACACAGTTTGTTTAATAAATATTGGTTAGTATTCATGCATAAGAGCTGAATTTACTTTAACAAGGAAATGAATCAGCTGGTCTATTATGGAACTGCAATATCCTCTCCTGGCCCATCTGCCTCCATCCCCTGTGGTCCTGGTTCAAAGTGCCCCCCTGCATTGAACATTGAGAGTAGAACTTCTCAAGTTCCATTCATGTATTCTCTCAACCACTTGGCTGATTTCTGAAATTCTACCAACAGAACCTCATTTCTTTAGCATTAATTCAAATGCAAATGTATTTGAGACGGGTAAGTCTTAAAGGTACGAGGCTCTTTTCCAGTCCATGGTGAATGAAGTATCTAAGTGTTCATTTTACAACATGGAGGAGAAAGAGTCCAGTTATAGGTCAGAAATTTGGAGGCCAGGGGTACTCAGGAAGAGCCTCCCCATCCTCACATGGTGCCCAAGTCTGGGTGCATTCTCTGGTAATGAAATATCCCCAGGGGATAAAAAGCCTAGGCAAAGATTCATTAATTCTGCTATTTCTGGCCTTCCCTGGTGGTGCGGTGGTTAAGAATCCACTTGCCAATGCAGGGGACACAGGTTCAATCCCTGGTCTGGGGAGATCCCACAAGCCACGGAGCAACTAAGCCCGTGTGCCGCAACTACTGAGCCCGAGTGCCACAACTACTGAGCCTGCACACCTAGAGCTGGTGCTCCACAACAAAAGAAGCCACTGCAATGAGAAGCTCACGCACCTCAATGAGTAGCCCGCTCTCGCTGCAGCTAGAGAAAGCTGGAATGCAGCAATGAAGACCCAAAACAACCAAAAATAAATAAATAACTAATTTAAAAAAATCTACTATTTCTCTCCCATCTGGCTGAAATCACTCTAGTTTATAATTTAATTCCATTATTCTCATTAGTGGCAGCAGAAGGCAGCGGGATCTAGTGGCACCCCTCCCAAAGCCTCTTCTTCAGGGGAATTTAGTATCAATTCCTTTAGCCTTTAATCTGCCAGCCACACTTTTAATTATTGCTCTGTTATACCTAGAGTCCTCTTGAAGATTTTCACAACTTCCAGGATGCAAAATGTCACAATGATCTAGCGAACGGGCCTCAGGTAAACCCTGTCTTCAGCAGGAGAGGACTTTACAATCTTCCTTGTACTCTTGTTTATATAGTTCATATTTTAAGTGCTGTAATCCCTTCCAGAACACTATCTTTGTGGCTTCTCTTTCTCCTAATTTCTTGCTTCAGTGCACAGAACCAAACTTTGTCACTCGGTGTTTTAAACAGCAAGTTACCTTTAAAGGTCAGCTTTTCTGGGACCAGTGTCAGGGCCCTGACAGCAGCAGAGGAATAGGGATAAGTAATGATTTTCTCTGAGTCTCACAGAGTCCAGTGTCTACTGGGTAAATCTAGAACAGCAGAGGCTTGCAGTAAATCTCTGTCTTCCCATTCACTGTGATTTGGTGAAACCAACCTGTTTGCACATCATCATCCTCCTCTGTAAAATTAGTGAAAAAATATTTCACTTCTCTTGACCTCGCATTGGGGTTTATGAAAAGTAAGGAACAGGCAAACATCACCGTGAAATAGTCTGAGCTGAAAAATACCACTGGTAACCAACCGTCAATCATTTATCCGAAGTTCATGTTGGTATCAGCCAATCCAAGTCAGAATAAATTCTGTCACTAAAATTCATTAGTCTATTTCCTTTCTTCAGCCACGTCTTCATTCCTTGTCCTGTAAATATTCATTGAATGCTCCATGTGCCAGGTAATTTTGGGGGTGTTACATTGGTAAATACGGCAGATGAGATCTCTACCTTCGTGGAGGGTGCGTTTCACTGTGCAGGAGGGAACGTGTTTGTGGGAGGAGAGACAAACCGGTAAATAAATGAAAATACAAGCAAGTTGCACCTGGTGAGCATTACTGAGAAAGAAAGCGAGTGATGTGTGAAAGTAGCTAAGCCAGTCGACTGCAGGTGGGGGGGCGAGGTGGTGAGTGGAAGGTGAGGGAGAGACTGTCTCTAGGGTGAGCAGTCTGGTTTTATTTTATTGAAAATTTTGTTTTAGTAATGACTTATTTATTTTTGTTTATTTATTTTCAGAGTTTAAAAAAATTTTTCCCATTGGAGTATAGTTGATTTACAATGTTGTGTTAGTTTCTGGTATACAGCAAAGTGATCCAGTTATACATATACGTACATATTCTTTTCCATCTTCTTGGTTTTATTTTCAGAGCAAGCAAAACCCACTCAGGTGTGAAGAGTGTCATGAGCTGATTGCAATTTTCAAAAATTCACTATAGTTGCTCTTTGGAGACCCCATGATGAGAAGGAGAAGCGGGAGGGCAGAAAGAGAGGCAAGGAAGCTACTGCAAGTGTTCAGAGGGGGGGCAGTGAGACCTTGAACTGGGGTGATGGTCATGGGGAGAGTGCGGAGGAGACGGGGCCCAGATGTACAGTGAGAGCAGAACCAATGGGTCTTAGAGATGGGTTGGGCTGGCGGCATGGTGAGGGAAGAGGAGAATCAGGGATGGGTCTTCTAATGTTGGCTTGAAGATGGAGCTCTCTTTATAGATCTGGGAACATGTGTGAAGGAGAATTAGCCGTCCTCTTTCTGTTTTTTATGTTTGAGACCTAGTAGGTATCCAAGGGGAAAAGGCAAGTAAGCAACGGTCCAATTAGGTTGGTGCCACCAGGGAAAGGTCAGCTCTGGAGATATTTATCTAAGCGACATTAATACCCGGGTGTTTAAAGCATGGGATTGGATAAGGTTCTCCAGAGAGAGTGGACAGTGCAAAGACAGGAGAGGTTAGGGCTGAGCTGGAAAGAGGGCACTTCTGTCTTGACAGTTCGCTAGAGCAGAGGTGGGCGAACCACAGCCTGTGGCCCTGTTTCTGTATGGCTGCCAGCTAAGAAAGGTTTTGTTTGCTTGTTTGTTTTAAAGGCTTGTAAAGAAAACAAAGAAGAATATGCAAGCTTGCACATGGCTCACCAAGTCTAAAATGTTTATGATCTAGGTTTTTAGAGAGAAAGCTTGAAGTGGAGGATATGAATCTAGCAGAGGAAACTGAGAAGGAAAGTGCAGGGGCATCAGGGGGAAATGAGCGTGATGTCACAGAAGCTACCAGAAGAACGTGCTTGACAAAGTTCTCTGAGAGCTTAGGTAAGGTGAGGGGAGAGGATGGAGAAGGCAGCGTGGGCACGCTAGTTAAGGCAAGCAACTTGGCATCTGTCACAAACAACCCCAACATTTCAAGGGCTTAACTAACACTCTGTGCAATTTGCAATTGGCTTGAGGTGCACGGGGGGTGTGCCCTGTTCCATAGTGTCCCATGGGGATGCAGTCCTTTTCCCTTGTGGGTCTGTGACACTTTCGGGGTTTGAACTCTGAAGGTGGATTGCCAACCTCAGGTCTGCAGATGGAGGAAGAGAGAAAGGATCCCAGGGGGGAGCTTCTTCAGGGACGACGTCACTTTCATCAACATTCGGCTGGCTGGAGCTGCATCCTGTGGCCACGTCCAACAGCAAGGAGGCTGGGAGCTGTGGTCAGAACCCTTCCCTAGAAGGCAAAGCTGAGGGGTTTGGTGAACACGTGGTAGTCTCCACACGGGGATCTCCACAAGAACAGTCTCTGCAGTAGAGAGGCGGTGTACGCTGCAGCCGTGACTGTGGATGTGCACTTAGGAGATGGACAAGGAGTGTATGGACTTTTCTTTTAGTAAGTGTAACTGTGAAGGGGCACGGGAAGTGGGATAGAGGCTGGGGAGGAGCGCAGGAAGCACTGCATGGTTGTTACAGCGGTAACAACAATGATGATACTGATGATGCTGACCCCATCCATTTCTGAGCACTTAGTGTGTACCAGCCATGGTTCCAAGCACTTGTCCTATGTCAACTCATTAAATTTCTACAATACTCTTAGTTGGTAGGTGATCTATTCTTATTTATTTATTTATTTTTGCGGTACGCGGGCCTCTCACTGTTGTGGCCCCTCCCGCTGCGGAGCACAGGCTCCAGACGCGCAGGCCCAGCGGCCATGGCTCACGGGCCCAGCCGCTCCGCGGCATGCGGGATCCTCCCGGACCGGGGCACGAACCCGTGTCCCCTGCATCGGCAGGCGGACTCTCAACCACTGCGCCACAAGGGAAGCCCCTCTATTCTTATTTTAATAGATGAGGAAACTGGAGAACAAAGTGGTTAAGTGACTAACCCAACATCACATCACGTCACAGTTGGGATGAATATCCAGTCAATAAGATTCCTAGGCTCATGCTAGCTATGGTGCTTGGTAGAGAGGGTACAGCTTTTAGAAACAAACAGACTTGGATGTGAATTCTTGACCTGTTTCTTACGAGCTATGTGACCTTGGAGAAGTCATACAACTTCTCAGTTTTCTCACCTATAAAAAAGACAGTACCTTGCATTTTATAAATACAAGTGAATGGATATGTCATCCAGTCAGAAAGATATTTCACCTATCAAACCAGGGCCTCTGTCCAGTGCAATGTGACACCTCCTAAATTCTCAGGGCCTTTTAGAACAAGGGAAAGCAGAACAGGCCGACACGGGTTGAGAGTTGAGTCAGCAAGATTGCAGACGTATCTTCCTCACCTTCAATTTTCTAAAAAAAATAATGTCTACCACATTTGGAACTTGCTTCAGGTGGTTTTTCATTGGTGGGATTTGTGCGAAGAGAGTCTGTCTTTTTTGTTGTTGTTGCTTATTTAGTGATCATTTATTTGTTTCTATATTTCTTAACTGTTGTATTGAAATGGATTACTTTCCTTCTTTAAAAATTTTTACTGAAGTAGAGTTGATTTACAATATCATGTTAGTTTCAGGTGTACAGCACAGTGATTCAGATAGATAGATATGTACCAGCCATGGTTCCAAGCACTTGTCCTATGTCAACTCATTAAATTTCTACAGTACTCTTAGTTGGTAGTATATGTGTATATATACACACACACACACATATATATATTCCTTTTCAGATTCTTTTCCCTTACAGATTATTACAAAATATTGAGTAGAGTTCCCTGTGCTATACCATAGGTCCTTGTTGATTATCTATTTTATATATAGTAGTGTGTATATGTTAATCCCAAACTCCTAATTTATCCCTTCCTGCCCCTTTCCCTTTTGGTAACCATAAATTTGTTTTCTGTGTCTGTGAGTCTGTTTGTATTTTGTAAATAAGTTCATTTTATCATTTTTTAAGATTCTACTTACAAGCAATGTCATATGATATTTGTCTTTCTCTGTCTGACTTACTTTACTTAGTATGATAATCTGTAGGTCCATCCATGTTGCTGCAAGTGGCATTATTTCATTTTTTTTTTTTTATGGTGAAAAGAGTCTGTCTTAAATCCAAGATAGTTTTATTCCTGAAAGTGAAAGGCCTCGTGGTAAGGCACTTACATAACCTGGACCCCACCGGGAGAGCAGCAGAGGGGAGTCCCAGGTACTGTATCCTTTACATCAGAGACTCTCAGCCACTAGTGGTGAAAAAAAAAACCTTCTGGAAAAAAGCTGTGTCTTTTGGGTTCCAGCCCCTTTATGAATTAACGAGTCTAGAAGGGCTGCATGGAAACATCCACCTGGCTGTGTCCCCGGCTCCTTCAGGGAATTTCAGACCAACACCAACCTTTCCTCTGCGGCTCCTGGCTGTACTCAGGATACTGTAGGCTGATTAGAAGGGGCACCCAGAGCAATGCTGCTTGGGGTCATGTAGCCCCGGAGACACAGGCTTTGCCACATAGCTTGTTGGTAAATGGCTGTGGACTTAAGCGCCCTTGTCACTCTTCACAATGGCAAATTTGTTTAATCTCTCTGTACCCTGGTAACTCCTTTGTAACATGTCGCTAGTGATGCCTCTGACACAGATTTGCTTTGAGGATAAAAGAAATGATGGTAAAGGATATTGCCCAGTTCCCAGTAGTGAATCCACCGAGGATGGGAACCCTTGTTATCACCTGGCCGTTATGAAGCCATCTACTCTGGCAGGCCTGACAAGGCTCTCAATCTCAGAGACCAAGTGAGAGAAAAGAGGAAGACCAAACCTGGGTCCTTGTTATGCCCAGATCCTTTAGTTCAAGTATAGCCTTGTAGGGTTTGGGTCTGGGAAGCCAGCCCAGCGGGTATAGTGTGATCACGGTTAGAAAAAAAGGCTCACAAGGTAAAGACTTGATTCAGACAGATGTGGACTTGGAGAGGATGGCGGCCGTATGGGGACACTAGGGCTGGGACTAGAGGGTCATTGCTGCCTGTGGCCATTTGTGGGGGGCGTTCTCCTCTGGCACATGGACGGGGCAGCACTGACAGGTAAGGGCAGGAGTCGTGAGCTTGGACCAGTGGACAAGGGTCCAGAAGGGAGGGGGACTTGGGGCCTGGGGAGAAGAAAACCATACGGGGCCTCAGTTGACACTCTTAGGTTGTAGTGATGGGGAACCGTGGGCAGGATCTGATCTGTAGATCTGAGACATAGGGTCTCTGAGAGAAAGAAAGAAGAAGCTGGGGCTAAAAAGGCCAAGCCTGAAGGCAGAAAAGCTGCGGGATTGGGACAAGGACCGTGTCCCCAGAGGGTGGAGAGGAGGGACTGCAAAGGCAGAAGGGCGCGTGGCGGAAGGAGGCTTCCAGGTGGGCGCGGGACCACAGCCAGCCCGACTGCGTGCTGCTACCTTTCTCTCGCTCCTGTTCGTGGTGAGGATGTGTCCTACAAAATGGGGCTGGACTGAGCCCCATTGGACTCCTGTGTGAGGGGTCTGAGTCAGACTCAGGGCAAGCCCCTCACAACTGCTGGGTGATCTTTCTAAAAATGCAAACCTGATCACATCTCTCTCCCTCCTAAAACCTGCAGTGGCTCCCATCGTCTGTGGGATGGAATCGAATTACTCAGGCTGGCGTTCAAAGCTGGGACTTAGCTCCAACTTCCTTCCCAGGTCTGATTTTCCGTCAGGGATCCCCTGCCTTCCAGCCACGCAAAACCCTTCACTTCCCAGATGTGGCTCTCCCCTCTCCCAAGGCAGAAGACCTTCTGTTTTCTAGGCATCCTGCTTTAAACAAAGTGTATGCTTATGAAGAAGGCAAATTGTGAGAGAATTAAAGCAGTGGAAATTCAACTCGTGCCTTAAGTTTGTTCCCCAAATATTAAATCTGTAAATGCAGGTATTGATACTTAAGGTATATTTGAATGTCCTGGCAATGTCTTAATGTATCTCCCCTCCTTTGAGCCAGGCCTCCTTCTCTGTGTTGATAGGGCATCTCTGCACTTCTTTGCTACGGCAGTTGTCACATCGTGGTAGGCTTTTGGTTTCTTCTTCATCTTTGTAATCCTGATGCTAAGCAGAGCATGTGACACCCAGGTGCTCATTTCTTAGGTACCGACCCCCGTGTCTATTGCACATGGAATGTGCCCACATTATAACCTTTATCTGACATGCACAGATCATTGATTTCCACTCTGTGTCATCTCTTAACTATAAACTCAGGGAGGCCAGAGGCTGTAATTTTTCTTTCTATATATCCTGAACCTGGCCCATAGTAGATGCTAAAAAAAATTTTTGCTGACTGAATGAATGAATGAGTGATTATGATTGGACACTGTGAATGAAAAAAAACTCAAGTAAACTTCCAAAAATTAAATGACCTCCGTACAGAACCTGTAAAGATTGTGTTTCAAAACGGTTACTGTCCATTAAAAGCAAGTATTCCCAGAAGGTTTTTAGCTGCATAAAAGTTTTCCCATTATTCTCTAATTGGTGCCCAGTAGCTGAAACTCTTGTTGTTTTGTCTATTTCCCTGACAATAGATACGGATTCTCTTCTGGGTCTCCCTGAAGTGAAAAGCAGTCTGTAAACATACTATAGCTTCAATATATTGATTAAAAAACTGGAGACTTCATATAACTTTTATCTTTTTACTACTTATATTATCCTAAAGGTTATATTTATATGCAGGGCATATTTGTAAAAGATTTGAAGAGTACTATTCTTGGGTGGGGATGGGAGGGAAATTTCTTAACTCTCCAGGAATTAATTCTAAAGAAACTGTATTCTAGTGCCATAATTATATCTTAGTCAATATCTTGACTTTGGGGAAAAAAATCTTTATGTTGCAAGTTAAAAAATATTCTAAACATGAAAATATTGAGAAAAAAATCTCAAAAGTTCACATTCAGAAAATTTACATAAAATATTTTAGTGGCATTTTCTTCTTTCATTAATATATAATTTTTTAAACAAATAAAAACCAGACAATTCACATCCATAAGGAAATTATTTCTCTGAAACTCAAGGAAAAATAATCCAGCTTTGAGTTAGAAAGTAAGTCTTTATGTTGAAATACTTCTAGTCATTAAAAAAATGATATTTCTTAAAATATATTTAAAAGTACATTCTTACAAAGAAGGAGAATTATAAGACAATCAGAACAGTGGAAATCCAATGACCGTTTTAGGTTTTTTCCCCTAATATTAAATCTGAAAATGCAAGTGCTTTAAACACACTTGAATTTTTAGCTGGTTTACAGTAAAACAGAACGGTTCCCTTCAGGAAATGAAAAAAAGTTAAGAGGTAAATAAAAGTAAATAGCTGTTATATCCTGTCTAAAACAAAAAACTTCTCTATATTAAGATGTCATGGTTTTATTACTGTATTCTTTTAAGACATGGATCAAAGACAGCAAGATTGTGGGATTCATTAATATATTTTATGCTATTTGTATTTTTGTGTGTCAAGCAACTTAAGCATCTATGAATGCAGGCAGGGTTGGGGGGACAGGTATCTTGGGATAAGAGATGTTGACGGTGGTCAGTGATAGATGAGTTTCACATCACTGATACAGCGGCCCGGAAACTTCAGAGTGGCCTCTTTGATGAAATCCCAAGGGCAGAGGGGGGAGGGTGGTCCCTCACTCAACTTATGTGGTGTTGATTGGCCAATAAGGAAGCCGAGTAATCCAATATTATCTTTGAGTAATTTGAGATGTGAATAACGGAGTTATCTTCGTATCAAAGGAGATAAAGGAAGCAAAACCCTGTTTATCTGGATGATCATTTCTTATCACACATCAAGTTCATTCTTCCACACTTTTCCTTTCAACAGCCTACAACTCTATTCTGGGGGACGACAGGGAAGAGAGGATGAGGAATTAAAATTCTTGCTTTGTGCCTAGAAAATGCCATACAGTTGGTTTAAAAGTGACAAAAGCAGCTCCTCAACTGATTGTTTTGTCTGTGTCCGAGGACCTCAAAGTGCTGTCTGTTCACAGGTGGTCCACAGGCTGGAGAAGCCCAAGGGAAGGAGGAGGCTGAGGTTTGATGGGTGGTCCTGGAGGTCGCAAAGGGAGGGAAGGGACCATGTATTGGGGGTGAATTTCCTGGCCGGAGAGGAGAATATAACAGGTCTGGGGTTGTACCTTCTGCATTTACTGGGGTGGGTCTGAGTCCCTCGATCTTCATTCTCTTCCTTTGTCCCTTTAAAATTCCTCCCCCTGATATGTCAAAGTGCAGGGGGAGACTTAAGAAATTAAGAAGATATTATTTACAGGCTGTTTTGTTTCACAAACATAATTTCTAGGCTCTAAAGAGAAATACAGAAAGGAGAACAAGGAAAAACATTGGTTGATGTGATTCCAGAATGTTTATCTAATTGATAGTTGTGACAGTTGTGTCAATTGGTAACTTCAGAGTCACATAGAAAAATAAGATCGTCATCCTCATTTTGGATTTTTAAAAGTCTTCAACAGTAATTATTAAGAAGAGCTTCTAATAAGTACCATTTTATGTCTAGAAAAAAATACTCTTTGTGGAGGTTGGTTTCCAGAATTATTAATTGGTTTTATCACTAATGAGATTTGTGTTTTTGGAAAGTCTCTTTACTCTGATATTTACTTTCTTCATTTTCAACATTAGGTGGTGTACTCAATAATTTCTAAGGTCTCTTCAATGTCTTGACAGTCTCTGGGTGTAATGACTTTGGACTAAATTGAATTTTCTTCCTTTTCCCCGTTGGCCCCATCGATGCATAAAGAAAAAGATTTTAGTATCTAGTCGACAGTGAAACAAGACATTTGAAGACAAAACATCTCACAAAACTGGAAACTCTTGAATAACTGAGATTGTCATACACACAATTGCAGTTGTTTTGAATAATTTGATCTGTCAATGAGTTCACAGCTTTCTAATTCAGCAGTGGGAGGAGGGTTGGAAATAAAGCCCCTGATACTAAACTGAGTTGGTTGGCCACCCTGCTGGTAGGATGTCTGATGAGACCCTATGGAACATGATTTCAATGAACGCCACATTCTGTTTTTATTTACAAGTCTCTGTCTGGAATGGCTCTCCAGGCTAGAAGCTATCAAACAAGGAGGAGTTTCCGTACATTTTCCCTCCTGACAGCACCCCTCAATGGCTTAACCTCCCCAGTCAAAACACCAATCGATGTCATTGTGACAGATATTTTTTTCTATCAGAATAGTGTCTGTAAATCACACCCCATCAGGGTATAACAGCAGCTATCATGACACTACATCATCCTTTGCAATTCCACCTGTGTCAAAGAACTATAGACATTACTTTAAAGGAAAATATTTTTTGAAAATAAATTGAGGCAGTATTTCAAAAAGGTGAATTTTGTAGTGCAAAATGCGGTTGGAAATATGGTTCCTGCTTTGTGGCTGGAATGCGTGCCCTTCTTTTCTTTTCCTTTTTCATTGTTATTGAGCGTGGAGAGAGAGGGGAGAGGACCCAAGTAACAAAAGGAAGGTGCTGTGAGAACGACTAAGAAGAAAAAGATGTTTCTTCCCTGCTTACCAGTTAGTAGGGTGTGGACCTTCATAGTCCTAATAGGACACAAGAAGTGAGTGGTGGAGACTGTGGGGCTGGCAGGGAGGTGGGGGGTGGGGAGCATCCCCGGATGAGTAGGGTGCTGGGTGGGAAGTGTTGCTTGGAAACAGAGTTTAATATAAAAGATGCTTGAAAAGAGCATGGGCGACCAGGGTGGCCTAAGGCCGGAGAGGAGAGTGAAGACCGAAATCTATTCATCTGCCTGGATGTGAGCACAAGGGCTGCTGCTGGGAGTTCACTTCGGTGACTTGAATTGAGGGCGGAGGATCTGCGGGCAGCAGGTGCAGCTCAGGTGTGCTGTGCGGCTCTTCTATCTGAGATGACAGATAAAGAATTGTAGTAAGTAAGTGGGAGTGGGTTTTTACCCTGAGGTTCAAACGAGATGGGGAGCTTCCTTTCCCCCTGGCTCCCTGCTAGGGCCAGGGTGGCACAGGACATGCCTGAGGGCTCTGGTTCTGCAGCCTGACTGCCTGGGTTCAAGCCCCAGCTCTGCCATTTATGAGTTATGTGACCTTTGAGGAAGTTTCCTAATGACTCCATGCCTCAGTTTTACCATCTCTAAAATGGACATAATGATGTGTACCTACCTTGTAAGGTAGTTGTGAGGACTAGGCACCTTAATGCCTGCAAAGTGAAGCTTGCAGAATGCCTCCTGGCACAAGGTACGCCCCTCTATCTAATGGCCAGGTCTGCACTCCATCCAACTATGGCTGAGACTCTCCACCCCGACCTTGCTTCAACTACCAGCGACAGAGGAGAGGTGCAGATGGAAACACTTGAACTTCACATTCATAAGGTATCTGGGTAACTGCTCAAAATACTTCGATGTTCATAGAAAACCATCTTGCTTGGAGTCATTCCGAACATTGGGACAATGGAATCTCCAGGGCATAGCCAGGAAAACCCCTTCTGTGGACTACAGAAGGGTCTAGGATCATTTAAATATCCCTGATTGGGAAGAAGCACAGAGCCCGATATTAAAGAAGAAGAAGAAGAAGAAGAAGAAGAAGAAGAAGAAGAAGAATCTATTAGAGTTTGAGAGAAAGCTGATGACAGATGGATGCAGAGAAAGGAATGTTAAGAGGATTAAGAGTGCTGTGGCCAAGCCCCCCTTTCCACGGGGATCTTCTAATACTGATACCATCCCAATCAGTGGTACCCAAAGGCAATCCTCACCTCTCTGTGTCTCTCCTGCTCAAGAGTGAACTCGGGCTTTGGCCAAAGGTAACAATAAATATTAAAACCTTCATTACCAATGTTTGATAACAGCATGAAACATTTATATTTATGTATTATTTCATTTGCTGAAAAGATGCAGGTGGTTCTAAAGTTGCTATGGCTAGGTCGTTTTTACAAAGAAGATCTAATTATCTTCCTACCAATTTCCCTTTGTTCGAGCTGAGCAGAGTGCACCAAACAAAGAAAAACTGTGCTGCAAGGAGGGCTGGGATGATGCTAGCTCACAGCTAAATAATTTGTTCTGAATCAAGGTCAACAGTATAGAGGCTGTTGTGTTTTGCCTCTTTCTTAATTTTCTATTTAACTTCCTTCACAATCTTTCTGTGATTTAGAAACAAATGCGTGCAGACATTTTGGCAATTACAAAAGCCGGTTTCAAATGATTGAAAGCATCCACACGGGCCAGGACATTAAGAATTCCTTCGGCGTGGATGTGGTGAGATCTCGTTCCATCTGTAGATGTCTTTGTGTAACGTAAAAATGAAGAGGACCCGGAGTCCTCCATCTGCCACCCTGGTCTGTATTGACATAATTACGCCGGTCATTTCACATCTTTTGTTATGATCGACGTTGGACATACATGAATATTTTAAAAATGTGTAACCCAATGGGATTAGGGAAAAAAAATCCCACTTGTATTTGTAATCCTAAATCCCTCACTGGCGAGGTGGTCAGACCTTAGAAAGAACATTGGTTCTGGAGGGTAGCATGCCTGAATTCTGATCCCTATGCTACCACCACTGCCTGGGGCGATGCTGAGTGTAACACTCTCTGAGATGTAATTTCCTTGTCCATAGACTAGAGATCCTGACACCTACATTCCTGGTCAATAAGAGCGTTTATTAGAGATTCTTAGCAGGATATTTGGTGTAGAGCATTCTACCTGTTAAATGGTAGGTGTTTTGCCACTACTGACAATACTTCTTTTCCTTCCTGGTTTTAGACGTAAAAATAATTAATCACATTCTTCTTTTATATGTAGCTATTCTGTCAAGTCATTTGAAAGTTGCATTTTTGGTGTATTGAAGTGTGTCTAACTTCTTGAAGCTGTTCAACTATTTCTAAAAAGTGAAGAATTTAGCCTCTCAAAAATGTCACTGTTTCTTGAACATGCTTCATGCCAGATCTATGTGGATATACATTTAGTTTCAGAGCATACTTTGTGTGTGTGTGTGAGACTTCTAACTATTCTTGGATATGGTTATGCATTTTTATTCTTACCTGGCTGCGATTTAGTTAAAGTGACCATGGAAAATTTTTAGATATTTGTTCTAATTTGCTTAATAATCTCTCCCACTGGGTGTCTGGGGTCTGACATGATGTACACCATACACTTACTCAATAATTAAGTACATGTCTTTCAAGGAGCTGACAAGAACACCCCCAATAACGATTTCCCAGTGTACAAAAGACCATTCAGCCATCCGGTTGAGATACATGTTAATTAAAAACAGAAAGTCATAAGCAATTGAATATTGATTTAGAGTTCCTGCAGGGCAAGTTGAGGACTCTGGAAAATTTGTCTAGGAAAGAACCCTCCTGCAGGACCCCTTGTCTGTAGAAAGCCCTTGTTGAGCTGAGTTTGGTTGGTGGTCTTAAGGCTCCAAACACTCATCCTGACCAATGGCTTTTCTTGACTTTCCATGTCCACACAGCCTTGGTCTTGTCACTGTGTGGAGTGGATGAATCCCATACTCACCCAAGGACGCTGGAGGCCAGCCTGAGGATTGGGGATGCTTGGGGACAGGATGGCAGCAGAATGCAATGGTGAAGTTAGGCTAACAGTATTTCTGTTGCATGGGAAAGTATGTTATTGTGCTCAACGAAGCAGAAGGAATATAATTTCAATGATTTAGAACAATTTCTTTTGACTAAAAAAGTAAGATGTGTTTTTTGTTTCAAATGGGAAAAAAATCAAGAAAGGCATAAAAGAAAATTACTCGTAACCTTATCATCCAGTAGCAATGTCTGTTAATGTCGTGGTGAACTTCCTTCTAGTCTCCCTGGCCCACACCCACTTTGCTAATTACTCCTTTACATCATTTTAAAAGAAGAGATATGAAAAGGAGAAATGAGAAAAAAAATAATGAATAGAGTCAGATACTGAGTGATTCTTATATTCAACAAAATAATCCCAAGGATATGAAAATTAGTATACTGTCTCTATTTATTACAATGGATTTATCTCAAACCAAAAAATATATCCATGAGTTACTTGTTTGCTTTTTTACATGTGTGAACAAGGGGCACGTATTATCTGCTTTTTTTTTTTTTTGGCAACAAGTGTTCCAGGAATAGAAATTTCGTTCCATGATTAACACCTCAGAATTCCTTATTGCTTCCTACATCATAGTTTTTTTGGAGGGAAGGGAGAGAAATTATACCAGAAAAAAGAATAATTCTGGCTTTGAAACCACTGAACATTAGGGATGAAATCCAGAACAAATGTTATACAGCATCGTGAAAGTTCAACTGCTTTTGAGGATTGGAAACTTGTTTGACAGTAGGATTTTGCATAGCTTAATACTCAGGGGATCTCAAATAAATATTTTATTAATTGCTTGCTTGTAAAGGCAACTCTGTAGTAGAAGAGGAGGGTGTTTAGGTGATGTATATTTTATCTTTTATTTGTTCTGCTGGAGCTTGAATTCTGTGAAACAAAAAGGAAGAAAGAAAATGTTCATTCTGATGGATCATAGTGCTGACTTACTGAAGGAAAATCATCTCTTTTAAATAACACTGTTGTAGATAAAAATTAAAACTCCATAAAAGATAAGAGGTTAAGTCTTCTGAGTCTTGAGTGAATTTCTTATATGTTATGTGTATGTACACACACATATATATATATATATATATATATATATATACCTAGTGTTGAGAAGGGATATGTAAATATATTCCTATATAAATGTGTGTATATATATCTACATCTATATATAAAATATCAGTAAGTAAAAGGAAGAGTGAGTCAGAAGAAAAAAATGTTTATATCCTTTGGCATCTTCACTAAAATTCAATTACACATGAACACTGTGAAACTACAGCAGAAAGCTTAAGAGAAGCTGAAATGAAAAAGCAATTGCATAAAATATAAAGAAGTTAGGAGAGGAAAAGGTTTGTATGAATCTAAAATCTTAATAGCAAGATTAATATTCAAGGTGCATGTCTTAATCTGTTCGGGCTGCTGTCACAGAATACCACAGAACTTCATTTCTCACAGGTTCGGAGCCTGGGAAGTCCATGTTCAGGTCACCCGCAGTGTCTGGTTCAAAGATGATGTGTCCTCACATGGAGGAAGGGCTGAGGGAGCCCTGACAGCGGGGGACAGGTTGTCTCTTTTATCAGGGCACTAATGTTGCCCAGGAGGGCTTCACCCTCACGACTTATCTCCCAAACGTTCCACCTCAAAGGACCAGCACATTGGGGGTTAGGTTCCAACACATGAATCTGGGGGGAGACAAACATTCAGACCACAGCAGTGCACATGAGAAAAATTAAAAGTGTGCTCTTGTAAACTTTATTGCTGATTTGGAGAGCAAATGCCCAAAATACAGAGTAAGAGGCAAAGGATTGAAAATGGTGAGAGAAAGCAGATGTGATTATAAAGTCTAGAGATTATTGTCAAGAAGTATTTCTGAAGAAAAGTGCAAAATGATTAGATATGACCAAAACTGGTTAGGAAAAACCAGGCTGTTAACATATTTTGGCAAATAACTTATCAAAAAGTTAAACAAAAAGTATTTTATATGCATGTAAGGAGAAAAAGAAATGACTTGTAAAAAATCAAGGTGCTTTAAGTCTTTTCTCCTATAATATCAGAGATCAGAAGACAGTTTTGAGGGAAAAAGACGTTGACTCCCAAATTTTATACACAGACACATAATTCATGTTCAAGTGCTCCAAGTTGTACGATTCCTTTTTCTACCTTGAAAAAAATTGCTTAACATCTGTCACCAGGTCGATGAGAGAGAATTGAGTTCAAGGATGGACACTTCGTGCTATAAAAGAAATGGCAGTGAGTCGCAAAAACTTTTAGGTATAGAATTTAGAATAAATACTTTTAAGTATTTGTGGAAGAGTTTAATGCCAATACAAATGCCATTTTTAAAAGAAAAGACATAAAATGTAACAATTGTTTTGTGTAATAACCTGGGAACTGGGGGAGAAGTAGGGATGAGGGGGGAGGAAAAGAGCCGGGTGGTAAGAGCACATAGGGGACTTGTATGAGGGAGACGCAGGAACAAAGCACAATTCATGCAGAAAAAGGTAGGAAAAAGTCAGATTGTAATAACTTACAATGGAAAGGAATCTGGACAAGAATACATATATATCAATATAAATATATATAAGTGCATCACTTTGCTGTACACCTGAAACACTGTAAATCAACTATACCTCAATAAAAAATAAAAATAAAGTTTTTTTAAAAAGTCCGCAAAAAATAAATATGAAAGTAAAAACAAATGTTTCAGTAATCAAAACTAGATGAGTTAAAATTTCAAATTAAAAGACAAAGTTTCTCAAAGTTAAAAAACAAAATCCAACATACATGTATATATATTATTTATAATCCCTACAAAAGTTTTTAATTAAATGATGAAAGACATTCATTACAAGAAGAAAGGGGTGGCAGTGGTAACCTTGGGTTTACTAAAAAATAAGACAAATAGAATGGAATTGAACAAAGAATAGTATTTATTGGTAAAAGATAAAATTCACCAGCATGAAATATTTTTAGGTTAAGAACATAAGAAAAATTAAGTATAAGAAACAAATGATCTTTGGAGATGGTATTTTTCTTAGCTTTGAACAAAAACATCTTTTGTGACTATTGTGAATAATAGTCAATAAAACTGGATACAGTCAGTAATAGTAAATATATTACACTATTGTTGGTACATACTTGATCAAAAAAGTAACTAAGGGCTTCCCTGTTGGCGCAGTGGTTGAGAGTCCACCTGCCGATGCAGGGGACACGGGTTCGTGCCCTGGTCCGGGAGGATCCCACATGCCGCGGAGCAGCTGGGTCCGTGAGCCATGGCCGCTGAGCCTGTGCGTCCGGAGCCTGTGCTCCGCAACGGGAGAGGCCACAACAGTGAGAGGCCCACGTACCGCAAAAAACAAACAAACAAACAAACAAAAAACCCAGTAACTAATATATCTCAGATTTTGATAATTACTAAACATTGAAAGTAAAATTTTATTGAAATTGTGTCACTTCAGATGATGAATGTGGCTATTGCATTTAAACAGGTGGAAAAATACCTATAAACTTGAAGAAAAGGAAGAAAACTGAAACAAACATAGGCACACAATGCTACTAATTGTGAGTCCGTGTGTACGTCCATGTAAAATATGTGCATACATAGAGAAAAAGGCTGGGAGAAAATAAGACAGTGTCAACAGTATGTGTCTCTTGGTAGCATTATTTTCTCTATCCTTTGATTTATTTTTAAAATTTTCTACAATTCTAGAATGGTTCTGTACACTGTGATTTCATCTAAGTAAAATGTGGGTGCTTAACTGTGCATAATGTATGAAAATAAGAATTGTATTAAGGCAGTAGTGTTATGGGATTTACTATTGCTTCAAATAATTTTAATGTGCTATTTTTAATTTTAACAGATCAGGAATTTATGGAGAGTTGAAGACAAAGACACTTTAATATTTCTGAACCCTCCGATGAATTTTTTTGTTGGAAAACTCTCATCGTGATAAAATCAGGTAAGAGCAAAGTAAATGTGGCTCCATTTGCTCTACTTTCTTGTGCTTGCCTGGGTTCAGGAATGAGGTGCAAAAATTTTGACTCACATCTTCCCTAAAGGAACTTTGAAAGCCTAAGGACTTTGTGACACATTTTTAAACTGATGTGTGCAATTTTGTTTTGCATTAATGCCCAAAGTACAACAGTAGTAATTTTTGATGAATTGTAAATGTTAAAATTTTAATGTAAATTTATTAGATCACTCTTTATATGCATCCAATGGAATCAAAATAGCTTAGCCCTACAGTCTTGAAATGTGGCCCATGGACCCCTTTCTGGTCAATGCTCTTTTCATGATGGTCATTGTCACTTGGATGGGCATTTACATTGATGATGCAAAAGCAGTGGCTAAAACTGCTGGCAGCTGAGCATGAATCAGCCAGTGGCACCCAACGGTGCTTGTTATTAGTCACTGTTTACTTCGCTGCCACACAGTCTGGTAAAAAATATGCTAGTTACACCTAAGAACTCCTTTAATTTTATTAAATCTTGACCCTGAGTATATATCTTTTTGATATTTCGTGGGACAACATAGGAAGTACACACAATAATTTCAAGGAAAAGCATGTGTGCAATGTTGACAGCTGAACTAGCCTCTTTTTTTCCCATGGGAACCCATTTTTACCTGAGATAACTATTGACAAACTATGGTTATGTAGACTTGGATATTTATTAGACATTTAAAAAAAATGAACCAAGTGAGCCTGTCATGTCAAGAAAATCAACTGACAGTATTTGTTGCCAGTGATACAATTCAAAGTTTTTAAGCAAAACTTAAATTTTGGAAAATTTGTAATTGCCACTAGGAACATGGCGCCTTCCCAGTACCTGAAGATTTTCTGATGAGATTAGTGGTGATAACTAATGTGAATTTTTAATATTGTAGAGTGAGATGTGTTAACACTTGGATGATCTGCTTAACTCAGTGGCAACATGTTTTCTGAGTGAACAATGCATAATGTTACAAAGTCACGCATCTGTAAAACACGTTCAGAGTGCAAGATAGATCAATGGACTCCAATGTAAAAAGTATGATAGCTTTATTGATATGGTTTCAGATTCCACATTTAAGAAGCTACCACTTGTTGAGTTTTGGTGTTGTGTCAAAGAAGAATATCCACAGTGATACGAAAAGGCTATTAGTATACTCCCTTTTCCAGCTACATATCTTTGAGAGGCTGGATTTTCTTCATCTACTTCAACCAAATGTATTATCGTAACAGGTCACATGCAAAAGCAGATAAGAGAATGCAGCTGTCTTCTGGGCCAGATGTTAAAGACATTTGTAAAAATGTAAAATAGAGTCACTCTTCTTACTAACTTGTTTTGGTTTGGAAAGTGGACTTATCTTTCATAAAACATGAAATTGATATTAACATGAATGAGTTTATTATTATCATAAAATGAACTCATGATTATTTAAAAACTTATTTTGCTTGAATTTTGAAAATGGTAAATATTTTTAAATGCTGATGTTAAAAACATCTTTTGTGACTATTGTGAATAATAGTCAATAAAAGTGGATATAGTCAATAATAGTAAATATATTACACTATTGTTGGTACATGCTTGATCAAAAAAGTAACTAATATATCTCACATTTTGATAATTACTAAACATTGAAAGTAAAATTTTATTGAAATTGTGTCACTTCAGGTGATGAATGTGGCTGTTTTTCCCCTTCAATTAGTTCATGTGTCTATGGATAAATATCACTCTTGCTGGTTTTGAGACAACATTCAAGAAAAATTAACATTACAGGAAGAGACGTTATTGGGCTGCTGGGAAGTACAGCACTTACAAAAGTTGCATTATTTTTAGGAGCAATTGTAACATTTGGATCCAAGACATCTTGACCTTTTGAGTAAATTTAAATTAAATAGGTGTATTGGAGGAATAAATATCTGATCAGAGAAAAGGTTGAGGGTAAGCTGGAGACCAGATCAAGGGGGAAACAAATGAATATGCTACCCAATGTTCTTTTGGAAAAGTAGTGAAAATGTTACTTTTATGGGTTTGAACACATGGCCAATAAAATATACCCCCAAGCCCTCTGTGTTCCCTCTATCCAAGATGTAATGTTGAGCTGTCAAAGGTCCACGTGAAACTTTTCACCACCTTGAATACATGCAAAATATACAACCGAGAAGCAGACCCACATCTTGATTAACAGACACACACATTTCATGTTGTCCCGTTGCTGCCTCAAAGCATTCATACCCCAGGGGCAATGCACTGAAATAAGATTCGGAAGGGCAGGTGGGTAAGGCCAATTGTGAGAGGAGGGTGGGAAAGGAGAATGGGTATGATGCCCTGACCATGCCTTGCTCTTGAGCAGGTCAGTTTAGGAGCGTATAGATGGCATATGTGGCTCTGAAATTGATGACCTTAAAACTAAAATAAATTGCTACATCATTCTTCTAAATTTATCCTATGGGATCCAAATATCTGAGCCATTTGTTACCCATTATCACCCATTTAAAAAATACATGGAAAAGCTCTTCTTTATAGTTGAAATGTACCATTTATTTTCTCACTTAAATTCACATTTTATCCTTTACACTGAAAAGCTTTCTACTAATCACTGTGCAATTAATGTGCCTTCCACTGGGGATTAACTGGCCCCCTGTTTGGAGATCCCTGTCTTAGAAGTTCATGGTAGGAATGTGAACTATACCTAGTGAGACATCTGGTTCTCTGGACTCCTTTAACTCTGCCAAACTCTGCAATGGGGCTCGTTATTTTGCTTTTCATTTTGGCGGGTTTCTTAGTTTAGAATGAAGGCCAACTAAGGACTACTTATACTTTCTGCAAATTCCCTTGACTTTGATTTCTATTTGAAATATTAAAGGCAAGGGTTTTTTCCCTCTTCCACAACTTTTTTTTTTTTTTTTTTTTTGTGGTACACGGGCCTTTCACTGTTGTGGCCTCTCCCGTCGCGGAGCACAGGCTCCGGATGCGCAGGCTCAGTGGCCATGGCTCACGGGCCCAGCCGCTCCGTGGCATGTGGGATCCTCCTGGACCGGGGCAAGAACCCGTGTCCCCTGCATCGGCAGGCGGACTCTCAACCACTGTGCCACCAGGGAAGCCCCCTCTTCCACAACTTTAAGGGCGGGAGGTATTGACTACAGTTACTTATCAGTAGACTGATCCCAGCAGGAATAATATAAGAGGTTGGTAGAGACTATTTTGATCTGAGACTCTCTTAATCCCAAATGCCTCCCTTTTCAGGGCCTTAGTGCCTAAAAATCTCCCTGAAAGGATGCATTGCCTTTGACTAGTAATCTTGTTGCTTTTCTCAACTAGTGAAGTGATAGGGTTCCCTACACAATGCCAACCAATTTTCAGACACAAGCAGTGTGTCCAAGAAGTTAACCCAATTCTGACACAATGTACCCAAAGATAACACCAGATTCCATGGGCTAAGGGTTCAGTCCTACAAGATTGTACCCCCAGCCCCCTTGCCCCCAACTCAGATGCCAGTCTCAAGCCCAGATTGTTACCTGTGCCCTGACTTACTATACATGAGAAGTTCCCATGACCCCCTCCTTGGGTTGGATCATTTGCTAGAGCAGCTCACAGAACTCAGAGAAACATTTTACTTACTAGATTACTGGTTTATTATAAAAGGATACAACTCAGGAATAGCCAGATGGAAGAGATGCACAGGGCATGGTATAGGGGAAGAGTGCGGGGCTTCCCTGCCCTCTCTGAATGCACCAAGCTCCCCAGATCTCCACGTGTTTCACCAGAATAGAAGCTCTCAGAACCCTGTCCTTTTGGGTTTTTATGGAAGCTTCATTACACAGGCACAATTGATTAAACCCCTGGCCATTGGTGATTTATTGAACCTCTAGCGCCTCACCTCTCCCTGGAGGGCAGAGACGTGGGACTAAAAGTTGGTTCACATGGCAACCAGTTCCCTTCCCTAGATGGGGTCCAACAGTCACCTTGTTTACATAACAAAAGACACCTCTCCGGCTTTCCTCACTTATAAAATTCCAAGCTGTGAGCCAGGAACTGTGAGCACAGGCCACATATATATGAGAATGACCAAATATATATTTCTTATACATTACAGGATCACAGAGGCCAAACACTAAGCAGTCCAACTTCACGATTTTGCCTCAGACTAACTGTGAAACTATTATTGGACATTTGAAAGCCTAGTGCTAGATTAAAATCTCTATCAGGGCAGGCAATGCAGACAGAAAATTTTAAATGTGACTCCTAATATCTGGAAACTAATTTCAGTGAAGCTCTTATGTCAAGACATTTGAGCAATTTTATATTTTTATATATTAAGGAAGTCTTGAATTTCTTGTGTCTTATCATGAAACCTTTGAAGAGGGACAGTGTGGATTGTGTTTGGAGACAAAACCAATTTGACCATTTAAACCAGGGGTCCCCAACCCCTGGGCCTTAGGAAACGGGCCGCACAGCCGGAGGTGAGAAGCTGTCTGCTGCTCCCCATCGCTGGAATTACCACCTGAACCATTGCCCCTACCTGCCACCCGTCCGTAGAAAAATTGATTGTCTTCCACAGAACCGGTCCCTGGTGCCCAGAATGTTGGGGACGGCTGATTTAAACAGAGTTGAAGAGTTTTTCATCTCAATTGACCTGCCATGTTTTAAAAGGTAGGAATGTCAGTGCAGGATGACCATGGTTAGTAATGATTTTCCTCTGAGGGGCACGTTTTCATGTGTCCCAATCATTTTTATTGCTTCTCTGACAAAGCGATGCTACACAGCATATGCACACAGAGGTATCGCTTTGAAGGCAAGCACAGCTCTCAACCACTAAGCCTATGTTGGAATTGATTTTAATTCATGGTGCAGTGAATGGTGGCCAGAGAAGACCTTCAGATTCACACATCTATAGAGATTCTTTTATGTGAACTGGGTCACACATAAATTAATTTTTAGCTACAGTGTTAAAATCATAGGCTTTTAGAGTTGTAAGAAAAGTTAGATCCCTTTTAGCATTATTAGTATTTATTTCTATACAATAGAAATAAATACGCAGTTGTAAAATTACATCATGTATTAGCCAACTTAAAAATTAAATATTTTATAATTAGTATAATTGAATATATGTATAGATATGTAATTGAATATATGTATAATTAAAAAATGATGGAGTGCATAGTAGGCTTTGGAGTCCTGGTTTTGAATCCCAGCTATGCCACTTGCTTAAGACTTTGGACAAGTTACTGAATTTCCCTAGGACTCAGTTTCCTGATCTGTAGAGTGGGGATAACAGAAATACCTCCATAGAGATGCTGTAAAGGTTAAATGAAGTAAAGCCAATGAAGCAAGAAGCACAGCATCTGACATACTAAGTGTTCAATACATATTAGCCACATTATTTTTATTTATAAAATAAGAAATTAAAATAAACTGCTTCTTTTTTGCAGTGATGTGGAGTATACACTCAAGTAACATGGGGGTAGATATACACAAATGTCTTATCTTTTCGGTTGATGCCAAGGGTAAAGAAATACATATATATTATATTATGTCTAAATAAATGGGTCAGCATACATGGGAGGCTTGGTTAAGCCCAACAGACTGATATGTGTTAACCTGATCGTGATGCTGTTGGAGAACAAGGCCAGGACCCACCGAGACAAAATTAAGTCTTAAGGTACCAGGCTTTCAACTCACATTATATACAGTGATAAAGCCTCTCTGTTACGTTAATACCTAAAGTTTTTTTTTTTAAAATTTAATACAAATCCATTTCCTCCTTTCATTTTTTAAAAATATGAGCCAGGGGAGAATATTACAATCATTCTTCATTGAGCATTTGCCTTGTAAAGACTTTTTTTTTTGGTAAATGTCCACAGGAGTCCTCAGATGAGAATGAATCTATTTGAATAAAACCAGTAATCTGAAGGTAATTAAAGTTGTTTTGTAAGGTGCAATAAACATCCATTGTTGGGTCTACCGAGCATTCGTTTATGCTATTGTGAAGATGATGTCTTTTTAGGCCATGAGCTGTTTTGAAAAATTTCAGAGACCTCAAGTCTGAAAAAAACAAGGACAAGATAATGACTGGAGACACAATTAATCCTGGTGCCTCTGCACAGTACAAACTGTTAGGACAAGCAAAGGAAAAGCTGCACAGAGGTTATAGAAAGAGAAGTTAATGCATAGTCTTAAAAAAAAATCAAAAGCCTAAATGTAGAGCATATGTCAGTAGAATGAATAATAGCTGAGAAATTAAAATAGCACAACACATTGTGCTCTAAAGACAGGGAAAGGAATTGAAAACATTTGTAGAAAATAGGAAATAAATTTGTGTTGAGGTATATGTGAAGACAAGATGGCAGGTAGGTAAACACTTCTGTTTCTTTAGGCGTGACCCCAGGTGGTGTGGAGGCAAGATTTCAAAAGTCTCGACTACATGACACATACTCCTGACTCAGAATTCTCACCCACCACATAGAGGGGTGAGGACTGCAGAAGAAATTGCTGGTGAAACCTCTGATGGTCAGCTTTTATCTCGTAGCAACTTCTATATGACTTTCAACTCTTTTCAAACTTCTTTCACCTTGACCTATATTTATAAGAATAAACAAGAATAAATAAGACACTTCTGGATCTGACGCCTGTCCCAGAGGCCTCAAAATCAGGTACCGACCTGATTTTGGAAATTTGATCTCAAATGTGAAATGTGAAATGGTTAGCTTCCCCACCCTGCTGCTGAATGGTCCAGCAGAGAGATTTCAGCTGCCTTTGCTTCCCATTCCTTCCTCCCCAAACAGATTTCATCAGAGTTTTTTCTTGTTTAAAATTTTTAAAAAATTTTTTAATTAATTAATTTATTTTTGGCTGTGTTGGGTCTTCTTTGCTGCATGTGGGATTTCTCTAGTTGTGTCGAGCGGGGGCTACTCTTCCTTACATTGTGCGGGCTTCTCATTGCAGTGGCTTCTCTTGTTGTGGAGCATGGGCTCTAGGCACATGGGCTTCAGAAGTTGTGGCTCACGGGCTCTAGAGCGCAGGCTCAGTAGTTGTGGTGCACGGGCTTAGTTGCTCTGTGGCATGTGGGATCTTCCCGGGACCAGGGCTTGAACCCATGTCCCCTGCACTGGCAGGCGGATTCTTATCCACTGCGCCACCAGGGAAGCCCCAGAGTTTTATTTTATTTTATTTTTTATTTAGCATGCAGGATCTAGTTGCACCCGGGATCTAGTTCTCTGACCAGGGATCGAACCCAGGCCCCCTGCATTGGGAGTGTGGAGTCTTACCCATTCAGTTAGCCCCAGTGACCTCTTCCAGATTCCAGGTGGGTATTTAGGGTCAATGGTCAGTTGAACTCACTGTGACTTCAGACAAGTAAGAAGCACCTTTTCCTGTTCCTGCATTTAATTGGTGTAAAGTGGTTTAGCTGGAGCTGGGCTCTGTTACAGCAATCCTTCTCCAGTCTCACCAGTCATATGCCAAGTTTTACCCACGGAGACAGCGGCATGGATTCCCATATCTTGGGGCATATCTTTGCTTCCCTATGTGCAGAGAAGTGCTCACTGCTGCTTTTGGGCTGAGTGCAGTGAGGCCTCTGAAGGATCCAGCCTTGAGCTTCAGGAGAACCAGGAGGCCTCATCTGAGTGACCTACAGCTTGTAATGCCATGTGCATCAGGCACCGAAATCCTCTGCACACACAATAATCACATTTTTTAAAATGCATCTCTGGCTACCCAGTCAAAAGGCATTTTTTTATCAAAATACCAGTGATTCTGGGCTAAAGCTTTAATGCTTGCATTCCCTCAGAACAGGGTTGCCAGATGCTGCAAAAGACAAACAACAATAACAAAACAGGATGCTCAGTTAAATTTGAATACCAGGTAAATCCTGGTATTCAGGATTTTTTTTTTTTTAGTGTAAGTATGTACCATTAATAGTAGGGACATAATTATGCTAAAATATTCACTGTTTATGCAAAATTCCAATTTAACCAAGCATCCTCTATTTTATCTGGCAGCCCTATCCTGGAACCATGATGGCTAACAGTTAGGAAAGATGGTCTCTCTTTCACAGCTGGAGTGATGAAGGCCCCGAGGGGTAAAACAGCTTTTCTACAATAATCCAGTGAGTTGCTGTGCTTGGTTATTTCACTGATGGCACCTTTCGGGAACAGGAACAGAGGAGGCAAGATTATCACGGGCATTTTCACGTGCTCTGATTCTCTTTGATGTTTTCCATTCTAGGTCTGCCACACTTACCATGACAATACATATTCAGATAAATAGATATTATTTTGCCATTGTGGGTAAATGACTGATTTACTGGCTTATTTACTTTTCCCTCATGGAGTGAATCTATATTGGTGAAATTTCAGGTACCAGTTAGTGATAGGTGGGAGAAAAAATGTGAGGTTGGGGTGTGTGTTCTCAAAATATTATTAGATTCGGCCAAATTTCAGTAGGTCCTAAATATTAAATCCTGTAAACTTGTAGCTGATGGCCTTATGAAATGCCACTTGGCAAACTGAACAAAATGTAGGTAAATGCAGGTTTGTACCTCAGTTCCCCATTTCTGCCCCAGTAACTCCGGAATGGAAGACCCAGAATATATACTTTACCTCCAATATTGTATTATAAAATGTTTGAATACAGCAAAGTTGAAAGAATTATAGTGACTACCCGGGTACCAATGGTCAGGTGTCACCAATGAACATTTTGCTGTGTAATTTGTCTTGGACTTCAAAGTAAGTGAACATTAGTTCACTTTACTCCTAAATATTTCAGCAGGTGTATCACCAACTAGAACTCATTTATTTAGGACTTTTAGGTTAGGCATGACTCTTAAATGTACCATTTGGTACATTTTGACAAATATGTACACCGGTGTAACCTACAGGTGACACAGAGGATGTCTGTGTAAGATATAAAGCGTTTTCACCACTTTGGAAATTTTCTTCATCACCTGTTCCAGAACAGATAACTACTCTTATGATTTTCTTTGTCACCACAGATAGTTTGGCCTATTCTAGAACTTCATAGAAATAGAATCACACAGTGTGTGCTCTGTGGTGTCAGGCTTCTTTTACTCAGCATAGTGTTCTGAGATTTATTCCTGCTGTTGGCTGTATCGGTAGTTTTTTCCTTTTTATTGCCGAGTGGCATTTCATACTATGAAGATACTGCAGAATGTTTCACTGTTCTTCTCTTGAGAAACACTTGGGATGTTTCCAATTCCTGGCTATTATAAATCTAGTGGCTGTAAACATTCTAGTGTATGTCTTCTTGTGGACATATTTCCTGCCCCTCCCCCTCCCCTCCTCCCATCCCCTTCTTCTGGGGTAAACACTCAGGAGTGGAATCAACCAGATTTGGGAAGCATTTTATTTTATTTTTTAACACCTTTATTGGAGTATAGTTGCTTTACAATGGTGTGTTAATTTCTGCTTTATAACAAAATGAATCAGCTATGCATATACATATGTCCCCATATCTCTTCCCTCTTGCATCTCCCTCCCACCCGTCTAGGTGGTCACAAAGCACTGAGCTGATCTCCCTGTGCTATGTGGTTGCTTTTGGGAAGCATTTTAATAGCTCATGTTATTTTGGAAAATATTGGTTATCACACTGATTACCTACCCGCTTTGTTCTAGGGTACAAAACTAGGCGGATCTTAATTTTTCTCATGGCTCCTTCTTATACTTTGTTTTTTGAGCTCACAAGGACTTACATCCTCTCTCAAGGGCTAGGACCCTCCAGGACACTTTGGATCCCTGAAACTTGCTTAGAACAAATCCATGTTCTATTCCAGATTTGGGGACACTTCTGGGAGGGTCTTTCTCAGAGTCAAACTATATCATGAGGATAAATGAGTCATTGGCTTATTTTCCCCTCCACTGAGTGGACGCTCTATGCTGTGCCCTGGGAATGTGAAGATGAATAAAGCTCGGCCCCTGCTTTGAAGAGCTCATAGGCCTGTGGACAGACAGACAGGACACATGGCCATTTCAGTGCAATGTGGTAAAGACGAACAGGTACCTTGAAAATGCACTTGACCCAAAATGAGGAGATGAAGACTAAGTAATACTATGATGAACCCAGGAACAGTCAAACAGCAAGTCGTAGAGGGAAGTGTGTTGCAGGCAGAGGGTTTCCTATGGGGTGTTGGGGGCAGGAGATTGTAAATAGCTTTTTTTGTTTGTTTGTTTGCTGTCTTTATTGACAGGAGAGAAAAAAAGGGTCACAGCATTTCAGACTTTATTCAAACAGACAAATGGTAACAAAGGGCACCCACAAGTGACAGGCATGGTCCCTAAGGCCTGGCTCAAAGGCCATGCTGGAGGGTGTGGGCGACTTCTCAGCCCTCCTCCCTCAGCATCTCTGTTCCTTCCTCCTCTGCACCTCACGGACACCCCTGAGATCAGTGAAAATTGTGCAGAAACTAAGTTACTCCGGAGGAGGTTGGGCCCTGCCTCACTGCCAAGAAAGAGCAGGTTCTGAGGAGAAGGTGCAAGTGGGCGTCTGGGTGGTCACTCAGGAGACGCCAGGCTGCTCCCTGTGGAAAGAAGCTCAATGGTCATGGGTGAGGCTAGAGAGAGGAAGGAGGTAGATCGTGGTGGGGTTTTAGATTCATTTTAGAGCTACTTTTTGTTTTTTAATTAATTAATTAATTAATTTTTGGGTGTGTTGGGTCTTTGTTTCTATGCGAGGGCTTTCTCTAGTTGTGGCAAGCGGGGGCCACTCTTCATCGCGGTGCGCGGGCCTCTCACTGTCGCGGCCTCTCTTGTGGTGGAGCACAGGTGGAGCCAGACGCGCAGGCTCAGTAGTTGTGGCTCTCGGGCTCAGTAGTTGTGGCTTGCGGGCTCTAGAGCGTAGGCTCAGTAGTTGTGGCTCATGGGCCTAGTTGCTCCGTGGCATGTGGGATCTTCCCAGACCAGGGCTCGAACCCGTGTCCCCTGCATTGGCAGGCAGATTCTCAACCACTGCGCCACCAGGGAAGCACCTAGAGCTACTTCGTATTCAGTAAAGCTTCCGTGTACTTACATGTATGCATGTGAAGAGTAGGTCATAGACCATCAGTTATTTCTGTACTAATTTTTATAAACTGAAAAAGGCCCCCTTAAACATGGGTTTAAACATGGGTGCCTTAAACATGGGTTCCGTCTTCAAAATAGGGCTCCCCTGAGTGTAAGATGTCCAATTGATGAGGCTGCATGAGATTTTCTTAAAAAAACACACACACACACAACCAACAACTTAGTTATTGGGTCATCCTTGAAGGGACATTTCAGAGTCTTTGCTGGAACTGGATAACTGCTGACCCCAGCATCTTAAATTAACCTCTCAGGAAATGCAAGATTTATAAGTTGTGGGTTTTTCTTTTCTTTTGAAAAAAGGTCTTAATAATTCAAAGAACTTTTTAATGATTTGAAAAGTGCATGTTAAGTAGTTGATGGATTGGATCAATTCCTTCTTTGTAGTTGAAGTAGCGCTGTGTTGACATCCTCCTCTCTACATATGGAAATTCGACAGATGTACAGAAATGCCACACAGAATGGGATGTTTCTTTATGACATTTCCTTGTGCATTTCATTGGAGAAAAAAATGTGTATATGCACTTTAGAGTTGGTCATTAACTATAAAAACAAGCTTATTCGCAAACCTGCTTTGATCTGAATTTCCTGTGATTTATCTTTGGTGTCTCAGCATGCACTGAATTCCTCATTGCTATTAACTCCCCAAATATTTATATCACTCCAGATAATCAATGCTTATCACAGTCAATACAGATGTTACAGGATCCTAGAAGAAAGATGGCTCAGCATAATAACATTTTAATTATTATAGCATGTGTTCTCGACTGTATCCTTTGTTTATAGCATCAGCTAACACAGCTACTGTAGAGATCTAATTCAGAGAAACTATTAAAATGATTGAACATATAAATTATAGCTTTTTCCCATCAAAGACTGAAGCAATAGTGTGCCACTGCTTGAAGGTATTAATGCTTGTTTAATTCATTTAAATCATACTGCTAAAACTATATTTTCACTTTCTGTTCCCCTGGGCTTGCATTCTCTACAGGGTTACTCAACTGTTATGTAAAACAAATTTGCTTGTGGATGTTTTAATGGTACAAAATATCTGACTTGAACTAGCATATCACTTTTGTTAATGAAATCACAAGATGGACTATGGTGAGGAAAAATTCAAATTTGGCAAAAATCTGTTTGATCTGTAAATTTCATTTTTGAGCATCGTACACTTCACTTTTGACTACGCTTAGAATGAAAGACTGCAAAGTTCTGTGAGACTGGGCTATATACTTTTCTAAGCCCCCCACGTATTTCACAGCTACTATTCCTGCAAGTTGAGAACTGCATTTTGGAGAGTGAATGAGCAGGATCAGGAGGCTGGTACAACATCGCCTAGCTTTTCCATAGTAATATCTTACCACTTCCCTTGTAAATGGCATAGTTCTGCCAAGGTATGGCCACATTCACTCTTATTGGAAGAACTATGCTTTTACATGGAGCTGTTGTACCAAAGACAATGGCACGAAAGTTATGCTGTGTGGAGGGTGCAATACAAGGACCAGCCTCATCCATCTCCATGGATGCGTCTTCACCTGAAAGCCAGGTGTAGATAAAGGGTGAGAACTTGGTGATGGTTGAAAGCTGAAGCTTCTTTCGCCTGCTTTTTGCAAGGAATATTTGCTCTGATACAATAAAAAGCCCTTACATTTTCCCAGATGTTGGACTGGGCAAACTGCAAACTGCATCTTCTATATATAAATAAGAGATACCACAGGGACTCAGTTTTTTTTTTATGAAACACCAGAGGAAATATCTGGCGATATCAAAGCTGTAATTTTTTTTAAAGGCAGATGCCTGTGTCAATCTTTTCTTTAATTAATTAATTAATTAATTAATTAATTTTTGGCTGTGTTGGGTCTTGACCTTAATATGATTATTTGCTGGGCGCGGGCTTTCTCTAGCTGCAGCGAGCGGGGGCTACTATTCATTGCGGTGCGCAGGCTTCTCATTGCAGTGGCTTCTCTTGTTGCAGAGCACGGGCTCTAGGCATGCAGGATTCAGTAGTTGCAGCACGCGGGCTCAGTAGTTGTGGCTTATGGGCTCTAGAGTGCAGACTCAGTAGTTGTGGCGCATGGGCTTAGTTGCTCTGCGGCCAATGGGATCTTCCTGGACCAGGGCTCGAACCCGTGTCCCCTGCATTGGCAGGAGGATTCCTAACCACAGTGCCACCAGGGAAGTCCCAAAGCTGTAATTTTAATAGGAGACCTTTGATTATTGATGAAAGCTAAGAATATCCTCTTTTATTTTTCTCTTTTTTTCTTTTTGCATCCATTGAAATAAGAGCTTATGGAAAGGTACCATGGCTGAGTTTGTAAACCTGGGTTCTGTACCCACTACTGCTTCTGCTGAGGCTTCAGGAAATGGGCCATTTCTAGAAAGGAAGAAACTGGGTAACAGAGAAAGACTATGTGACGTCTTCTGCCTTTTTTTTTTTTAAATTTATTTTGATTTTTTGGCTGTGTTGGGTCTTCGTTTCTGGGCAAGGGCTTTCTCTAGTTGCGGCGAGTGGGAGCCACTCTTCATCGCGGTGTGCGGGCCTCTCACTGTCGCGGCCTCTCTTGTGGCGGAGCACAAGCTCCAGACGCGCAGGCTCAGTAGTTGTGGCTCACGGGCCTAGTTGCTCCGCGGCATGTGGGATCTTCCCAGACCAGGGCTCGAACCCGTGTCCCCTGCATCGGCAGGCGGACTCTCAACCACTGAGCCACCAGGGAAGCCCCACCTGTATCTATTTAAAGGATCATAATAAATGCTTAATAAATGATACATCCAGTGTGCAGTTATCCAACATTGAAGCTCTAAATTAAGAGATATACATATATGTATATATTGTGAATTGTAAATAGATTAGATTCATATAGCACTTCTGTTTGTAGTACTCAGATCCAGGAACTTTTCCCCTCTTCCCTTGCCTGGTGACAAGGTGACAGTAAGTATCCTCAGTTGTTTAGAAAACTAAAGGAGTGGAAAACGATTGAGGAAACATGGGGTTTCAATTCTCAAGCTTTAGTCTGTTAAATGGATAGAAAGGTCCAAGCAGCCAGTCATTTGTTATATGGACCATCCTGAATTGGAATGCAGTTGTCATGTTGAAAACAATCCCAGTTGCTCAGTTAACCAGAGCAGCTTCGACTTAAGACTCTCTTATTTCCCATCACATCCTAACTTTTTTTTGAGTGTCTTTGAATTTTGTTTTGAACAATCAATACATACTTCAGTTCTCAAATTCCAGATTTGCTTATGTAAAGAAATAATTATTTTATGATTGCATACTTTCATGATTTTTGTACGCTCCATCTTGCTGGTTAGTTAAGGATAAGACCATTTATCACTGGAAATGCCACATGTATTTAATAGTTTTCTGAATTGTTGTCCTTTGACATGGTGCAATGAAACCCACGTTTTTTGGAATTACACACCAAACTATTATATAAATGAAGTGTTAGAAATCAATTCAAATGTTAAATACAAAGGACATCCTTGGCTCATTAAGTAAAAATATCTCATTTAATGAGCAGAAAAGCACTGGAGCACACTGAACCCTGACACAAAGCAAATTATTTAAGTGATAAATTATATTTTATGGGGAGTGTAAAAGTTAATAATACTCAGGGGCCTGGTAATAAATGCAGAGGTGTAACCAACTTCATCGACTGCTTTACTTACAAACATGCCATATGTACTTAGTTACTTGAGATGATCATAAAAGGGCAGAATAGAAACCACACAAAGGTTCAGAAAGTGACCTTAATATGATTATTTTTTATTGCATACTTTATATCATATTATTTTAAGAGTTCCTCTCTCTTTCTCTTTTTTTCTTTCTTCTGTCATTTGCAGCATTCTGCTAACTTCATTTTTGTTTTCACTTTTGGTCAAGAATTTGACCTTGCGGCAGTTAAGCTGCAGCCTGGTCCTTATCTCTTGGCAGCCCTCATAAAATCAGCCATGTATTCATCCTCTCTGGTGGCCCACAGATGACCTCAGACCACACTTGGATAGGACCAGCCTGTAGTATGAAGAGATGGGTGGCTGAGCTCTTGTGTTGGCAGCCCCTGGGTTCTTCCCTAAGCAAACATTTCTCAGGTATGTTGAAGAGATCCATAAACAAATGTGGTCTATAACCTCCACTCAGCTTTAGCTGAGATGCACGGAGACAGCTGTCTCTACACAACAGGGGAGCTAGGAAGAGCTCCAGTGATTGTCTGGGTAATTAGGATACAGACTGAGGGAGAAGTGGAAGGAAAGGAACTGCTTTGTTTTTTCCAATTTACTGTTTCTTTTTTCTTTTCTTTTCTTTTCTTTTCTTTTTTTTTTTGGGCCGCACCATGCGGCTTGTGGAATTTTAGTTCCCAGACCGGGGATTGAACCCAGGCCCTTGGCCATGAGAGTGCGTAGTCCTAAACACTGGACCGCCAGGGAATTCCTTGTTTTTTCCAATTGAAATGATGCATTATTTTCTTCTGCTTTGACTCTGCTTTAAAATGAAACTTGTTCCTCTTTTTGCTTGACCCCTGCCTGGTTTTAGATTATGTGCGATTCTAATGCCACGTAATTTTGCTTCTGTTGAGGTAGATTCTAGATGAAAATGTAGCTTACTGATGCTACATGAATGATATTTTTCCTGGATGTGGAAAATAGCATAGTTTTCAAATCTTTATTCAAAACTGGTTTTAGTCTGTGGACCCACATTGAGGCCAGGTGCAGAGCGGGACAGGGAGAATTCCTTCATGTCGGAGCAGAAGTGCTTTCCAGGGGCGGCTCACACCTCTCACCCTCTGCGTGTGTGTTTCCTCTCCCGAGTTCTTCCTCCTTCTCCTTCATCCAGCAAACTCCAACTTGTGTTTCAAACCCAGCTCCAAAGTGGATTCTTCTGCCCTGCCCCGTCCTCCTCTCTCTCCTCAGGCTGAGTTAATTATTCTTTTTATGTTACTTCTTATTTATAGCACTGCATTTTCCTCCTGGTGTTCTACTTTATCTATTCCCATTTCCCACTATGCTGTAAGATTCATGAGTGTAGAAGCCTTGCCATGGTCACCATTGCATATCTAACACCTAAGCAGATAGTGGCCCATCACGATGGAAGAAAGGATGGAGGACGGAGGGAAGGAAGGAAAGAAACCTTCCTTATCACCGACAGCACCTTGTGCAAAGCTGCTCCCATAGAAAAAGACCCTGCTTCCCCCAGACTAATGGTGCCTTGGCCATGACATGAATGAAAAAAAGAAAAAACAAAAGACAGATAAAATTCCCACTTTCATGGAACTTCTGCCTCTTTGAGAAGATAAACAGAAAAACAAACAAAACAAAACAAAAGAAACAAAACAAATAAAAAATTCAAATATTTAGTACCAGAGAAAGTAATTAAATGCTGTAATGAAAAAGACAGCAAGAGAGAAGGTTTGGGAACGCCAGTGAGAGGGTGAAGAGTGTGAGTGTGAATAGGACAGTCAGGGAAGGCCTCCCTGAGATGGAAACATCTGAGCAGGGCCCTAAAAGAGATGAGGGCAAGCCAGGTGGTGGGCTGGGGAGTGCTGTCAGCAGAGGAAACAACAGGTGCCACGTTCTGAGAGGGGTGCCTGGGGTGTTTAAAAACAGCAAAGAGGTCAGTAGGGCTGGAGCAAGGGGTCATATCATTCTGTTTTTTAATGGAAGTACAGTTGATTTACATGGTTGTGTTAGTTTCAGGTGTACAGCAAAGTGATCCAGATCTATCTATCTATATATATATTTGTTTTCAGATTCTTTTCCATTATAGATTATTACAAGATTGAAGATATTACAAGATATTGAATATAGCTCCCTGTGCTATACAGTAGGTCCTTGTTGGTTATCTAGCTTACATATAGTGGTGTGTATCTGTTAATCCCAAACTCCTAATTTATCCCTCCCCACCTTTCCCCTTTGGGAACCATGTTTGTTCTCTATGTCTGTGAGTCTGTTTCTGTTTTGTAAGTAGGTTCATTTGTATCATTTGTTTTAGATTCCACTTAGAAGTGATATCATATGATATTTGTCTTTCTCTGTCTGACTTACTTCACTTAGTATGATAATCTCTAGGTCCATCCATGTTGTAAGTGGCATTATTGCATTCTTTTTGATGGCTGGGTAATATTCCATTGTATATATATACCACATCATCTTTATCCATTCATCTGTCGATGGACATTTAGGTTGCTTCCATGTCTTGGCCATTGTAAACAGTGCTTCTGTGAGCATCAGGGTGCATGTATCTTTTTGAATCAGAGTGTTTTATTTTTCCATTTCTATTTCCCCAATGTCTACAACAATGGATGGTATATAATAATGCTTAATACTGTATAGAATGAGTAAGTGAAAGGTAGAAAATATGAAAACTACAGAAAGTATAATGCAGAACAAAGAAAAGCACTCATATGCTTACCTCTCAGAAGTAACATTTTGTTACATTGACTTTCAGAGTTTTTAAGTGTACGTTTTTTTACTTAGTTGAAACAATGTAGCATGTAGAATTTTGGGGAAAAGTATAATTCTCTCTTTTTAGCTGAGTATTACAATGTAAGCAATTCCAAATTATTTAACCTTTTAAATTATTACATTCTCTGGTCTGGGTATACCATATGGTCTACTACCGATCTCATACTGGTTGGGATTTAGGTCATTTTTAATTTTGGATTTTATCAATGACATTATGATGAGTATTGCTGTGCATGAACCTTCATCTGTGTTTTGCAGTTTTAAAAACAATATATTCAAAGAAGTAGAATTATTGCATTCGAGTGACTGATGCAGGTTGCCAGATACTTTCCCCCAGAGAGATGGTATCCCATCACCCTTCTAGCCATGTTATATGACAAAGTTAATTCCACCTCATTCTCATCACCAATGAGTATTTTCAAATAAAACTAATTTGCTAGTATTGGCAGGAAAAAAAAAAGTAGTTATCTTGTTTTAATTTGCACTTCCTTGGCACACAAGAGGTGGGGGAGAAACCTATCTCTGCCTGTTTAAATATGGGAGGAAGGATGGCAGTGGAGATAGGAGAGTTGGGATGAGGTACATCTGTCCTGATGGTCCCTCATTGTTGCCCATCTCTCATCTCTGTGGGGCAACAGGCAGAAATCCCTGTGGATTTGGCTAAAGCTCATCTCCAGTGGAGATGACGTTCTTGCTTAGATTTTTTCCCTCTCTGCCCTATTATGCTTCTCTCACTCCGTTTTCCTGAGAGCACTCCATGAATAAATCATTTGCAAGGAATATCCATCTCAGGCTCTGCTCCTGGGGAATCCACTCAAGACATCATCTTAATAAGAATACGTCTGGTAGGGTTAAAACCTATATGAGAGGTGTGAATAGTGAATTGTAAAGTGAGGAAACAGAGACAGCTTTGCCTACACAAGTTATTGGAGAAGACCCAAAACAAGTGTGTGAGAAACTGAGTGGGAGATGGGTGGACAACAGAGCTGATGGGCGTTGCTGGACCATGAAGTGAAAGGGCAGCAGGAGATGCACTGGGATCCATCCTTATGCTTTCTTCTCCAAACTTCTTATTCTCTTTCTCAGCTTCACAGCACTTATCTCGTTCACTGATTATATTTTTCACTTGTGTGTTTGTAAATAATAACTGGCTTTTTGCCAGTAGATTGAAAGCTCTGTGAGTACAGCAACCTTGTCAGTTTTACTCTCCACTAAAGAGTCAGTGCCTAGCAGAGTGGATCTCCCAGAATAGCATGTATTGAGTAAATAAATGAATAAATAAATAAATGAAAGAATGAAGAACACACCAGTGGGCAGATGGGGTGATACAAGTTTATGTATTTTGGTTTAATATGTTCAAAGTGACTTCTTCAATTTAAAGGAAATTAAAAGTGAGAGGAAAAGGCTTTCGTCTTTGCTCACATCTTTACCTTTTCCGGCACTTTCCGTTCCTTTGTATGGATCCAAGTTCCCATCATGCCTTGTTTTCCTGCTACGTGAAGAGCTTCCTTTAATGTTTCCTACAGGGCATGTCTGTTGATATCAAATTCCCTCAGTTTTGGCTTATCTGAATACATCATTATTTAGCCTTCATTTTTTTAATGACATGGGAATATGTTTATTGTTTAATAAAAATTCATGCCTAGAGTATGTTTCATTTTTGTTATTAAACTTATAAACATGCAGAAAAAAATTTTTACATAAAACTATCAATATAACTGCAGCTATCTTCAGATGACGAGATGATAACTGATGATTTTTTTTAAAATTAACTGTATTTCTATACACTTGCAATGAGCAATCTGAAAATGAAATTAAGAAAAAAATTCCATTCACAATCACTCCAAAAGGAATAAATTACCTAGGAATAAATTTAACAAATAAGTGCAAAACTTATATTCTGAAAACCACAAAACATTTGTAGTTCTTTTTTTTTGAATTTTATTTTATTTTTTTTTATACAGCAGGTTCTTATTAGTTATCCATTTTATACATATTAGTGTATACATGTCAATCCCAATCTCCCAATTCATCCCACCACTGCTGCTTTCCCCCCTTGGTGTCCATACGTTTGTTCTCTACACCTGTGTCTCAGTTTCTACCCTTCAAACCAGTTCATCTGATAACTAATGGTTTTTAACTTCCTTTTGCTCATCTACATTTCTTTCATTTTGTCATTTTTTCTCTTTTTATTATGATAAAAAGTACATAATGTAATATTTATCATTTTAGCCATTAGTAAGTGTACAATTCAGTGGTATTAAATACAGTCACATTAAATACACAGTCATGTGTAACATTACCACTCTCTGTACTCAAACCATTTCATTATCCCCCCAAAACTCTGCACACTAAGCAATAACTCCCCATCTTCTGCTTCCCTTGTCCCTGGTAACATCGGTTCTACTTTCTATCTCCATGAATTTGCCTATTTTAGGTACTTCAAAAAAGTGGAATCATAGAAAATTTTTCCCTCTCTATCTGGCTTATTTCATTTAACATAATGTTCTCAAGGTCCAGCCATGTTTTATCATAGATCAAAATTTCATTCCTTTTTATGGCTAAATAATATTCTGTTGCATGTGTTCACCACCTTTTGTTTATTCATGCATCTGTTGATGGACACTTCTGTGTTTCTACTTTTTGTCCTTTGTGGATACTGTTGCTATGAACATTGGTGTACAAATATCTGTTCAAGTCCCTGTTTTCAATTTTTTTTGATATATACCTAGTAGTAGAAATGCTGGGTCATATGATAATTCTATATTTAAGCCTTTGAGAAACTGACAGCTATACCATTTTATATTCCCACCAGCAATGCACAAGTATTCCAATTTCTCCACATCCTTGCCAACACTGTTATTTTCCAGTTTTATAAAATTATAGCGATCCTGGTAGGTGTGAAGTGGTATTTCATTGTGGTTTTGATTTGCATTCTCCTAATGACTAATGATGTACTTATTGGCCATTTGAATAGCTTCTTTGAAGAATTGTTTACTCAAGTTCTTTGCCTATTTTTAAATTGGATTGTTCATATTTTGTTGTTGAATTTTAGGAGTTCTTTATATACTAATATCCATCTCTTATCAGATGTATGATTTACAAATATTTTCTCCCTTTCAGATTCAGTAGATTGTTTTTTTCCCATTCAGTAAGTTGCTTCTTGACATTATCTGTTGATACATAAAATTTTTTAATTTTGATGAAGTTCAATTTATTTATTTTATCTTTTGTTGCCTGTGCTTTTGGTGTAATATTCATGAAATCATTGCCAAACTCAATGTCATAAAGATTTTCTACACTTCTTCTTTTTTTTTTTTTTTTTTGTGGTACGTGGGCCTTTCACTCTTGTGGCCTCTCCCGTTGCGGAGTACAGGCTCCCTACGCACAGGCTCAGCGGCCATGGCTCACGGGCCCAGCCGCTCTGTGGCATGTGGGATCTTCCCGGACCGGGGCATGAACCTGTGTCCCCTGCATCAGCAGGCAGACTCTCAACCACTGCGCCACCAGGGACGCCCTACCCTTCATTTTTTTTCTATATTAGTGGACTTTAAAAAAATTCAGTACTTTAAATATGTTGTTTCATTGTCCTCTAGCTTTCACTTTTTCTCAGAAAAGTGAGATTATTATTATCTTTGTTATCCTGTATATAATATGCCTTTTTTTTCTGTCTCTGCTTTGAAGATATTCTCTAATCACTGGTTTTTAGGAACTTGATTATGTTGCAACTTGGTGTGTTTTTGTTTATCATGCTTGAGGTTCTTTGAGGTTCTTAGGTTTATGTTAATCAAATTTGAAAAAAATTATGCCATGCATCAAATATTTTTCTGTTCCTCCTCCTTCCTCTGTAATTCCAATTATATATTTGTTAGATCATTTAATATTATTCCACAAGTTATTGAGACTTTAAGTTTTTTTCCCCAGGTTTTTTGCTTTCTGTCTTTTAGTTTGGGCTTTTCTGTCTTTTAATCTACTGTCTTTTAATCTAATCTAATGTCTTCAAATTCACTAATCTCTTTTCTGTAATATCTAATTTGCTGTTTGGTTTAGCTGGTGAATCTTTCAATTCAGATATTGTAGTTTTCATCATTTTAAGGTCCATTTGGTTCCCTCTTATACCTTCCATTTCTCTCCTCATTATGTTCATGTTTTCTTTTAAATCTTTAAGCATATTTATAACTTTTAATGTCCTTATCTGCTGATTTCATCACCTCTGCCATCTTAAGGTCTGTTTTAATTGATTGACTTTTCTCCTGGTTAGGGATTCCATTTTTCCTGCATCATTGCCTGTATAATAATTTTTTATTGGGTGCAGTATTATAAATATTAGTTTATTAAGTATTTGATTTTGTGTCTTCCTTTGAAGAATGTTGAATTTTGTTCTGAGAGGTTGTTGCAGTTCAGCTTGATCTTTTTGCTCTCTGTTTCTCTGCCCCTCAAACTCCAGGCACCTCACCCTCTCTGAAATCCCTTTTCTATCTCTTCAACTAGACACCACTATAATCTGCTTGAGTTCCCCCTCTCTGCACTACAATCTAAAAAGAACCTCTAGAGAGACAGCTGGGACAACTGTAGGGGTTACCTTGTTTGTTTCCTTTTCTCAGAGACACAGTCCTGTGCTTTCCATGTCCAGTGACTGAAAACGGTTATTTCATGTACTTTGCCCAGTTTTCTAACTGTTTACAGTGGGAGGGCAATTCCAATTACTCCATGAGGGTATCAAGCAGAAATGAGTTCTTCAACTTGGAAAATATAAATTCCTTGAGAAGATCCTCAAACTGCTATGGTTAATCTGCATGTTTATGAGGCATTTGGGGTATTATTGTTTTTGTCTTGTTCATTTCTATATCCACTTACTAGGGACTATAGTGTGTTTCCTGGAATCAGATGTTCACTCCATCTCCTTATCTTATACCCTTTTGCCTTATTAGATTTTTTTGAGTTCTGTGTGAGTCCTCATTTTTGGCTACAATGAAAGATCCCCTCTGAATTTGATCAGCATCTAAGTAGTATTATACAAACCTTGAAACCTTTGTTATGAAAGCTTCTTTGCTCCTGAAGTATCTTGCTTTTAAACAACTCTACATATTTGTGAACTATTTCTGCACACTATATTTGATTGCCCTTACATTTTCACCTTGTGGTATATTTTGTTCTTAGCCAACTGTCCTCAGGAAAGTCTTAGGTCTAATTTCATCCATGATTAGAAGGCAGGAATCCCAGATTTCAATGACATTAGTATTCCCTTTGGAGGTCTTTAAAGTATTATGGAAAAATAAGAGCCCTGAAGCTGGATAGATATAGTTTTAAATAGTATATACATCAGATAGCTGTGTGACTTTGAGAACATTTTACTGCAAACATGAGTTTTCTATTCTACTAAATGGGATTTACTGTACCCAATTCATAGTATGTGAATACACACTAGGTGTTTAGTAAATGCTAGTTCTCTTCTGCTCCTCTCTAAACTGTTCACTCTGGTTATGCCAGTAGCCATGCTTTCATTGGTTTCATTGGCTGGTATGTGTTTAACGAGCATCCTCTCAGCTATTTGGATGTTATTCTGACTCTTATCTCTCTGCAAGTTTTACAATTTCTTGGTGATGTCACCAAGCCTGTGAGTACAGTGGGCACAACCATTTACCATCTCAGGGAAATCTATTTAGTGTTCAAAAAAATCACCTCAGTTTTAGGAGGCCATTTAAAAGGTGGACCCCAGAAAACCTAGGTAGACCATTTATTTACTCAATTTTCCTTTTTTATTTCTGATTTTTTTCTCATTGCATAAATGCTCCTACCCTCATAACCATGGTTCTCCAACCAGGTGCTATGACTATTAGAAAAACTAAATAAAACTATTTAATTGTTTCATACCCTGCAAGAAACTTGGGCTTTGAGGATCTGGAATTGCAGGGCCTCACAGTGTTCCTCAGAGAAGTGGGAGAAGAGCTTACTGCCATAGAAATGGCTGAGGCTGGATACCCAGAGTTGCTGAGCTGGGGTGATGACTTCAAAGACCCTCTACAGCAGCACTATCCACTAGAACTTTCTGTGAGGACAGATATGTTATAGCTGCTCCATTCAATACTGTGGCTACCAGCTAGCCATATCCAGCTGTTGAGCACTAGAAATATGGCTCGGGTGACTGAGGAACTGAATTTTTAATATTTAATTTTTAATTAATTTAAATTTAAATATCCACACGTGGTTAGTGGCTATCATATTGGACAATGCATTTCTATAGCAATCCTATTTTTAGTATAGGAAGAACTTGTAAGGATCAGTATAATTCCCTACTAATGGGCCTGTCATTTTTTCTATTGTAGATTTGAAAATGCTACATGCAGAAAAGGTATTGGGATAGGTAGTATGGAGAAGAAGAAAAAACCATTTGGGAAATTACATGTGATGGAGTCCTTTAATACATACAGAGGACCTTGAATTAATGAAAGAACTCAAGTCATATTAATTTGACCCATGGAGTTATGGGTGCCCAAATTTTTAAGTAATATTTTTTGTAACTTTATTATTCTGTCTCTGTTATGTACACCTTCATCCTGTGCTACTTTTTCTATCTAAAGTAAGTCCATTTATTTATTTATTTATTTATTTATTTATTTATTTATTTATTTATTTATTTATTTATGGCCATGCTGCATGGCTTGTGGGATCTTAGTTCCCCAACCAGGGATTGAACGCAGGCCCTTGGCAGTGAAAGCGCGGAGTCCCAACCACTGGACCTCCAGGAAATTCCCAAATAAGTCCTTTTTAGATTAAATTAAATTATCATAGGAAAAGATGGAGAGAATTTGTGATACGTTAGAAAGCCATATGTAGAATGTTTCACCTTTTTAAAAAAAAGTCCTTGTCATTTTATTTCCTTTAAAAATCAATTTTCAAATAAAATAATTTCAGTAACACATTTAAATAGGATTGAATACTATTTTCAATCATATTCATATGTATTATCTCATTTATTCCTGTCATTAGCCCTATGAGTCAAGTAGAGTGGATGTTATTTTTGCTTTATTAGATGCAACTGTTGTGGCTTCAGAGATGCTCAGTGACTTGTCCTTGGTCACCGAGGAGTTGATAAATAATTTTACTCATTGGTATTTTTTTAATTGAAGTATAGTAGATTTACTCTACATAGAAAATCCTAAGGATGCTACAAGAAAACTGCTAGGGCTCATCAATGAATTTGGTAAAGTTGCAGCATACAAAATTAACACACAGAAATCTGTTGCATTTCTATACACTGACAACAAAATATCAGAAATAGAAATTAAGGAAACACTCCCATTTACCATCGCATAAAAAAGAATAAAATACCTAGGAATAAACCTACCTAAAGGAGGCAAAAGACCTGTACTCCAAAAACTATAAGACACTGATGAAAGACATTAAAGACAACACAAACAGATGGAAAGATATACTGTGTTCTTGGATTGGAAGAATCGGTGTTGTTAAAATGACCATACTGCCCAAGCCAGTCTACAGATTCAATGCAATCCCTGTCAAATTACCAATGGCATTTTTCACAGAACTAGAACAAAAAAATTTAAATTTGTATGGAAACACAAAAGACCCCAAATAGTCATTGTCTAGTTTTTCCCCCAATATGCCAGTTCTACTAGCTAATGAAGGCACTTAATTTTTAAAATTAGAACTAGTTCTTTTAGTCTCTTCAAATCATCATGGCTTCAAGCTTGTGTGGCCTCACCCTTATAATTTCTACACTTCAAAAGGAATAGAGCTTCGATTTATGTCAGGTGTTTAAAATTAATGGTATACTCATATTTTATTTAATAAATATTAATGGTCAGCTTTGGCAGAGGGCAGGGGGGCTATTTTAGACCTTTACTGTAAAGAAGATCATTATCACGTCCCCAAATTTGATTTCTAGAGTGTTTATTTATCAGTATTTATTAGGTGCATGGGTTGGTTCTAATGATGCTTCCTAATTCACCCCACAGAATCCCTTGCAGGCTGTGTTGCTCCAGCTGAGTGTATTCCAGAGTGCACTTCTTGGGCAGTTTCGTCCTTCAGCAAAGCTTTGTTCCATCGTTGAGCCATAACTCGGTGGAGGAGGTTTTTTCTGTCAGCACATGATACAATAGAAATCCTAAATCAATAACACTTTTTATTCCTACACGTTTGACGCATAACAGCCTTCTTCACATCGAGGTTTTAACGTGTTGTAAATTAATTACCTGGAATGAACACAGGGTCAATGGACCTTGGTACGACCAGGATGTAATGTTAAAGTCTTCCATTTTCTCCTCCACTTCTCAGCATCCTTAGCCTGTCTTTTGTGCATGTCACTTATGCCGTCTTCTGCAATAAGCTCCCTTAAGAGTAGTTAATGCCCCTCTAGGGATTGATCGATAGAAAAAAATTTGCTTTCCCATAAATTTGCTGGACTATTTTCTGCCTTCCAGGCAAAAACAGGGCCGTTTTTATTTGTAGTACACAGTGTGGCACTTTTGAAAAAAGAACATTTAATTGAAATTTGAAATTGCCCAAGTGAATATAACAGATTTTCTCTTAATTCAGAGTGATATCTAAAAGATTTGTGCAAATACAGGTGGATTTTATTATCTGCCACTTCCTGTTGGAAATGAGGATAATTGTTTATTTTCCAGAATTCAGTTCAAGAAAAGATAACTTTATCTGTCCCATCATCTAAATGCGTATAAGATGGCAACCCCATTTCAAATGATATAAAATCAGGTATGGTAAAGTAGATTTTCCATCAGAAGCAGGGCAATTAAAAAGCAGGAATTCACTAAGTTTTAAAGGACTCAATTTTCTATTTTCTTTAAAATAAGAATGAAAGAGGCAAACTCCATTATAGTTCCGAAGGTAGCTCTGCTATTAGTAGCTATAGAAACAAGGTAACCAGGTAGTGAATAAGAGAGACAGACAGAGAGAGAGAGAGAGAGAGAGAGAGAGAGAGAGAGAGAGAGAGAGAGAGAAATAGAATATGTAAAAGAAAACTGCAAACCTAGCTGCAATGCTTAAATACTAATATCATGATTTAGGAATTAATACATTGGGAAGTAGATGGGCCAACGTCTTTGCTAGTTTGTCAGTGTGAACAGTTTATTGTTAATGCCTGGTTTCTCCAGGACATAGGCATATATGCAGCGCCCAAACAAAACGAATGCAGCCATCTTCAAAGAAGAGGTAGAGAAGAATAGAGGTATAAATACACAATGCCAAATTGCAGGAGGCACACGGGGGTCAGCTTCATGATTTTTGGCAGAAGCCCTTTCCCTTCTGTCAGGTTAAAGGGAGGAGAGAGCAACCAAATTGACTTTACTTCCCTTGACAACAAGGTCAACCCCACTTGTAAATCTGACCTCCTCCCGCTGCAGCTGTAAGTGTCAAAGGTGGGGTGGGGAGTTCAGTGGGACGTGGAAATCGTCCGAGACAGAGCACATTTTCCAAACTCCAACTTACCACATGCCTGGTGGAGATGCCTCCGATCTTAGTTTAAGCTCCCCAGTAATATTTTCAGCTTAGACTTTATCCCCACATCTGTCCTGGATCATCAGGCGGTATTACACTGTCGCTTGATCTTTGGAAACAAACACCCTAACGACCAAGCTGGATGCCCTACGGAGGGGCAGGCTTTTGAGCTAACAGAGTGTTTTCTTGCTCATCAAGCATCCTGGAGGACTGCTCACGTATAAAATATAGCCTCTGTGCTTCTCTTTCAGGAAGGTAAGTTATGGGATGTCCCAACAGATACTTCAAATGGCAGCAATTGCTAAAACCCAAGCTTTTATAAAAGGGACCCATGCATTTCCAGTGTATCTTGGGCTACTTAACAGAATAACACACAAGGAGGTCAGTGTGTGTCACATAGCAACCAAGATACAGAAGCAACAAATAATTTCAGCTTTTCAGAATAAAATTAAATATACTAAGAGGCAGCATCATATAATAGTGATTAAAGTCAGGCACTCCAGAGTCACATGGACCAAATCTAGTCCTCTGTCTGCCTGCTTTTGTAAATAAAACTTTATTGACGCGATCATGCCTATTTGTTTATGTATCGTCTGTGGCTGCCTTCCCACTGCCATGAAAGACTCGAATAGTTGTGAGACAGACTGTATGTCCTGCAACGCTGAAAATACTTACTATCAAGCCCTTTATGGGAAAAGTTGCCAACCCCTGGTTAAGCGTGTGAGCTTTTGTCTCACACTGTCTGCATTTTAATTCTGGCTTCAGCATTTACTGGCTGTGGTACCTGGTGCAGGTATTCTTTAGGCTTCAGTTTCTGTATATATATATATATATATATATATATATATATATATATATATATATATATATATATATAAAGGATTACTTTACAGTGTTGGGTTAGCTTCTGCTGTGCAGCAAAGTGAATCAGCCACACGTATACATATACTCCAGTAAAATTTTTATTTTTTTAATTTTTATTTTTGGCTGAGTTGGGTCTTCATTGCTGTGTGGGCTTTCTCTAGTTGCAGTGAGCAGGGATTACTCTTCGTTGTGGTGCATGGGCTCTAGGTACGTGGGCTTCAGTAGTTTTGGCGTGAAGGCTCAGTAGTTGCGGCACTCAGGCTTAGTTGCTCCGAGGCATGTGGGATCTTCCCGGACCAGGGCTCAAACCTGTGTCCCCTGCATTGGCAGGAGGATTCTTAACCACCACGCCACCAGGGAAGTCCCTCCAATAAAAATTAATAAAAAAATAAAGGCAAAGAAGGAAGCACACATTCAAAAATAAGTGTTTCACAGGAATGGGAAGCTATATCTGAAGATACAGTAACTACACTCCTGCAAAATATAAGTAAATAACTATCCTGTTATATTAATGCATTGAAATTAATAAGTTTTTATTTTGTGTTGCTTTTGTGTAGATCAAGTGTATTACTTTATGCTGGTAAATTGAAATCGAGGTGGCTTAAATAGCCACTGGTTGATTAAAATGCTATTCTCATTTAAAGAAAAAGATGGATGTACTAATAGCAATGTCACAGGCTGCTGTGGCGATTACATGAGATAGTGCATATTTTTTTTCTTACTTGCAAAATTTTTATTTTTTATACAAATAAATATTTTTCTGTGAGATTAAAAAGAAATGAAAGTTTTATGAAGGCTTGCTGTTTTATTTCCTTCTGTTTATTCATATACTTAAAAAAAGATGAGCTTTCTCTCTCTTCCCAAAAGATTAGGAGATAATGCATATTATCCTAGGAATCTGCCTGGTTGGGAGTAATCTATTCTACTGCTTCCCTATTCTTAAACCTCCAAAAAAGGGTCTAGATCTCTACTAAAATCATTTTGCATCTTATTCTGCAGAGGATGACGTTACTTTCCCAATAACACTGAATTTCTAGGCATTAAGACTCTTACTTCTTTTTTTTTTTTAAATTTTTTTGATATGGACCATTTTTTAAAGTCTTTATTGAATTTGTTACAATATTGCTTCTGTTTTATGTTTTAGTTTTTTGGCGGCGAGGCATGTGGGATCTTAGCTCCCCGACCAGGGATCGACCCGCACCCCCTGCAGTGGAAGCGTGGAGTCGTAACCACTGGACCTCCAGGGAAGTCCCAAGACTCTTATTTCTTAAAAATGTACACAAAAGCAGCTTACTTTTATTTGACAGAAGAGGTTACAAGAACATAGTCACCTGTGGGATTTTCGCTTATCATTTTAAATTTCTAGCGTTGTTCAGAAATTCTTTTTTAAAATTAATTAATTAATTTTTATATGACAGGTTCTTCTTAGTTATCTATTTTATACATATTAGTGTATACATGTCAATCCCAATCTCCCAATTCATCACACCACCACCACCACCCCGCTTTCCCCCCTTTGTGTCCATACATTTGTTCTCTACGTCTGTGTCTCTAATTCAATCGTTTGTTCTTCAAGTACCCCAGTCAGACTGGTGAAAGCAAATCTGAACCATCCTACCTGGCAGAGGCCTACAGTCAGGCAGACACAAAAGCTGTGAGGGGTTCGTTTTGACAGGAGTCAACATCCCTCCACACGGGGGACCCTGGACTCACAGGGAAGGATTCTCAGTGGCTCCAGACCAGCTGTACCGGAACATCCTGCCGAGTTGGTACAGTACGTCCCACAGGGCTCAACACCTCCTTCCCCTGCCTGGTCCTGGTCCCCCTCTTCTCGAAGCCCTTGGCTGTTCACAGTGCCTAATGCTTCACAGCCCTTCAGGTTTTGCTGCCTCCAAAGTGACTCATGTTCCAAATGATCCTTCTCCCCTCACCCCACCGGTCCCTGAGCAAAACTCCTCTCAGTTTGAGACCCACCTATACCGAGTCAGAAATTGAGCTGATCGAAGGAACTACTTCTCAAGGAATATTTGTATTTTAAAAGCAAAATAGAACTTCACTGGCAGTCCAATGGTTAAGACTCCACGCTTCCAATTCAAGGGGCACCGGTTCCATCCCTGGTCGGGGAACTAAGATCCCACATGCTGAGTGGTGAGGCCAAAAGGAAAAAAAAAAAAAAATGGAGAACGTTTGTTGCAAATGAAACTTGAATTAGGGAGGGATTTCTGAACAGAGGGACCTTCCAAGGGCCCATTGCTTTCCCCACTCACACCCCCTCTATTTCTCAGTGCCAGTGTCAGCAACTTAGCATCCCTCTCTGCTGAAAGATTGCCAAACTGTGCACTAGGCCAGATTGTATTTTACTATTTCATTCACAGTATATCCCAAAGAACCATGTGGATGGTCAATTCTCCCTGTGCCGTATTGGATCAAATGTGAGTGATGTAATAGTTCTAAGAGCTCCCTCAAACCCCCAAAAGGCCCAGGACTTTGCCTCACATGTCTTAGATACATCAGTGTGCCAACTTAGGAGCATCACAAGAGCTACAAAGTAATCCTATTTATACTGAATTCCCTTTCTGTTCCCCTCTCAGTTTGGAAATTCCCTGTTTGATGGAGAATTTAGAGTACAATTCCTACGAGGCATCTGGAATTTGTGATTCTTTCTAAGTATTGCAATTTAATCTATGCCTCTCTAAGTCTCGGTTGAGACACTTTCAGGTCATTTCAACTTGTGAGTTTGAAGGAATCTGTAGAATACTTTCCATAAAGTATCCTGTATGGTGCCAGGGACATGATCACCTAGCCTTTGTGTAACAACATCAATATACACTGGTTAGTTGTGTTAGAACCCTGGGTTTACACAGCTCCTTTCTTCCCAAGTCTAACTTATTTTCCCAAAGGTCACTGTGCTTCACATAAGACATCAGTGTCAGCCAGAGGGCAACTTCCATGATTTTACATTTTAGAGGAGAGGCTTGGTCTCCAAGTGACTGACTTATCCAAGGTCAACGCCTTTTCAGATATGGACTTGTGGTGATGACTCAGACTCCTTCTAGCCCCAAACGGTTTCCATGGCGACCACATCACTCACAGGTGTGTAGTCTTGGGCTGCTACTGTGGCACCACGTTGATGGTGCTGCCCTGAACTCACTTTTAAAGAAATCATTTGGTTTGATAACTCAGCCCTTATATTGAATGTCTCCCCATGGTGAGACTGAAGAGCTACAGCTCAGGGGAGCCTCCTCATCATCACTCACCAGCTCCAAGCAAGTTGCAGACAAACATGCTTCTGTGTGGAAGGACTTCTTTCTCCACTGATACAGAAGATACGGACAATAACATCCTTTTTACAGATGAACACAAAGTGCCTACATTAAGACTCTCTTTTTTTCCCTAAGCCAAAGCCATTATCTTTTCAGATATCTATTTTTTTATCGAAGTATAGTTGATGTACAATATTATACGTTACAGGTGTACAATATAGTGACTCACAGTTTTTAAAGGTTATACTCCATTTATAGTTATTGTAAAATATTGGCAAGACTTTCCTTGGTGTTTAAGTAGGCATACGTTACTTGGACAATAAGGTGTACAACACCTGATTATTTCAACTTCAGTGAAAAGTCAGTTTTCTTTGAAGGAGAAACCAATGCCTGGGAAGGAGCTGAAGCAGGGGTGGAGAGAAGGCAGCATTCCGAGATGGTGGGGGTCTTTTCTGCCCACTACCTGTACCGCTGTGAACCTCTGCTATGAACCTCCATTTCAAAGAGATCTGGTCTTACCTTTGGGTGAAGATCATGGCCCCTTTAAAACGTGCTCTTTATCTTACATCCCACGTGGGCCGTCTTTAAGTGATGCTGGCGAACAGGGTCCTGAGTCATGTGGCTGTGTGGTGGCTCGTTGGTTTGTGTGGATCTGGCTTCTCCACCTGTAGTGAGAGCAGAGACTAACAGCTTCCTAGATCCTCCAGGTTCAACCTGGAGAGCTCTTCTTGTGTACACTTGACAACTATGTAAATACAAAGTGAAAATAAAAATGCTTACATGGCCCAGAGAGAAAAGAGGAGCTTTTATGGATGGCTCAAGTCAGTTCTTTTTGTGTCTTTATCTTTTCACTATGTGTTAATGTCATTCTTACATTGGAGATGCTTTCTTGATGATGACATTTATGATAACATATTGTGTCACAAGCAAGATGTTTCAAACGGACAAAAGATATAATAAAAGAGGAATCCACTTTGAGACAGGAACCAACAGGCAGACTTTTGCATGGTGCAGTTGATGTAAGAAGAGAAGATGGGGTCTGAGAAGGTGAAGAAGAAAAATATTTTTTGAAGTTTTGTGAAGAATAGTAATGGGTTCTAGGGAGGATAGTGTCTGTGAAACACGCATGATAGTTTGGCTCCTGTTCTCAGGATTTCCCGGCTTTGAATGCAGTTGTTGATTAATTTCCTTTGTTCTAACTGTGCACCTGATGGTGACTCAGGCCAGTGGGTCATTAACAGCTAAGCAGGTGGAAGAAGCTACAAATTTAAAACCGTCTATAATTGGGATGGTTGACTCTTGAATAACTGAAGGAGGATTATTGAACAAAAGCCTTGGGGGCTTTGGACAGGTACATTTAAAGTAAAATTTTAAAAGAAGAGTAAGGTAAGGACCCCATGTTTTCGGGAAATCTTAATTTTTTTTAATTAATCATATTTTGCAGGTGAAGAAACTGAGAATTTGGGGACTAGGAAGCTTAACGAAGGTGACAGAGCTACCTAGCTGTGGAGCTGAGATTCAGGAAAGGGTCTGTTTGACTCTGAAACTTCTCACTTTTTTTTATGGTATGAGAGGGAACACCTAACATAGAACAGGATACACTACAGGGTGAGGTGGAGGGAAAATAAAGCAATTCAGGAGACCACAGATGGGCTTCCCGAGGGCAGAAGCTTCAAGCCTCTTGGAACTTTTGTAACTCCCCACGCCACCCCCCGCCCCACTACCGCCCCAAGTAAAATTGCAAGTTACTTACAATTGCAGCAGAAATACTTTAGTTATTTAAGGAGAAAACTTTTTTGTTTTAATTTTAAGAATGGTTATTACAATAACACAATAGCACTATTTTTCTCTGTTTTGCCTGATTACTCAAATGGAACAAAGATGTGAATATTTCACACTTCCTTCCCCTCTCTTTTCTTCTCCTTTAAATACTTTGCATCCCAAGATGCAGTGTCATTAAATACATCAGTACAACTCCTTTAGGTACTGTACACAATTAATTTACATCATAGAAAATATGGAATATAGTATACTCACCCCTTCAAATAACTGGTCTACATTTTATGCTACATGAAGAGAAAAATAGAGTAATTTCCTTTATCTGTGTCTTCTCAGTTGAAGGAAGTCTAATAAAAATATATGTGTGAACTGGTAAATTCATTATCTGACCACAAAACTGCGTTAAATGATACATGTAACTATATACTGGTTTTTAAAAAAGGATCTGCTTTCCTAAACTCTATTCTAATGCTAATAACAAATGATATAATCTTTATAGCTGGGTCTATGTATCTTCAATTTCATGAAATGTCTCAACAAGTTGGTTTGATGGTTAATAGGTCTAAATGTAAATTATCCTATCAAAATGCTTTATTGAGACAGAAATTTTATTTTACAGTATTTCTTACATGAACCATTTAATATCCAAATCATTTCAGAAGAGAGCCATAAACAAAATATCCCATAACTTGGTCTTATATCTGCTTATATCTAGGAATGACTGAAAAACTTATATTTGTGGATGACAGGACCCGTTTGTGTTTACTGTATTCAGTACAAAAGAGACAATCTACTCATGCTAGGTCTGGAGGAGAAAGTGTCAAAAGAGTAAAATTCTAGGGAAGAATCCATGTCCATATATTATAGTTCAAAATAGGGAAAATAGAAAATAGTCAAAATAGTAAATTCACCTACATCTAGCTATTACATCATTTCTGATTTAATTTAATTTAGTTTTTTCTTTTCTTTTCTTTGGCTTGCAGAATAGGTCCAGAAGAAGAAAAAAGTTCATCCATAAGTAGATTTACTGGGAAGGCTCTGACAGGTGCTACAGGCTGACCTGTAACCCTGCCCTGGACCCCTTCAGTAACTCTGATGAGGCAGGTGTGGGCTGAACTGTGTCCCTCCAAACTCATATGTTGAAGTCCTAATCCCCAGCACCTCAGAATGGGTAAGAAACATTATCTATTTGTTAACTTTCAGAGATATATTGCTGTATAAAAAGGTTATGACAAATTTCAAAAGCAACATAGTATAGTGGGAAAGACCACAGACGCTGGAGCCAGCCTGCCAGGGGTTGAATCCCAGCTCTGTTACAGACTAGTTGTTTAAACATGGTGAGCCGCCTAAGCTATGGGTGGTACATCTCCTTACTGGGAAAATGGGGATAATAAAAATATAGACCTCATGAAATTGTTAGGAGGGTTGAATGAGCTAATATATAAGAAGTGTTTGGGCTTCCCTGGTGGCGCAGTGGTTGAGAGTCTGCCTGCCGATGCAGGGGACACGGGTTCGTGCCCCGGTCCGGGAAGATCCCACATGCCGTGGAGCGGCTAGGTCCGTGAGCCATGGCCGCTGAGCCTGTGCGTCTGGAGCCTGTGCTCCGCAAAGAAGTGCTTTAAAAAGCTCCTTGTGCACAGAAATATTGTACAAGAGCTGGCTACGGTTATTACTCTCTTCTTAGCCACCTGGCATGTGGTTCCTTTCCAATGCTGTGGTCCTCAGTTCTTCATGTGCACAGGAGTTGGGCCAGTGTTTATGAGGCATGGCTGCAGGAGACCCTAGAATACCTTCTTCAATAGCATGATTCAAAAGAAATCACAAAAAAGAAAAAAAAAAGAAATCACTACTTAGATTGAAATGTTTTGACTGGGTTTGTGAGAAGATCTGGTATTACTGAATGCTTTGTGCAAATCTGCTAAAGAAATATCTTCAAATTATATTTTCCTTTCCAAATATTCTTGGTCAATATAGGTGAGTATTTCTGACTTTCACAGCATTTACCAATTTACCAATTAAGCTGTTCATGTTGCTCTGCTAGACTTACTATTTTAGCTGTGATAAGAATTCATTTTTAAAGCAATTTACAGCATTGTACTTAGTGCTGGTCATTTGTCTTCTTATTAGGTTTCTGAATCTTAAAGCATATATATTAAATTCCAGGCCCACAGAAATTTGAGGCTGACTGCTCTTTATCCACTATACTCGATTGTTAGTTTTACATATTTGTTTAATAAAAAAGTCTACAAGTAAAAAATGCTGGAGAGGGTGTGGAGAAAAGGGAACCCTCCTGTCCTTTTGGTGGGAATGTAAGTTGGTGCAGCCACTATGGAGAACAGTATGGAGGTTCCTCAAAAAGCTAAAAATAGAGCTACCATATGATCCCGCAATCCCACTCCTGGGCATATATCCAGACAAAAGTATAATTTAGAAAGATACCTGCACCCCAATATTCATAGCAGCACTATTCACAATAAACAAGATGTGGAAGCAACCTAAATCCATCGACAGATGAATGGATAAAGAAGATGTGGTACATATATACAATGGAATACTACTCAGCCACAAAAAGAACAAAATAATGCCATTTGCAGCAACATGGCTGCAACTAGAGATTATCATACTAAGTGAAGTCAGAAAGAGAAAGATCAATACCATATGATATCACTTATATGTGGAATCTAAAATATGACACAAATGAACCTATCTAGGAAACAAAAACAGACTCACAGACATAGAAAACAGACTTGTGGTTGCCAAGGGGGAGTGGGGATTGGGGAGGGATGGACTGGGAATTTGGGATTAGCAGATGCAAACTATTACATATAGAATGGATAAACAATAAGGTCCTACTGTAGAGCACAGGGAACTATATTCAATATCCTGGGATAAAACATAATGGAAAAGAATGTAGATAGATAGATAGATATTTGTATAACTGAATCACTTTGATGCACAGCAGAAATTAATACAACATTGTAAATAAACTAGTTAAATTAAAAAAACATAAAAGAATAAAAAAGGCTGGCCTTCTGATTCTAGAACCTCTCCCAGGCTCTCTAACACACATCACATCTGCCCACCTCTGGTGGCCCTGCTTTTGCTATTATGTTCCATTCTGTAAACATTTTCTTAAGCTTCCTTTAAATGTGACGAGACCTACTCTCAATGCACCTTACCTATTTCTGACTTTCTCTGCAGTTACTGGGGAATTTCTCAGTCTCTTATTCTCTATATTAACAAGGGGAAAACATCGCCTCATTAATTTTTTAAAAGTCATTTTTCTTAGAAGGGAAATGGATGATTGCACTTCAATAACAATAAAAGGACACTGTAAGGAAAAAGAATGGAAAAGGCTGAAAACGTGCTGAAAACCACATTCTTCCAGAAATAGCAGTAGTGATGGTGGAACATTATGAGAACATGGATGAAGAAAAAAATGAAGGCAAAAGGGTACTTTCTCTTTTAGCCCATAATTTTAGTTTATTTTGGCCACAGCATGTGGGATCTTAGTTCCCCAACCAGGGCTGAACACATGCCCCCTGCAGTGGAAGCTCGGAGTCTTAACCACTGGACCGCCAGGGAAATCCCGTATTTTTTTAAAATTAATTTTTATTGGAATACAGTTGATTTACAATGTTGTGTTACTTTCTGCTGTACAATAAAGTGAATCACTTATATATATATATACATATATCCACTCTTTTTTAGATTCTATTCCCATATAGGTCATTACAGAGTATTGAGTAGAGTTCCCTGTGCTGTACAGTAAGTCTTATTAGTTATCTATTATATATATAGTAGTGAGTACATGTCAATCCCAATCTCCCAACTTATCCCTCTCCTCGTTTTCCCCCTTAGTAATTTTCCCATCATTTTAAGGAGGAACCTTTAAGACAAAGTTAATGTGTCCCTAAGTGTTAACTGCTTGAAGCACTCCCTCCCTCCCACAAAAGGCATCATTGACCCTGCCTCTGGGGCATTCATGCTAAATGGACTTGTTTTCTTCACTGTTTCCTCCTGGGAAAGGCTGGGGCTGAGACGTGAAGAAAGGCCACTGACCACTCATTATAAGCCCAGAAACGAAAGGGTGTCGAACACATGTTCTTCCAACACAGAACTGATTGCCTCAGGTTTTCTCCCCCGACAGACAGGTAGAGTCATTTAAATGATAATTTACATATTTCTTAGAATCACTGTAGAGATGTACCTGCTGTTTTGATGCTTTCCTTTTAATAATGATACATTTGTGATGGGTTGAAGCCCTTCCAAGGGTTCCAGGCTGTGCCAAAAATTGTAATCACGCTTGACCCATGAGATGCCTGTGTAGAATCTGTGGCCCAAATTCAGTGAAGTAATAAGCAAAGTTTGTGTAATCATGCTACATCTCTAGACTGGATTCATTAGTTCATTGGGTCAGTTAGAACAATCATCAGAACACCCAATACTGAGATAAACAATTTTCTGCTTGTAGATTACTTTAAAAGAAGGAGGGAGAATCAGTTTGAAAAGACCTTCACTAGCTGGATGGTACAGGGTGGGGAAGGTTCCACCTTGCCTTCAGCTGATTTTAACCACAGTTACGAGAACGTTTAGTTGTGTCAGCACATCAAAGAGGGACCTAAAATACTCAGGAACACTGTGGGGGGAAAAGGCTTGAGATCAACCTGGTTCTGGAGATGGGAGGATGCTCTGAGTGGCTTATGCCATGGCCAGTCCACCAGCTGGGCTTCCAGGAGGTCCACCATGCAGTGGTACCAAGATATACTGATGGGCCCAACCCCCAACACAGGAACAGTCTGAAGCCAGGTGCGTGGGAAGACAACAGATCAGAGCCAGTGGTGTTATTTTTGGTGGAGCACGTGTTTGTCTTGTATGTGTATTGTTGGAAGGTGTGTAGGTGTTGGTTTTCTGGCCACAGAGGTGGCCATGCGCCATCTTTGATATTGCAAATGAGACAGTGATCTTCCAGATTCTGCGTACGTTGCCGTCCTTTCTCAATATTTGTGTACAGTTCTTTTCAAAGTCCACTGTCCTCAGGGTGTGGATTTTATGAACAATCCAAGGGATTGATCTCGGTCCTGTTAGGCAAAGATTAACAGCCCAATAAATAGAATTTGTGCACCACCATAAGGTTAACACAAGGAAACGGCCAAGTTGATCTAAGGTCTATTCCCAAGAAAAGGATATGCACCCCCATCATTTTTTTTTGAAGAAGAAGAAGACGAATTCGTCAATAATAAATTAATAACCATCATGTTAGAATTGTCAGTGTGAGACACTCTATTTCCCATGTCCAGTAAGAAAGCTACCTATTATTTTGGTAAGAAATGCCTAAATTGAAATTCCAAAGGGCATTATGAACTTGAATTAAAAAGGTAATGGATTTTTTAATAAGTTCTGGGTCAAGATGTATTATCAAACTATTTTCCATAGGGCATAGAATATACCATCTATCCTTTTAATAATACCAGCCCTGGACTTCCTTCCAGCAGCCAGCTGAGGCTGCTCGGCTATTACAGTCTCTCCCACCATCCCTAACAATGAACAAATAACGAGACGGCCCATGAAACAGTCTAAATAGAACCGTCTCCTGGAGAGACTGTGACTGCCAGAGACAGGTTCGATTCGGATCTGGATTCCCTGCTATGGGAAAGAGCAGATCAATGCTGTTGGAGAGTCAAGTAGTAGAGGGAAATATTAGGATGAATTGAGTAAATCATAAAACAAATGATCCGCGCGCTGACATGCAACCTTACTCTACCTGATGGCTCTGATTCAGGACCAGGCAAACGGTAATTCTGTGTGCTCTCTAGCTCAAAGGGCTCTCAGAAAAACGATTTGAATTGTACAAACCATTTATTAGTAATGAAAATACTATGTCTGCGAATCCTTAAAGGCTGCAAGGAACTTACCCAAGCATTGGAAAGGCGGTCTGCATATGCGAAGTTGTAGACGAGGTTTCTTTTTTTTTCTCATTATGGTTTGAGTCCAGAGCCAAAGTTACGTCTTTAAACCATTCTTTCTGTCACTTCTAACTGTCTGACTGTGCTGTGCTTTATAAACCTGTCTCTTTTCTGTGTGCCCTGTTAGATAACTCCCTGGTACACACCCCAGATTCTTTCTCATACCTCCACTGGGTCCTGGGGACATGGAACTTTATAGGTAGCAATGGAAGAAAAGAGGGGCAGTAAACTTACTGACTGCAAGATAGCAGAACTCACCAGAATTCAGTGATTCTTACATTCTCCATGAAAAAGTAACCTATTAGGAGCTAATAAAGAGACAGAAAAAACTGCTTCCTTACATGTTTGGGTACTCTACTGTCAGGGATAAACTAATAAGTGATGGTGTCATCGCTATCTTCATAGCTACATTCATTTTAGGTAATTTTAGATTGGTGCAGGAGTTTACAATGTAATTTAACATTGGAAGCATTAACTTCATTGTTAAAAATTGTCTTCTGTTTTCTGTATCTTCTATGAAACAAAGCTCTCGGTAAGATAAAAGAACGCCTGCCTCTTTCATCATGGACACATGTGGAGAGAGAGTGGACCTGGAAAACAAATTTATCCTTTTTTCTGGAAATGGGAGCACTCATAAAACACTTAGTGAGTCCAAGGTCCCTGGCTGTCATTCTACCTCCTATTCGTATGGACTGTTGGCAGCCCAGTAGTCGGGGTAGGGGCATGTGTTTGGATGACTTTGCTTCAAATCTGAAGAATTTATAAAAACTCTGAATGACAGGCAAAAATAGACATTTTTCTTCTAAAAGGGGAAGAGATTAATATTCAGCCATCACCATATGTAATTAAACAGAAAAATAAAATGAACTGTTTATGCAGGCACCAAGAGTCATTTAAAAATCACAATAGACCTGAAAGTCTGTGGCAAAACTTATTAATTTTGCCCAGGGCTGTGAATCCCTCCGAGGTCTTCTCACAGAGAGGAGCCCACTGCCATTTTTATGCGTGTAGTGAACTTGTTTACCACCTGTGTTTAGGTGAGATGCTCAAATGTCTCCCTCTGTGCAACTTTACGTATTATGTGCCCTCATTAATTTTGGAAAGAATTTTAAAGAGTGCTCGAATAACATGTCCAATCAGTAACCGTTGTTATTATTATTTTTTTAGGTGTTGAAGTGCAAAAAGCTCATTGAAATAACCCCCAGATGGTTGAATTTTATTCTAGAAACAGTCCGTGGTAAGAAAAAGACCAACTGATGTCTCGAGGTCTCGGTGAACCTTCCAATTCAGTTAAATTCTGTTCCTGCTGCTTTTCCCCTAGTTCTGGTCCCAGTGTCTTTTTCTTTTCTTTTCTTTTTTTTTTAAACATCTTTATTGGAGAGATCCCTGTTTGTAAGTCTTGTTCTTCATCTGTAAACTTCAGACCTTGGGCAAACCTACAGGCTTCACTATCTCTAAGAGATCATCAATTTGTGTTTTATTGTCAGAGCTCGATGGGTATTGCTCCCCTTGCCCCCACCCCGTGAAGTCTGTGGTAATTTTTCGAGGTAGGGTAGGGGGCCCGGTGGTTTGGATGCTGTTTACAAGGTGCTGCTGAGAAGGCAGGGTGAGACAGCACATGTGTGGCAGAGAGATGGTTACTAATGACTTTTACGTTTCTGGAAGGCTTACTGGAATGCAGTGGGAATATAAGATCTGGGGTCTCCTGGTCCACGTGTGCAGTGAAGGCTGTCAGGGAGGGGTTATGTAGAGTCTGGGGTCTGCAGAGATGACTGAGAATTAAGAGATGAGCAGTTGAGAGTAGTGAGTGACTTGGAAGTTGTCTGGATGCTGCTGCTCTTGCCTCTCCACCCTGAAGATGGGCATCTTTTTATTTTCAAGTCCCCCGCCTTCCAGGGCACACTGACCTCTAGGGGAGAACCTTGGGGTATCTACTCCCAAACAGCCCACCATCTCCCCACTCCCAGGGGGCACAAGTTCTCCAGGGCAGGATGTGAAGGTGCCCTCTTTGGCCCGTCCACTGCCGCTGCTCCCCAGACCCATGCTACCCATGCCCCTTTGTCTCCTCCTCAGTCACAACCAAAGCACTTTCCCTCCCATAGTTATGAGGGTGATGTTGTTGCTTTCCTTCAAAAAAGACCGATGACTTACAAGAAAAAATAATCCAGGTGATCAGAACAATTTGGAGCCACAAAAGCCATTTTCCCACTCCAGGTAGAGAATATTTTCCTAAAGACCTCCTTGAATAATGCCATTGAATCAGCCTCCTGTTTCTTAAATTTTTGTTATTCCCAGACAATCTTCAGGCTTTCTGCCAGGTCTATTTGTCACCTATTACTTCTGTAATATTACTAACTCTTTATGTTTGCTTAGATTTTGATTTAAAGGAAAATTTCAGTTGCTCCCACAAATGGGAAACCAATATTGTTTTTCTTTTTTTAAAAAAAAAGTTTATTGGAGTATAGTTGATGTACATTGTTGTGTTAGTTTCAGGTGCGCAGAAAAGTGATTCAGTTATACATATACATATATTCATTCTTTTTCAGATTCTTTTCAATAGAAGATATGTCAATGGATAAAGATGTGGTACATATATACAATGGAATATTACTCAGCCATAAAAAAGAATGAAATAATGCCATTGGCAGCAACATGTATAGACCTAGAGACTGTCATACTGAGTGAAGTAAGTCATACAGAGAAGGACAAATATCGTATGGTATTGCTTATATGTGGAATCTAAAAAATGGTACAAATAAACTTATTTACAAAACAGAAATAGAGTTACAGATGTCGAAAACAGTCTTATGGTTACCAGGGGGGAAAGGGGAAGAGGGATAAATTGGGAGATTGGGATTGACAGATACACAGTACTATATATAAAATAGATAACTAATAAGGACCTACTGTATAGCACAGGGAACTCTACTCAGTACTCTGCAATGACCTACATGAGAAAAGAGTCTAAAAAAGAGGGGATATATGTATACGTATAACTGATTCACTTTGCTGTACAGCAGAAAGTAACACAACATTGTAAATCAACTACACTCCAAGAAAATTTTTTAAAAAAGATATGAGCAGTCAATCGAGTGACTCACGTCATTGAATTCGAGCTGGTTAACTGTGACATGCTGAGGGCTTTGAGCCTGAGGGTTACTCTTTTCGCTAAAAAGGAGTCTTAGTGAGAGTTAGGAGGACTTCACATCCTATTAGCACCAAACTGAGAATTTCCCCTTGATTCATTCCTATGGAGTAGAAAAGACTTAAAGAGAGAATGCGCCTCTTAGTATAATTTCTATAGTGTTCAATTTTGTATCCACATATCATTGGTGGCACCCATACCCCAGTGGTCCAGTCTCAAACAAGACTCTATAAGATGCAGATATCAAACTAGAAAAGAAAGAAATCTCGAGTGTCTGGTGAGGAAGGGCTCCCTCCTTCTCCGGTTGGAGACAAGATTCAGAGAGAAATGATGGTCATTATTTCTCATCTACTGTTTCAGTTGTTTCTGAGAAAACCAGAGGCTCCGTGGAGAAGGACTGGCAAGAAAGTAGAACGAGTGAATACGACAGTCTACTTAACACGTGGAAATTTGTTGTGCATGTATTAAGTATGAGTTCTTCCGAAGGAAAATGGTGGAGTTGGCTCTATGTGAAGCTATCTGTGTTGATCTGTAAGTAATGGAGGTAAAATCATTTTTCTCTCCTGAAATCTCACAAAAATCAGTTGCTTAAAATACAGATCGTGTTCTAGAAGGAAGTTTATAGAGATGGAAAATGCTGGGACAACCAGAAATCCCACCTTTTAGATGTTGGATCCACTCCTGTTAAGCCTTTGGCATCAGTAAACAAAGTCCTGGGTGATTGAATGTGTAACTTTATAAGTTTAAGTTCCCTTTACTCTGAAGGTCTGCAGTTCTTCTTTTAAAAATATTTTAAAGAAATTTCCAATTCTCTGAGTTTCTCAAACCTAAAGTCCGTGGGGCAATCCAGGTTCTAGCTTCCGCTCCATAAATGTTAAATTTATGACAACTTTATGTCGTGGGTGAGTCTATGAATAATACAGTTTGGGGATTCTGAATTTATGAATGAACAGGCAGCCTTGAAGTCCTTATGGGAACAGGCACTATATGCCTTTCAAAGGTAATTTCCTCTAGATTTACATTTCGTGTATTCATCTTGGGCCTCTAATGCCAAGTGCTGCATCAGGCCTTGAAAGGAAACATCATAGTGGAGAACAGGCCAGAGAAGGAGTGATAAAGCTGACAAATGGTAGGCTCCTCAATAAATCATAGATTCCATGAACAGACACTGACCATCAAGCCTACACATTAGAAAAAGAAACGCAAAAGGAGGAAATGAAAACAATAGTGAGAAACCTGCCACGACTCAGAGAATGAGAAAAACGAAGCACAAGCAATACAATGAAAATCATTGTCTGATTGTGGGACACAAAGTCTGTAAGAAATAAGGTTGCTAAAGAGTTTTGAAAAAAAATCGAGAATGGAAATTATTATGTATAATGATAAGAAAAGAGATGAAATCGGTTTAGGTTTTAAAAATGCCAAGGACAGGTGTTCTCAAACATGGTGGATTTTTTTTCTTTTAATTTCTTAATTTTGGCTGCGTTGGTTCATCATTGCTGCACGCGGGCTTTCTCTAGTTGCGGCGAGCGGGGACTACTCTACCTTGCGGTGCGTGGGCCTCTCATTGTGGTGGCTTCTCTTTGTTGTGGAGCATGGGCTCTAGGTGCGTGAGCTCAGTAGTTGTGGCTCACGGGCTCTAGAGCACAGGCTCAGTAGTTGTGGCTCACGGGCTTAGTTGCTCCACGGCATGTGGGATCTTCCTGGACCAGGGCTCGAACCCGTGTCCCCTACATTGGCAGGAAGATTCTTAACCACTGCGCCAACCACAGAAGTCCCAAACATGGTGGATTTCAAGTGGAAAGATGAACAGGTAGAGGCTGAAGAGGTGAGAGGTAGGAAAGTGACATGTACGTGCACATGTCAAACCTGAAGGACGATGTTTTCTCCTTTCATTCTGTCTAAGGAAAATTCCCACCTCATCCAGGTGGTGCGGGGTTTGAAATTTAAAAGATTTAAGAGAGAAAATACAAAATTATGAATAGACAAGTAGGTCTGGGGCCTTAGGAGGTGTCCGTGAAATTGAGGAGCCCTGTTTTGCACTTCATTAGCCTCACACTAAATCCACCTCCAGCCCCCTTTGGAGACTCACGTCCCATGTGAGCAGGGAGAGAAGGGGGCTTTGGGTTGCTGCATGGGGCAGGGGGCATAGGGTTCACCTTCTTACATGGAGTGACTTGGGTCAGTGTATCCTCTTCATCAGAAGGGTAAGTTAGGCTTAGGGGAAGAAAGAGTTATTTCTGTCTGAAGTAGGAATTATTGTCTTATTATAGTGGTTCAGAACTCTAAAAGGATCCATGAAAACACGCTTGTGTCTTCTGGGCCAGATACAGCAGACACTGGGGGGAACTTGGGTGCAGAGATGAAGAGAGAATGAGAAAGCTCACATCTGGGTATGGGAGGGGGTGGGGGTTGGGAGGAGAGGCATTAAGAGTCTAGAGCATCTCACTAGGAGACTGTGCATTTGAGATGAAGCCTCAAATTCATCCATTTATAGAGACTCAGACCTAGATTTAGACATATACCTGCACATGAGTATGTGGACAGGTGATGAGAAGTACTAGGGAGTAGAATAAAGTAAGTTACAGGAGAATCATCACTTTGTGTGTGTGTGTGTGTATGTAGGGAGCTGTTGCTACTTTATATAATGTGATGAAGAAAGACCCTGATGATAAGAGGACACTCCCAAGGAGACCTGAAAAAAGTGAGGAGGAAAGCACTTCATGAAGAGCATCCCAGTAGAGAGAGTATCTGTGCACACGTCCTGGGACCGGGGAGAACTTGGGGTGTCTGAGGAACAACCAGGAGACCGGTGGGGCTGCAGTAGAGGATGCAGTGGGCAGAGAGGAGGGAGATAGGGCAGAGGGTTGGAAGGAGCCCACCAGGAGCCCCTGTAGGTCACGGTAGGTACTTTGGTCCCTAAATGGAGTGGGTGGGGGGGAGCTGGAAGGAGCTGTGTGATCTGACTCCTGTTTTTCAAGCCTCTCTCTGCTGTGTGGAACATCTGCTTTAGAACAACCTGGAAGCAAGGAGCTCAGTTGGGAGACGGCTGGAATGATGGGGGTAAGAGAGAGTGGCTGGACCAGGTTGGTCACTGCAGAGGTGGGACACAGCTGTTTTCTGCTCATTCAAGGAAGAGCCAGCAGGCTGTCCTCACAGATGAGATAAAGTGATGAGAGGCAGTGTTTCCTCCTGAGCAACTAGAAGGTCAGAGTTTCAATCTAATGAGATAGGAGAACAGTGGGGGAGGGGGAGCTCAGGAGGGGGTACTGGAACTTCTGCACTGACCTCAAGTTTGAGGTCTCCCTTAGACATTTGATGGAAAATCAAGTAGGATGTTGGATGTGAGCTTGGTGCTCAGGGGAGAGGCTGGGGCTGGAGATAGATATTTGGGAGCCATGAGTCATTTAAATACAGATGGTGCTTAAAGTCATGAGATCAGATGAGATCACCTAGGGAATAAATACGGGGAAAAATTAAATATAGTGTGTTTCTTTTCTTGAACTTTTGGATATTATTGTCGTTGAACCTCTAATGGTGGGGTAGGGTATTTAGGAGCTGAGATTCCTGTCTTTTCTCTCTATATATATAAATATCCATGACTTATGGTTTATACACATGCAACATTTCATACAATGAACAGCCAACATTGTTCTCAATGATGAAAAACTGAAATCATTTCCACTAAGATCAGGAACAAGACAAGGTTGCCTACTCTCACCACTATTATTTAACATAGTTTTGGAAGTTTTAGCCACAGCAATCAGAGAAGAAAAAGAAATAAAAGGAATCCAAAGCAGAAAAGGCGAAGTAAAGCTGTCACTGTTTGCACATGACATGATACTATACATAGAGAAACCTAAAGATGCCACCAGAAAACTACTAGAGCTAATCAATGAATTTGGTAAAGTAGCAGGATACAAAATTAATGCACAGAAATCTCTTGTATTCCTATACACTAAAGATGAAAAATCTGAAAGAGAAATTAAGGAAACACTCCCATTTACCATTGCAACAAAAAAAATAAAATACCCAGGAATAAACCTACCTAAGTAGACAAAAGACCTGTATGCAGAAAACTATAAGACACTGATGAAAGAAATTAAAGATGATACAAACAGATGGAGAGATATACCATGTTCTTGGATTGGAAGAATCAATATTGTGAAAATGGCTCTCCTACCCAAAGCAATCTACAGATTCAATGCAATCCTTATCAAACTACCACTGGCAATTTTCACAGAACTAGAACAAAAAATTTCACAATTTGTATGGAAACACAAAAGACCCTGAATAGCCAAAGCAATCTTGAGAAAGAAAAACGGAGCTGGAGGAATCAGGCTCCCTGACTTCAGACTATACTACAAACCTACAGTAATCAAGACAGTATGGTACTGGCACAAAACCAGAAATATAGATCAATGGAACAGGATAGAAAGCCCAGAGATAAACCCACGCACATACGGTCACCTTAATTTTAATAAAGGTGGGAAGAATATACAAGGGAGAAAAGACAGCCTCTTCATTAAATGGTGCTGGGAAAACTGAACAGCTACATGTAAAAGAATGAATTAGAACACTCCCTAACACCACACACAAAAATAAACTCAAAATAGATTAAAGACCTAAATATAAGGCCAGACACTATAAAACTCTTTGAGGAAAACATAGGCAGGACACTCTATGACATAAATCACAGCAAGATCATTTTTGACCCACCTCCTAGAGAAATGGAAGTAAAAGCAAAAATAAACAAATGGGACCTAATGAAACTTAAAAGCTTTTGCACAGCAAAGGAAACCATAAAGAAGATGAAGAGACAACCCTCAGCATGGGAGAAAATATTTGCAAATGAATCAACTGACAAAGGATTAATCTCCAAAATATACAAGCAGCTCATGCAGCGCAATATCAAACAACCCAAAAAACCCAATTCAGAAATGGGCAGAAGACCTAAGTAGACATTTCTCCAAAGAAGATATACAGATTGCCAACAAACACATGAAAGGATGCTCAACATCACTAATCATTAGAGAAATGCAAATCAAAACTATGAGGTATCACCTCATACCAGTCAGAATGGCCATCATCAAAAAATCTACAAACAATAAGTGCTGGAAAGGGAGTGGAGAAAAGGGAACCCTCTTACACTGTTGGTAGGAATGTAAGTTGATACAGCCACTATGGAGAACAGTATGGAGATGCCTTAAAAAACTAAAATTAGAAGTACCATACGACCCAGCAATCCCACTGCTAGACATATACCCTGAGAAAACCATAATTCCAAAGAGTCTTGTACCACAATGTTCATTGCAGTTCTATTTACAATAGCCAAGACATGGAAGCAACCTAAGTGTCCATCTACAGATGAATGGATAGAGATGTGGCACATGTATACAATGGAATATTACTCAGCCATAAAAAGAAATGAAATTGAGTTATTTGTAGTGAGCTGGATGGACCTAGAGTCTGTCATACAGAGTGAAGTAAGTCAGAAAGAGAAAAACAAATACCATATGCTAACACATATATATGGAACCTAAATAAAACAAAATGGTTCTGAAGAACCTAGGGGCAGGACAGGAATAAAGATGCAGATGGACTTGAGGACACGGGGAGGGGGAAGGGTAAGCTGGGCTGAGTGAGAGAGTGGCATGGACATATATACACTACCAAATGTAAAACAGATAGCTAGTGGGAAGCAGCCGCATAGCACAGGGAGATCAGCTTGGTGCTTTGTGAGCACCTAGAGGGGTGGGATAGGTAGGTTGGGAGGGAGACGCCACAGGGAGGGGATATGGGGTTATATGTATACATAAAGTTGATTCACTTTGTTATACAGCAGCAACTAACACAAAAATGTAAAGCAATTATACTCCAATAAAGATGTTAAAAAAATGAAAAGAAAAGGCAATGTAACTTAAAAAAATAATGTATTTAAATCATGTCAAAAAACAAATATTAACGGAGAAGGTGAGAGAAAAGTGACAAGTGAAGCAAGTCCCTTGATCCGACTGCGACATAACAAAAGCAAAACAACCCGCAGTTCCACCTGGAAGTCCTCAGCTAAGTTCCTCATGTCTTCTGCCGGTGCTGCAGCCAGCCTGGTGTAATGAATGTGGAACAGCAGGCCCTGGATGATCAATCACGGGAAAACAGGAAACAAATCCAAATAAATCTGTGGAGGAAGGAGGAGAAAAAGGGAAAAAGGGGGAGAGAAGGTTCCATTCTGAGGACAAACTAGAATGTTCCTAACTACAATCAATCTCTCATTTGACTAATGAGAGTGTGTCTCCACTGGGGGCTTAAAAATAACATACAAATATAAAACTCTTTGAGTCGAAGAGATAGTTCGTTTTAAGCAAATATTGTAAGCCTTTTAAAATTCACTATTTCAAGCAATCAAATAATTTCAAAATTTTGAAATCACTTTTTTAAAAGTTACTCTTTTAAAAGAAATTTTTTCAAAATTTGATTCTGTAGGTCTTTTTCCTACATTACAAAAGCCGTCATCCGTAAAGCGCTGATGGACCAGATTTCGGTTGGACAATATCGTGTACACTAGTTGCTTTCCTAATGCAAACTGGCTTTGACATCTTTTATTTATTACGTCACTCGATTGTAAATTGCTTAAAAGGAACTACACGGTATAGGTTCTAATGTATGCTGCGTTTAAATTTGAGGATGATTTGAGCGCATTCTTGGCTTTTTGTAGAGCACATGTACATCATTTCATAATAAGATGCTCCAATAAGAGTACAGTCATCATTTATTAGCATTTTCATGCTGCACATGCTTTATCTTGTTTTATCCTCTCTACATTCTATTTTTTCAGTTGAGAAGAAGCAGATGTTAGGGAACTGTAAGCCATTTGCCCAGGCTTAGAAACCAGTTTTGTCCAATAAAAACCCCTACACTTGTTTTTTTTTTTTTTTTGAACTATGCCTTGACACATTGAAGCAAACCCTTAAAGGTTTGTGTATCTGTCCTACATATATTCAAGAATTCTATTAATTAGAAAACCCTAAGTATATAAGTACATTTGAAAATCTTTATTAAAATATCATTCAAGTTTTTTTCATTATTGAATGTGGGTGACACACTGGAGTTATTATCTCAAATATATATTAAATTGACAGGGTTTACAAAGAAGCAGTTATAATTGAATAAAGAGAATCGTTTACCGAGTAATAGGATTTCATACTTATTTAAGTTAACAATTAGGAGTGCCAAAGTATGTAAATCTATAATATAAATACACTAAGATGTAAGTGTAGTGACATTTCATCTCTGAGAAACACAAATTGATGAAGAGCAAAATTCTAGATTAATGTTTTCTTTGAGACAAATAGGTTTCTAATGCTTTATCACTTGCTTCTCATCACCCAGGAAATACATCTAATGCTTCTCTTGTAACGAGCTATAAAATAAGTTGAGAAGGATGTTCTTTTGCTCAAATTGGCATGTTTGCCTGGGATGTCTTTCCAGCCTGACCCACCTAGAAAACATTTCCGTATCTTTCAAGAATCTGCTTGTAACTCAGAAATCTGTATCTCAAACCCAAACCTCCCCTCAGCCCCTGCTCGCTGGTCATCTCTACTGGAATTCTTCTGGGGTGTCTCAACTCACCAAGAGATACTTTTAATATGACCCCATAAGGAGACTAGATTATTCTCTTTTTGGTACCTTTACTGTATGTTGTACAACCTTCTGGAATCTTTATTATAGGTCTGCAAATATTTGACTCACAGATCACCATCTTCATTCTTCCTTTATAGGACCTAATTCTTATAAAATATTAGTAATGGCTATTTTTATTATTCATATTTGCTGAACTCATATGAGTATGGTAGGCAGTTAATGCCAAGAGGTCGGAAGTAAGAGATCAGATAAATCCTGTTCACCATTTCTGCAAATAAAAATTTTTATATTCACTTTTATAAACATGTTAGTTTCTGATGGCACACAGATAAACCAACAAATCAATGAGTGAATATGTTTATGAATGTTATATGCATTAATAAACAAGTCACACTGTTTTCTTAGAGAGGGTTTTTGGTGGCAAAACAGAGTCATTTTAGGGAACTCAGAGTCGGTCTCTTCAGCTTCTATGTGGGAAAGTTCTTGTCTGCTAACAATCCAGCCCGCATCTTAAGCAGTGTCACAAAGTAAGTTTAATGCTGAAAAGTTTCCCTTCTGTGTCAAGGGAAAAGGTGCACAATAACTACCAATGACAAGCATGCAATATTAATTGTGTAGCTAATTAATTTTTCATATCATGCCTGTTTAATTAGTAACCAAAGAGAGATGGCTGCCTCACAGGGCAGAGCTTGTATATTATGTAGGTGTGAAAGCTTAGACTACACTAGGGGTTATAACTTCACATGCACTTCAAGATTTATGAACCCTACATAATACTTAAGAAGTCCTCTCAAGCCAAATTATAATTATTAAGTAGTCAGAATTTTAATTACATGATATATTTCCTCCTTATAGAGGAAGATGTTATCTAAGGGAGTTTTGACTGCAGGAGGTTTATAGGATCAGAGCCTTTGTGGAATTTTGTTTTTCCGTGAACTACAAACATTTTAAAAAATGATGTCTCTATGAAAGAGAAAGAGAAAAAATAATTAATCACTAATCGGTGGATTGCTTTGGTCTTCCTATCCAGAGAACAATCTCAGTTCTGTCCTGGAAAGTCCTGAGTTCATTTTATTTATTTGTCTAAAAGTTTCGAGATGATAGAGTTGTTAGCTCCTCTGTCTCTATTATTTCCTGTTTCCTATGTTATGGAGCCTCTATATCATTCTGCAGAGTCAGGTGGAAGGGAAAAAGGAAGCATTGTGAAACTGATTTTACAAAAGCAGAAGAAAATAACGGCTTTCCCCCTATAAGTTTAAAAGAGAAATTGGCTAATAGACTTCAAACTTGCAACTTTTTACAGCCTTTTTGTAATTATGCTCTTAGAATATATGATGTGTTTTTATTTTCATAATTAACAGGAAATACATGTTATATACTAAATGTGACACAAGAGATATGAATTATGCAGTCAGCTCGGTATGTGCTGACGAGCACAAAGCCCAAGGCACGTTCAGCCGAGTTTCTATGAAGATCTATAATGAGTTTCAAGTACATCATTTCCTGATGGAGGATAAGGAAACATCCATCAATGCAAATTTTTGCACAGTTTTTCAGCTTTTATGAATACTTTACAACTTCTAAAAAGAACGAATTTCCAAAGTGCAACTTGAGCAAATTCTGTTGGTAATTTTATATTAGACGGTTTAGGCTCAGCGGAACCCTCAGATACGCCAGTATATACACACAAGTATATTTAAACGTGTTACAGAGTACTCTAGACGGAGATGGCCCGCTTAGCATAGTCTGATGCTGTACAATTTAACATCTAGTTAAGATCTAAATCTATGACATTAGTTTATGTTGGAAAATAGACACATTGTACCATGGAACACGAAGCAAACATCTTTGCAAATGATATAGGGTCTTTTAAATTCAAAGTTAAGACTTTCATGTCCATGTACAGAGTGAACATGCATATTTTATTTACTTAATTCTTTTGAAAGAGTGGAGATTAGCATGCATATCTTAAAGTTGAGGTTGGATTGAATTTTCATCTTCTATTAGGATACCATTTCAACATATACTAATGAGGAGGGAAGGAAAATGCTCAGGGAATAAAATTGTGTCGAATATTAAATAAACATGAAAAGTTACAGGATTCTGAGGTCCTTAGAGATACTTTATAGAATAACATATAGTTATTGTGTAAGGGTCCAGTAAGGCAACAGCCTCCTAATTGGTTCCCTTAGCACATCTCCACCACCCCATTCCACCCCCTGTTCCATCTTCCACAATAAAGAGTTGTCCCCAAAAGCTAATCTCATCACACGGCTTCCCTGTTTCAAGACCTCCGTGGGCCCCGTGGTGCCTCAAGCATGAGGCCTTATCTCCCCAGCCTGGCCCCAGCCTGGTCCTCCAGCCTCATTTCCTGACAAACTGGCCCCCATGCCTTAACCTCTGGCCCCTGAACTGCAGACGTGGGGCAGAGGGGGCCCAGGGGGAGGGGAGAAGCTTCACAGGCATCCCTTCAGCAGGGCTTCTCTCCTTAAGGTGACTTGCTGCCTCTTTTATACTCAAGATAATAGGCAGTTTATGATGCACCGTTTTTACATTACCTTTTCATTTCATCCATCTCTGTTCTCTAACGGAGATAGCACAAAGCCACAGTCAACATTTCGTGACAAATGTAAAGAGTAAATAGACTAGCGCTCCCTTCTTTTGTTTATACATTACATTGTGGATGTGGAAAGGGACTGGTACCCATTCCATAAGCTCACAGAGGACCGACGCACAGCCACGAGGAGAACGGCCAGGGAGTCAGTCCCCTTTGCTGAATCAGGATGGCCCGGGTCTCCACCACATCCCAGCTCCACACACTGGCACCTCAGTGCCCAAGAGATATTTGTCAACAAAATGAACTTCACTGATCGATGCCTTTTAGTAGTTAGTAGGTTGAAGGAAGTGGAATCATTTTAATGATACTATGTACAAGTTTGTTTTAAATACCATATAATATTTCTTTTCTACTAGTACCTCAACCCCTCCTATGATAAAGACTTTTATTCTTGGTTTAAGGGAAAAAAGAACACAGATCAAGTGTCCGTTTATTAGTAATAGCTACAACTTATGGGAGGGGCCAGGTGGTTTATTATTTTCTTCTTCATACCGCCACACAATTCTAAAAGTTGGTATTATGACCCTTGTTTTTCACACTGAAGGAGGAAACAACATACCCCAAAGCGCTCAGGAAGAGAGTGGTGGCATGGGCAGTTGAGTCATGTTTATTTCATCCAAAGGAAATCATCTTTCTGTTGTGCCACACAGACTATTTATGTAAACCATAGGTTTAAAAAAGTTTCTCTCAAGCTCAGGAAATCACTGTTATGAGACTTCTTACCAAGAATGCATTTTTTCTCAATTCCCTGAAGTTTTCACATTAGAGACCAGTATTTGAGTTGTTGTGAAGAAGATGAGGGGAAACAGGTGATCTTCTATGTAATCTGAGCCTGTCCCTTTCGGATCTTTATGGATTCAGTTACAGATTCAAAAATGAAAATAACATTCTTACTATCTTAAAATATTTTGAGATTCTTGTCATGAGAAGAAGTATTACAAAAAATACACTCAATATTAAATGATACATAAATGGGCACTGGCACAAATCAAATTCCCATTTAACTTTTATTGTTTAGGTAACAGTTTCTTTAAAAACTGTTAAACCCAAACCATGGCAGAGCATAAAAGAGCTTGTACATCAAGCATGCAGTCGAAAGTTCTATTATGCTAACGAGCTGGAGAGCTTGTCAACATCTCCTGTGTTAAGTATGCCTCCTCTTTGATCACCCAGAAAGGTTTCCAACACTGTAATTGGTCCTAATTAACAGGGAACTGTGATCTTCTTTCACTACTATATTTCACAAGTCAGGCAATAGACCACATTCTAAAGCTCACTAATACTGCCCTATTCAAGTCCCAGTATCTCCCCAGATACACAACTGATTACGATTGTGCATCCTGTTTTAATAGTGTCTTTCAAGAGAAAGTTTGATACTTCTTGTCTAAATGTCCTCTCAGGGTTCCTGTAGTCAATTATGTTTCCTCATCATGGATTAAGAATGCCCCATCTTCACAATAAGCTCCATATCTGAATAATCCACATCTGAAATGATTCCATGGACATGGTCTTCCTGGGCAGGGGAAGGAGAGGTGAGGATGGGTGTGTGTGTGTAGGGGCTGGGGCGGTGGTTTCACCTGCATTAAGTCCTTTTTTAATAGCCATAAAGAAAGAAACTGGTTGCTTTAAATACATAAACCTCTTTTAGTAGTCAAGCCAACCCCATGAGATGGTTACTTTTTTAAATTGAAGTATAGTTGATTTACAAGGTTGTGTTAATTTATGCTGTACAGCAAAGTGACTCAGTTATACATACATATATATATATATTCTTTTTTATTGAATATAGTTCTCCGTGCTATACAGTAGGACCTTTTCATTTAGCCATTCCGTATATAATAGCTTACATCTTTTATTTTTATGTTCATTTTAGAAATTAAGAAACAAAAACTCCTTCTGTGGAAAGATGGAAGATTGAATATACGCCTCGAACTTTATTTCTTTTGAAACCTCAGTGAAGATACAATGAAGAGATTTTTGAAAAATAAAACCACCGGGATGGAGAAAATGGGAGAAGGTAGGACATGTGAAATCTGGAAAGCAGATGGGTGGGTGACAACGGGCTTGACAGACCCCAGAAGGCCAAATCTTACTCAAAAGGTGGAAAGAAAGATCCAATCAGATGCAGAATCTGCAGAAGGCTCAGAAAGGCTTAGTACCAGGTGTTCCCGGAAGTGGGGTAAAAGGGCGTTGGCGGCCAAAGCAAGAAGAGTTTACTGAAAACTGTGAGATCCTAAGATACCCGTTTCCACGGTTTGCTGCTGGGCAACTCCCATGAATGCTTCAAGGCTCGGGAGGAGGTGAAACCAAGCCCGTCGCTGGGCACCCCAGGAGTGGGTGACGGAGCAGATGCTCCACCAGCCCAGGGCATCCATAGACCTCTGTTTTTGAAGCTGACACCTTCAGCCCCCCTGAGCCTGCTCTGGATCCCAGAACTCTGCAGCTCAGACCTTATCCTCCAGGCAGGAGATTGGAGGAGCCTTCTCTGGGGCACCAGAGCAGGAGCATCCACAGAGAAAAGACCTAAAGATTCCACATCACAGGGTGCCCCCCAAATGGACCAGCCAACCACCCTACAGTAAAGCTGGATGTCAAGTGGCACCCACTGCCCAGGGCTTGTTAGTCCTCGACACTTTTTTTTTTAATACGATCAGAATATGACTTTATTAATATTTATTGCCCCAATAATAGTATAAACAGAAAAATAGTGAAAAAGACATTAACAATCAAAATAAAAATAATAATCATACTTTTTTCATACTATCAGTTCTACAACCAGTCCCTAGATTTCATTACTTTTGACCATTTCTTTTCTTTTTTCAAAAACATCTTTATTAGAGTATAGTTCCTTTACAATGGTGTGTTAGTTTCTGCTTTATAACAAAGTGAATCAGTTATACATATACATATGTTCCCATATCTCTTCCCTCTTGCATCTCCCTCCCTCCCACCCTCCCTATCCCACCCCTCTAGGTGGTCACAAAGCACCGAGCTGATCTCCCTGTGCTATGCGGCTGCTTCCCACTAGCTATCTATTTTACGTTTGGTAGTGTATATATGTCCATGCCACTCTCTCACTTTGTCACAGCTTACCCTTCCCCCTCCCTGTATCCTCAAGTCCTTCCCCCTCCCTGTATCCTCAAGTCCATTCTCTAGTAGGTCTGTGTCTTTATTCCCATCTTACCCCTAGGTTCTTCTGACCATTTTTTTTTTTTTTAGATTCCATATATATGTGTTAGCATACAGTATTTGTTTTTCTCTTTCTGACTTACTTCACTCTGTATGACAGTCTCTAGGTCCATCCACCTCACTACAAATAACTCAGTTTCGTTCCTTTTTATGGTGGAGTAATATTCCATTGTATACATGTGTCACATCTTTATCCATTCATCAGTTGATGGACACTTAGGTTGCTTCCATGACTTCTGACCGTTTCTGATTTTAGTTCTTCTGGTATTTATTTGTGTCACCCTTAATGTTACGCTCATATATCAATATTCACATACTACCTCCTATCAAAGTAGAACATTTAGCTCACTTACATGTCCTCCCACTTCCTTTTCTTCACTCTGGGTTGTAGAACCTATCAAGTTATTATTTTTATTTATTTATTTATTTATTTTTTGCGGTACACAGGCCTCTCACTGCTGTGGCCTCTCCCGCTGCAGAGCACAGGCTCTGGACGTGCAGGCTCAGTGGCCATGGCTCACAGGCCCAGCTGCTCTGCGGCATGTGAGATCCTTCTGGACTGGGGCACGAACCCGTGTCCCCTGCATTGGCAGGCGGACTCTCAACCACTGCGCCACCAGGGAAGCCCCCTCAAGTTATTTTTAATACACTTTTTTTAAAACCTCATTGTACTTTGAAAATCAGCACACATATGGTAGAGTACATAAAACATATAAATAGCTGAAATCATTGCTATAACACATGCACTCCCCCCAAATTCTGCCAGCACCTGAGGCTCCCTGCTTGTTCCCTCATCATCCCAGTACAGTCCTTCCCACTAAAGGTGACCACTGCCTTTTATGCTAAGAGCTTATTTGCTTTTCTGTTTCACCGACTGAATGTGGATCTTTAAACACCCTGATTTAGTGTTACCTGCTTTTGAACTTTATGTAAAAGGAATGATAGAAGGGATGTTATTTTGTGTTTGGCTTTAGTTGTGAGATTCATTCAGGTTGTTGGTAATAATGGACGTTGGTTCCTTGTTATTGCTGTGTAGTATGCCAATGTATATGAGCATATCCCAATTTAGTTATCCATTATACTTTTGATGGATGCTGGAGCTGTTTCTCCTTTGGGTCTATTATGACTGATGTTCCCATGATATTCTGATATCATCTTCTGCTGCATATGCTCATGCCTTTCTTTAGGGCAGGGGTTGGTAAGTTTTTTTCTGTAAGGGGCCAGATAGTAAATATTTTAGGTTTCTCAGGTAATATGGTCTCTGTCACAACTACTGAAATCTGTGAGAAAGCACCCATAGACATAACAGATAATACAGAAGTGAATGTGCATGGCTGTGTTCCAATAAACTTGTATTTTCAAAAACAGGCTGCAGGCTGGATTTGACCTGAGGTCCTTGTTTCCTGACCCTTAATGTAGGGTATATACTGGGAATGGAATTGATGGTTATAAGGTAAGCATATCTTTAACTTAAATAATATCAAACTGGTTTTCAAAGTAGTTGCACCCATTTATATTCCCACAAACAAAGTATGAAACTAATCATTGCTCAACACCTTCTACGTCCGTTCTTGGTATTGTCAGATGTGTTAATTTTAACCATCCTGGTGGACTTGTGCTGGCGTCTCATTGTGGCTTTCAGTCTCAATTTCCTGATCCGTTATGAAGATTTCATGTCAATTGAATGGTTGTTTTTTTTCTTTTGAGAAGTGCCTGGCCAAGTGCTATGGTCTGAATGTTACTGTTCCCCCCAAATCCGTGTGTTAGAATGCTAACCCCCAAAGGTGATGGTATCAGGAGGTGAGGCCTCTGGAAGATGATTAGGTCGTAAGAGTGGAACACTCATGAATGGGGTTAGTGTTCTTGTAAAGGAAACCCCACAGAGCTCCCTAGCTCTGGGCATAGCAAGAAGGTGTCAGCTATGAACCTGAAAGTCAGCTCTCACCAGAATAGGACCCTGCTGACACCTTGATCTTGGACTTCCAGCCTCCAGAACCATAATAAATTTTTGTTCTTTGTAAGCTACCCAGTCTCTGGTATTTTGTTATAGCAGCCCAAGTGGATTAAGACACGAGGGATTCCCCCTGCCCCAATTTTCTGTTAGGTTTTCTGTTATTTTCTTATTGATTTGTAAAATTTATTTAAATACTCTGTATATGAGCCTTTTAAAGAGTTATTTGTGTATAAGTACCTTCTCCAATTTCATGGTATGTTTTTATACTCTATTAATAGAATTTGAAAATGAATGTATATTCTTTATTTCCCAATTGGTGTCATTTATCAAATTTTCTTTAACACTGGTATTTTTGATATATTCTTTTTTAAATTGAAGTATACTTGATTTATAGTATTGGGTTAGTTTCAGGTATATTGCAAAGTGACTCAGTTATATATATATGTAACTTTCCTTCAGGTTATTTTCCATTATAGTTTATTGCAAGATATTGAATATAGTTCCCTGTGCTGTACAGTAAAGTCTTGTTGCTTATCTATTTTATATTTAGTACTGTGTATCTGTTAATTCCAAATTCCTAATTTATCCCTCCCTTCACTTCCCCTTTAGTAACCGTAAGTTTGTTTTCTATGTCTATGAGTCTGTTTCTGTTATACAGATTCATTTGCATTACTTTTTAGATTCCACATGTAAGTGATATCATATAATATTTGTCTTTGTCTGACTTACTTCACTTAGTATGGTAATCTCTAGGTCCATCCATGTTACTGCAAATGGCAATATTTCATTCTTTGTTATGGCTGAGTAATATTTCAGCATATATATGTACTAGGTCTTCTTTATCCATTCATCTGTTGATGGACACATAGGTTGCTTCCATGTCTTGGCTGTCGTAAATAGGTACTGCTGTGAACATTGGGGTGCCTGTATCTTTTCAAATTAGAGTTTTTGCCTTTTCCAGATATATGCCCAGGAGTGGGATTTCTGGATCATATGTTAGCTCTGTTTTTACTTTTTTGAGGAACCTCCATACTGTTTTCCATAGTGGCTGCACAAATTTACATTCCCACCAACAGTAACGCTGGTATTTTTGTGTTCCATTAAAAAAAATACTTTCCCCACCCTGAAATCTTGAAAATATTCTACATTTTGTTTTAAACACTTGTTTAGCCCTTGAAATTTATGTCTACAATCCATTTGAAATTTTGTTTAAAATATATATTCTTAGCTGTTAAGTCAGCTGTCTAGTTTTAATTGTTTTCCATAGGAATATCTAATTCAGGGCTCTCCAACACCCTCCCTGCCACCCCACCCACCGCCGGGCCATACAGCAGGAGGTGAGCCACAGGCGAGTGAGCAAAGCTTCATGTCACTCCCCATCGCTCATATTACTGCCTGAACCCACCGCCTCCCGCATCCATGGAAAAAAAAAAAACTGTCTTCCATGAAACCAGTACCTGGTGCCAAAAATGTTGGGGACTGCTGATCTAATTGACCCAACACCATTAGTTGAAGACATTACTGTCCTTAAATGAAGACATTTATCGGCAATTGAAGTTTATAATGAATCAACTCTGCAGTCTGTGTGCGGTCTGTGTCTGGTTTTTCTTGTCTGTTTTACTGGTCTGTTTGATACTTCTTGTCCCAATACCACATTGCCTCTCATGCTACTACTTTGTAAGTCTTGATATCTGGTAGAACAACTAACTCCCCTTGTGTTTCATTCCTGCAACCCAGATAAACTGAGGGTACTCATTTCACTGTTTGTCCCATTGTGATCTGCCCTTCTGAGAACCAAAGACCACAGCACGCTGAGAAGGGACAGGATCTGTCTCCCATCAATGTTCTTGCTGGATGTCCTGTACCAGGACTACACGTCGTCCTTGACAGATCCCCTAATTGTGATGAGTCCCTTTTTCCGGGACTTACTCACAGCCTTGCCCACAGATCTTCCCAGGAAGGTTCTTGTAAACTCTCAGAAGATATAAAGATCAGCCATGACCTGGAGCTTTTTTTGCGTGCCCTCTTTTGGGAAACTTGGGCTTGTGCTCACCAGTTGATTTTTATATTCATCAACTTTCACTTAATTTTTTAATTTTTAAAATTTTTATTGAGACATAATTGACATATTATATAAGTTTCAGGTGTATAACATAATGATTCAATATTTGTATATGTTGCAAAATACTCACCACAATAAGTCTAGCTGACACCTGTCACCATACATAGTTACAAAATTTTTTCTTTCTTATGATGAGAACTTTTAAGACTCTCTTAGCAGCTTTCAAATATGCAATACAGTATTATGAACTATAGTCACCATGCTGTACACTACTTCCCCAGGATTTATTTATTTTAAAACCAGAAGTTTGTACTTTTTGACCACCTTCACTAACTTTTCCCACCTCCCATGCCCCACCTCTGGCAACAACCCATCTAGTTCTCTGTATCTATGAGTTCATTTTTTCTTTTTTTTCAAGATTTCACATATAAATCAGATCATATAATATTTGTCTTTTTCTGTCTGACTTATTTCATTTAGCATAATGCCCTCCAAGTCCATCCATGTTGTACAAAAGTCAGGATTTCCTTCTTTTTTATGACCAAATACTATTCCATTGTGTGTGTGTGTATATATATATATACACCACATTTTCTTTATCCATTTAACCATCAGTGGACACTTAGGTTGTTTCCATATCTTGGTTATTGTAAACGCTACTGCAATGAACATAAGGTGCAGATAGCTTTCGAGTTAGTGTTTTCTGTTTCTTCAGATAAATAAATACCCAGAAGTGGAATTGCTGGATCAGATGTTAGTTCTATTTTTAATTTTTTGAGGAAACTCCATACTGTTTCCTATAGTGACTACACCAATTTACATTCCCACCAACCTTTCACTTTAATTATGATATAAATATTAATCAGTACAATAATAAAATATTACATTAATAATTAATATTAATCCTCTGGCACTTTTGGCCTGCCTTGTGCATGGGCAGAGAAGCCCTTCACGGTTGGAGGAATGCCCTCAGGCATGGACACATCGGTACCGATGGCTAGAGGTCAGTGAGCACACACAGAGGACCAAGGAATATGACAATATCTGTGCATGCTTTAAAGGTCACTTAATACCCTTCTTTTTAATTTATAAAATGATGCTGTTTATCCGACAATATTTTTTCCTAAGTATAGTAATGTCTTCTTGAATTCTGTATTTTTTTTCTATTTGTCTTATTCTCTATTGGTGGCACCAATTATGTATAATTCATCTTTTCTGTCTATCTTTTGTATTTACTACTTTCTCTCCATTCCTTTAAAACTATTTGTTCATTTCCATTTATTTTGCCCACTTTTTACAAAGCTTCTGTTCTTCTTGTCCTGTACCATGCTGTATGCAGTGCATATTTGTCTATTTTTGTTTCCATCATGGTTTTTATTTACATAATGGGTTTTTTCCTTCCAACTTTTCCTGAACTCTAGTTGCTCATCTTTTATTTTCTTTCTGTGTCTTATCTGAACTTGCTTTAGCTCTTGTTTTAAAGAGTTATTATTATTATTAATTTATAGAAGTACATTCAGTCCTAATTTTTATCAGCTACTTGGCAACATTTTTCTGGTAAACTTTCTTTTTCCACCATTTTTGGTTTGTTTTCCTGTTCCTTTCCTTCTTTTTTCCCCCCTTATATTATCTGTATACAGATCCTGTGCTTGTTCTATTATTATTATGACTACTACTGCTGCTGCTACTACTACTACTACTACTACTACTACTACTACTACTACTACTAATCTTGAACTGAGATGAGTTCTTTCTGGACCAGCTTTTAGTAGGTTTATGGGGAACAGTCCAGGGTGGCTTCCTATGCAAACAGTACTCTCTCTGGCTCTTAGGAAATTTCCTCATGGCACCAGTTTATGTAGTTGAATGAGTTCTTTTAAAGTTATTTTTCCCCCTGGAAGGGGACCAGCAGTTACATGATTGCTGTCTACCCAGAGCCCCTCTCCTGCTGCCCTGCCTCCTGGCAGATGACTTTCAGCAAAGACCAAACATCTGTATGTTCCCATGCAGCCCACACTCTGCTTCTCCACTTTGCCAGACATGATCCTAGGGAGGTCCCCATCCAATTCCCCCAAATTCTCACTCAAGGAGAGGACTTGGAATCACTCCACAGCCTTGTTTACCACCTTGAGAGCCACTCTCTGCAGGCTTTCTCCAGCCACAGATGTCTGGTGTATCCCATGGACCTGTTAGATCCTTGCGGTCTTTTCCTCCAGTGGAAATTACATCTCACTTGCTTATTTTTGTTTTTGTTTTAGAGTGATTAGTGAGGAAAGAAGGGAGCATAAATGTCTTTTTCCAGCTCTCTTAAAGACAGAAGTTAGTAGTTTATTGGAGGATAAACTGCCTATCTTGCACCTCTGCTTCTCACAGATATTTTATCTCTGCTCCAGGGCAGCACTGTCCAGTGCAGCTGGTGTGAGAATGTTCTGCATCTGGGCTGTCCAATATCACAGCCACATGTGGCCACTGGACACTTGAAATGTGGCTGGTGTGGCTTAGGAATTGAATTTTTAATTTCATTTAGGTTAATCTATTTAATATTACATTGAATCAGCCAAACTCTAGTTCTTTAGGTTTCCCTAGAAGAATGTGCTTTTAGAAGGTGTATATCTTTGCAGGTTTTATTTCTGTCTTCTGCCTGGTACCTCCCTGCCCCGAGACAAAGAACACATTTGGAAACTGCTTGAAGGTAAAGGGAAAATGCCAGGAAAAAAAAGAACAGGGGCTAATACCTCAGAGATCTTATCCTTCATTAACTGGAGTCCAATTTTCCTCCTTAGATGGAGCCAGAGGCCAAGGATTCTTTGGAAACCCCTAGCAGCTGGATAGATGCCCAGCCCCTTTTAGCCTCAGCTGTCACTTTTGGTACCTAAGGCAATTGCTAGTGCAGCATTTTTTCGTGGAATTTATAATCAGCTAGGAAGAAAACCGCTCCTGGCTGGGTGCTAGGTCTAACGGGGCATGACGACAGGGGAGACAAGACATGAAGTCGAGTGTGGTCTTACTCCCAGGGGGTGAATGACCACAAAACCTCCATGTACTGGTCTCTACTCACGTCACCAGGGCTTCTTGCACCTTCCCTTTGTCCTCTGCAGTCTGGTCTCCTCTCTGACTCCAAGGATGTGCCACGTCCCTGCTCTGCTTGCCACAGGACTTTTGCACATTTTTTCCCCCAGGTCTAAAATCTTCACCACCCTTAGCCATCTTTCACTTTTCACTTCTACCCATTCTTCAGACTGTGAATATTTTCCCCAGAAAGTCCTCTTGGCTCCTTAGTCCAGGGCAGTCATATCTTGTTGAGTAAAGTGGTTTAGATATCTGCCCAGGAAGCTTACTGTATTTTAGAACAGGAGCCACAGGTGGTAACACACCTGCATCTCCTCCAGGAACTCGTGATCCTGTTACCGAGTCCAAGCTCCTAGCATTCACTACATATTAGGCCAATAAATCGAGAGGTGAGTTGTTGGGTCAAGGAAAAATGACTTTATTCAGAAAGCCAGCAGGCAGAGAAGATGGTGGACTAGTGTCCCAAAGAACCATCGCCCAGAGTTAGAATTCAGGCTTCTTTTATTCTAAAAGGGGAGGGGCTAAAGTCCTTGTTCTGGCCAGACTCAGAGGGGATGTGTTAATTTCTTTCTTCCTGCAGCCATTCACAAGTGGGCCCCGTCAGGAGGTTTCCTGTGAGCTAAACAAAGTTATTTTAGCTGAACACTCATTACCTGGGAGGTAGGGTTCCCAGAAATGGGCCATTATGTATAATTTAAGCTTATAGGCAATATCCCTTTAGTGATTGACTTGTAATGGAATACAAAGTTTCTTCACTATTATAATACTCTTGGGTTGTGGTGTTCCCACCCTCTGTCTCTAAGATAGATGGATGTTTGGTGTTTATCATTTTGGGGATACTTGAAGAACAGATTCTGATTTCAGAAGGGCCATCCAGGAGCCTAGGATGAAACTTAAACTATTACTCTGCTGTAAACATTATACAAATCCTCCTCTCATGCCTCAGTAAAATATTCGCCAGGTGATTTGCAACTGCACTCGTAGACTCTTTAGTCATAATTTGAAAAAAATAAATAAGTATCCCATTCTTGGAACTCACAAAGCAGGGACACTTTTTTAGACTTAGGTATTTTCTAGAAATGCAGAGTGGAATAATAAAGAATCCTGGTGTAATTTTATTGACGTGTGGGGTGGTGGGTGGGTGCGGGGAAGGCAGTGCTTTTACCTAATGAATACAGTTACTTCCCAGTTTGCTACAAAGTATATTCATTGTTCTCTACCAGTGTAGTCCTTTGCTGTTCCAGAGACAGGGCTGGATTGTGGGCGAACAGAAAGAAGAGCAGAAAAATAAGAAGAAAAAAGAAAATAAGAGAGTCTGATTGGGTTATGGTAGCATGAAGTCCCTAAGACTATTTTTCTGAAAGCAAGAAAGCTTATAAAACCAATTTCTCCCTTTCAAAAATGACACTGATTATGCTGAATCAGGAGGATGCTAGGTTAATATCTAAGCCACTTTGTGCTGTTGTCTGGGAGGCTCATAGAATGATTCACCAACAAAGGTAACTTCCCGACCAAATAACCTGACTTCTTTGAGTTTCCCAATGTATCTGGAGTGAGTTGCTCATTAGCAATTACTAGTGTGAAAGGCCACTAACAGTTACTTCCTAATTGGAGTTAACTCAGGCCAGATCAGGAAGGGGTAGCTGGCATAGTAGACTATTTCCAAATGATGCGAGTAGAAGTAAGTGTGATTTTATTTTTTAAGACTCAGTTTAATTTTAGCTTTATCAATGCACTAACATTTCTTTCTCTTTTAAACTCTTTATGTTGGAATACAGTTGATTAACAATGTTGTGTAATGCACTAAAATCTCTTAAACTTTGGCTATACGATAATTTATATGAGTTTACCAGGAACAGAACCGTAAAAAGATCCAGAAGCCAATAACATCAACTCATAATGCTGGATTTTTCAACTCCTTCATTGCGGTGGTGACACAAAAGGAAGCAGGATGAGCAGGGCTATGTGTGGGAACTTGATCTGAGATTTTCTGAGATGTGAGCAATATAAGTTGGTCATGTAATTGTTCCAAAATAGCTCCAAAAAAGTGAAATTCAGATGAAGTCATTATGCAGGCTTTACAGCCTTCGGAGAGTCTAGGCTTGAGGCTAAGAAAATAAAAATGGACCTTATTTGTATGGAACCAACAAATGAATTAATTAGCTCCTTAAGAAGCTTTAAAAGTGTCATGTTTAAGTAGCCTTGCTCAGTTTGAGTTGGAGAGGGTGTTTTGTGAGTTAATCACAATCAGTGTCCAGTGAAGGTGGAGAGCTTGTATCATATACATGGAATTTCTTTGTATTTTTCCCCTTCATCTGACATAATTCTTAAGTAAAGGACACATATTCCTATAGCTAAATGTGTGTGTGTTTTAATATATTTATTTATTTATTTTTGGCTGTGTTGGGTCTTCATTGCTGCACGGGCTTTCTCTAGTTGTGGCAAGCAGGGGCCCCTCTTCTTTGGGGTGCGCGGGCTTCTCATTGCAGTGACTTCTCTTGTTGCAGAGCACGGGCCCTAGGCATGCATGGGCTTCAGTAGTTGTGGTACATGAGCTCAATAGTTCTGGCACACGGGTTTAGTTGCTCCACAGAATGTACAATCTTCCCAGACCAGGGCTCGAACCCATGTGTCCTTCGTTGGCAGGCAAATTCTTAACCACTGTGCCACCAGGGAAGTCTGAATATGTGTGTGTGTGGTTTTTTTTTTTTAGTTTTTATTTTTTGGCTAATGGATGGTCCCTCCTTGTTTGACAGCTTTAGCAGAGAGGAGATAGAAGAGGAAAGAATTCTTAAAAAATTTATTTTATCGAAGTATAGTTGATTTACCATGTTGTGTTAATTTCTGCTGTACAGCAAGGTGATTCAGTTTTACACACATATATATTCTTTTTCATATTCTTTTCTATTATAGTTATCATAAGATGTTGAATATAGTTCCCTGTGCTATACAGTAGGACCTTGTTATTCATCTATTCTCTATATACTAGTTTGCATCTGCTAATCCCAAACTCCCACTCCATCCCTCCCCCAAGCCCCTCCCCCTTGGCAACCACAACTCTGTTCTCTATGTCTGTGAGTCTGTTTCTGCTTTGTAGATAAGTTCATCTGTGTCATATTTTAGATTCCACATATAAGTGATATCATATGATATTTGTCTTCCTCTTTCTGACTTACTTCACTTCGTATGATAATGTCTATTTGCATCCATGTTGCTGCAAATGGAATTATTTCATTCTTTCTTATGGCCGAGTAGTATTCCATTGTATATATGTACCACATCTTCTTTACCCATTCCTCTGTCGATGGACATTTAGGTTGTTTCCATGTCTTGGCTATTGTGAATAGTGCTGCTATGAACACAGAAGTGCATGTACCTTTTGAATTATGGTTTTGTCTGGATATATGCCCAGGGGTGGGATTGCTGGGTCATATAGTAGTTCTGTTTTTCATTTTTTGAGGAACCTCCGTACTGTTCTCCATAGTGGCTGCACCAATGTACATTCCCACCAACAGTAATAGGTGGGTTCCCCTCTCTCCACACCCTCTCCAGCATTTGTTATTTGTAGACTTTTTGATGATGGTCACTCTGACCAGAGTGAGGTGATACCTCATTGTAGTTTTGATTGGCAGTTCTCTAATAATTAGTGATGTTGAGCATCTTTTCATGTGCCTGTTGGCCATCTGTATGTAGAGACTTGATGTTGGTTGTCTCAAAGTGTTGGGTGAAAACTCAGAAACTCACAGAAGGGGTCTCCAAGAGACTCTTGGTCTTCTCCAGAAATATGAATTATTTATGGTCAGGAGCTCAACATCATTAATATGTGTCAATAAGGCAACATTACACACAATACAGGATTCTTTTTGTTGTGATTGTGCATTTTGCTACAAGAGCAGATAATGATACTCAAAGTAATGAACATTAAACTATGAAGATTTTGTTCTTATGTTGAACTAAATGTACATTAAGACTAATATATATTTAGTAAAATTTATAAACTCCATTGTAACACCTTATAAATCAGCATAGATTGAAAGCTATGTGCATCCTACCATAGAATCTGAGAGGCTGGCTGGATTCAGATGACCCTAGCTTTCTCTCAGGCCCAGAGAAGGTAAGCTTTTGCCTGAGAACACACAACTAGTAAAGATTCATACCTCTTCACCTCCTCAGTTCGGAAATAAATGTTTTTAATTAGAATATAAGATTTTCTTCCTTTGGATAAGAAATGAAATGAGATAATTTCTATAATTCTTTCAAAATCTAATACGATCATGAACATTTTACCCAGTCCAATTTCATTGTGTAACTTCGTCTTCATAATCAAGAAATTTCTCCAAATGACCTGTTCTGTTTCATCCTAACTTCTATCATTACCATCACTCAGGTATACCCAATTTTTTTTTTTGGTAAAATTTTTATGTTACCCTTTCACAATGGGGGTTACTTTGACCTCAACCACTTTTTAATAATTTAAGGTATGAGTTCTTTTCTTAATCCAGCCTTAAACGGTATGGATTCTTTCTGTCATCTTACAAATCTCCTGAGAGCCTCTGCTTTTGAGCTGATCTCATGAGCCCCTTTTCTTCTCTCCCACCTTAATCTGTAGGTTTTTCTAGGTGCTGGAGCATGGGAAGCAGAGGAAATAGCCCAGACAGCGATGGACAGAGAGGAGGGGTGAGCTAACAGGAAAGGGAGCTAGAGAATGAGGGTTAGGGGAGGAGCTAATGCTTTTCCAGGAAAGGAATTAGGGAGACTCACTTGTTGATTCAGCATCTCTGGTTCCTTAAAAGAAGCCAAGTGTGTAACCTTTGCTTTTATGGAGTCAGGAAAGAAAGCTTTGCTTCTCAGCACAATTAGTCCCTGCCTCTCCCCACCCCTGTCCTTTTAAAAGAAAACAAAGCTCCCTAGTCCACAGAATTAGAAGGCTGAACACACTTGGAAAAGCTCACATCTTGGTGTAACGGGATATGGGCAGGGAGGTAAATATGGGTGTCAGAGCTTTTCTGATTTGTTGAGGGCAGGCTTTCTGGGGACAGAAAACTCCAGTTTTCCTGAAGTGCAGGGACTGGGGCAGAAGAGGTAAGACAGAGTCATTCAAGGCAAATTTCCTTGTTTTATGATTTGCTTATGGCTGTTCCAGTTGTCTTCATCTGTGTACAGACAAAGCTGCATGCAAAAGTTCTACAGCTTGTGCCCTTACTATATACCCACACCTACGTGAGAACCACGGACCATTTTATAACACTCCTGGCATTCTGCAGCAGTTCAAAATGTACCTTTGCATTTTTTACTTTCCTTTCTCAAAACATAATCTTCCCCAGCTCTACCAAGCACATTTAAATCATGAGAGGACAGATGACCTAAAAAGCCATTTACCCTTGCTAAGGTTTCACTTGGATGACTCCTCTTGCTTCTTTATTTTTCTACATTGACCAAGAGACAGCCCAGTGTCAGGATAGAAATTTGCAGCATCGTTTGGGTCAAAATAGCACAGTTGTGGACCCACAGTTTAAGAGGTTGTATGTCTTCATCTAGTTAACAAACTGTCTCTTGTTCTTTATAAGATGTAACACTACCCAAGAGTTTCTGGCCAGTGTTAGGATCAGACCATGGGTATAACTTTTGCACCTGATTAGTGGTCCTGTCCATAGTGCAGGAGGTGTAAAACAATACCTATTTCTTCTAAAACAGTCGGGGTGGCGAGGGAGGCTCAAGTATTCCTCTCATACCACCACTCATTTATTTCCCCTGAGAAACATGCAAAAAAACACTCAAAACCTTTTTATGCTACAAATGATGTACAAGCATTCTAGCTGTTTGATTGTTGGTTTATAGAATGTAATTGACAGAATGGTATGAGGTTCAGAGAGTCTGACTGTGTTACCTAAAACCAGGAGATTATGAACATCCTGGTTTGTGGTATGAATCTTCTAGCCAGAAATAGCAGTGTGTACAATGAGATACCAACTCACACTGGTCAGAATGGCCATGATTAAAAAAGTCTACATATAAAATATGCTGGAGAGGGTGTGGAGAAAAAGGACCCTCCTACACTGTTAGTGGGAATATAAGCTGGTGAAGCCACTATGGAAAACAGTATAGAAGTTCCTCAAAAAACTATAAATAGAGTTACCATATGATGCAGCAATCCCACTCCTGGGCATATATCTGGACAAAACCATAATTCAGAAGGTACATGCACTTCTGTGTTCATAGCAGCACTATTCACAATAGCAAAGACATGGAAACATCCTAAATGTCTGTGAACAGATGAATGCATAAAGAAGATGTGGTACACATATACAATGCAATACTACTCAGCCATAAGAAAGAATGAAATAATACCATTTGCAGCAACATAGTTGGCCGTAGAGATTATCATGCTAAGTGAAGTAAGTCAGACACAAATATCATATAATATCACTTATATGTGGAATCTAAAATATTATGTAAATGAACCTATCTATGAAACAGAAACAGACTCACAGACATAGAAAACAGACTGCTGGTTGCCAAGGAGTGGGGGTGAGGGAGGGAAGGATTGGGAGTTTGGGGTTAGCAGATGCAAACTAGTATATATAGAATGGATAAGCAACAAGGTGCTACTGTATAGCGCAGGGAACTATATTCAACATCCTGTGATAAACCATAATGCAAAAGAATTTTAAAAAGAATGTATGTATATGTATAACTGAATCACTTTGCTGTACAGCAGAAATTAACACAACATTGTAAATCAACGATACTTCAATTATAAAAAAAAAAAAGAAGAAATGGCAGTGTGGTACCTAAGGAAAGCAACAGAGGAAGAAACTGCTTCCATGTTTCTGTTATAACTCTCCTTGGTTACTGCTGAAGAATGACATTTTGACATTCCTCAGGAAATTCACAACACTGAGATTTTTGTGTGTGTTTTTTTTTTTAATTTGTAATTGCTTAGGATGTGCACACATTAGAAAGGGCAGGCCCTTGTTTCCCAAATGCAGCACATCCTTGGCAGCCAGTCAGCACACAGAGGCTGCTGTGGTATCACAATCACGTCCCGCTTTCAACAGCTTCCTCTTCTCTTTCACGGAACTGGAAATGAACTCAACTGTGATACTTAAGTCACAGCAAGTGGGAAGTAGTAACTTAAGGAAAACACCACGAGGATAATGAATTTGTTGCACTGTGGTTAGCCTCGCTGAGGGCAACAACTCTGGAGAGAGCTAACTTATGAAGAGCCTAATGCCACAACTCTGTGGTTAACTTGGACTTTGTGATTTAATTTAAAACTTTTTCCTTTTTATTTTGAAATAATTTTAGACTTAGAATAATGTTGCAAAAATGGAACTAGGAGTTCCCATATGCCCTTCCCCCAGCTTCTCCCAATGTTAATGTTACCTGAGCCTGATACAATGATCAAAATCGGGGAATTCACACGGATTTAATTCCACTCAGTCATCTTCAGATCTTAGTTAAATTTGCTAATTGTGATCTTTTTCAGGCCCAGGATCCAATCCAGGATTACAGCTTACATTTAATGGTTGGACAATAACTTTTAAACGTTGCTGTACCACCTACATATTTAATTTTAATTTTAAAATTTAAGCAGTTAGGAAGCTTAAGTATAATGATTTCATAATTACAGTAAAAATGTCCAAGTCTGTTGATTGTGAATTCAAATAACTGCCCTGATGTGCTTATTCCAGATAGAATGGAAAACAAAAAGCCATCTCCCCGAGCACATTTACTTCTCACCCATTTTAAATGGGAAGTGCTATTATAGTCTTGGGAGCATTTTGCCAGGCCAGCACTTCCCATGGTCAACTGGGTCAGAAGCCAAATTAGAATTGCCTCCTATTTTTAAATCATTTTGATGAGTTCTAATATTATTACCTGACCCCTATCTTCATCCAAAAGTAGCCTTGGGTTTATCCCTCCAGAAAGCTTTTTAACCCCTTTTGCTTTGACATATCAACTGTTGAAATTCTCAGCCTGTATCAGTGTCGTTGGAGTTTTGGGGTACCAGTTGTGTGAATAACACTGGACTAATTAATATTCTGAGAAGTAGATTGGTTCCAGCCACAAAGAGCTGAACTCTTGTAGGAAAGGGAGTATATATTCAGCTAAAAATTAATTACGTTGTATGTATTAGAGTGCTTCCGAGAAACAGAACCAACAGGATGTGTGTGTGTGTATATATATATATATATATATATATATACACACACACACAGTCACATATATACACATATACTCTCTATATAAATATGTATACTCTCTCTCTACACACACACACTATATATACTCTTTATATATGTGTGTATGTATGTATGTATATATATATATATATATATATATATATATAGAGAGAGAGAGAGAGAGAGAGAGAGAGAGAGAGAGATTTATTTATTATAAGGGATTGGCTCACATGAGTATGGAGGCTGCAAAGTCCCAAAGACGTGCAGTCAGCAGGATGGAGACCAGGAAAGTCGATGTTTTAGAGGCTAAAGGCCAAAAAAGACCTATGTAGAGCTCAACTGTCAGGCAGGAGGGTTTCCCTCTTTCTCAGCCTTTCGTTCTATTCAGGATGAGTGTGGACTGTGTACCCGCCCACATGAGGGGGGGGCACCTGCTTAGAGCCTCCCTCCTGCCTCCCACCCGGGAGCCTCCCTCCTGCCTCCTGCTTTGTCACTGGTTGCCTTCTCTGCCATGGTAGTGGGGGAACACCCACTAGTGACATCCATATAGTGTCTTTCCTGCAGCATCTGCTACTGGGAGTCAGGGTAGTGATGTGACCGTGGGAAAGTCACTTAGTGGCCCTTGGCTCCTATTTTTTGAAACATGAGGCAATTGGAAGAGGTGATTTCCCAGATTTCTTCCAGTTTTCTAATTCTATGATTCTTCTTCTCTCATTCTTCTTCTTGCCTCTTCTGCATTTGATCCGTTCTCCTACCTGCTTTGGGTTCCACTGAAAAACCGTCTTCACAAGAATAGATCCTGGCTATTGGTGAAGCTCATCCTTCTTCCCACAGAGTGAGTGGGCCAGTCGGGGTGTCAGAGATGGACCCCCACCAGGTCCTCCCTGATGACACCAGCTTTGCTTTTTTAATGTCCATCTATTGCCAGGTGTGTAGGGTTTGATTAACCACTAAAGAGGTTCCTTTTGGGAGGGGTTTCTGAAGTTTTTCTGGAGCTTAGGGGTTTTATGAGATTAATCTCTAGAAAGATATAGTTTTTACTATAATGATAATAACACACAAAATACTTCTCAAAGCATTTTTTAATGTATTTTATCCCATTTTACAAAATGAAAAGTTACTGTAGAAAAAAGAAAGGAAGGAGGAACATGGTAAATTTTGTACGCAAGTACAAGGTGGCATTCGTCTGAAGCTCCCATGGAGAAATTGTTTTTGTTTATTTGTTTGTTTGTTTTTTGTGTGGTACGCGGGCCTCTCACTGTTGTGGTCTCTCCCGCTGCGGAGCACAGGCTCCGGACGCGCAGGCCCAGCGGCCACGGCTAACGGGCCCAGCCGCGGACGTGGGATCCTCCCGGACCGGGGCACGAACCCACGTCCCCTGCATCGGCAGGCGGACTCTCAACAGCTGCGCCACCAGGGAAGCCCCCATGGAGAAATTTTAAAGCAATTAGTGTGGTCCTCTTACTCCCTGAAGTGGTTAACTTAGACCACAAGCTGGATGCAACTGAATTTTTAAAACGTCTGTAAAATTTAAAAAGTGACCATGTATAACATACTAAGATCTTATTTATGATTTATGACCTACTTTCATCACGTTAGCACAATTTAAATTTTTCTTTAAGACTAGCTTAAACGCACTCAAAGAGTAATAAGCTTGACTGATAAAAGTCAGAGGGTCTGTCTTCTGGGGTAAGCACGTAAGAGTTGACAAAAGGATCTTGACTGTCCAGGATCATTTAAAACCAATGAATTAAAAATCAGGAGGTCAGGGAGAGCCATACAGAGATGATAAGGCTCTCCGTATTTGTCTTAACAAAGGAAACATTAAACCAGACTGATTTTCCCTTTCGTTCTTTCTCCCCCACCAGGGAGGAATGTGAAACTCCATTTTACCCTTGGCTGAGAAGGTGCTAATTTGTCTGACAAATTGTTGGAATCTGAGGATGCTCAAGGTATCCTTGACGTCTCAAACCTTCATGCTGAGTGAAACATGCTTTCAACGTGTCAGTGTTTGGGAGGTTTTCTGTATCTCATTAGGTAAGAACCATATAAACCACATGAATGCAAATGGGGCAGGAACCTGTTTCCTCACAGTGGTAAAAACTTCAAAGTGTTCTAACCAAGGCAATTTTTGAATCACCCTCATTCAACTAAATATTTTATCTGAAATTAACTCTATTCTTTCATATCCTAGAGGACTTGAGTGAACTTTTTCTCCATTTGCTGCCTATTTCTTGGGAGGTGTGATCTTCAAATCCTTCCCTTTATTGATTGCAGTATCAGCAAGTATTTATCAAGAAGGCTCCTAAGAGGGAGAGCCATGTAAACATGAAAACGTTAATTCCTTTTCTTTTTAATTGTGTATTTATTGATTTTTCCCTATACTTTCTAAAGCCAAGAATTAGCTGTATGAATGACCTTTGCATGTTAACTAAATCCTAGCTGGTAAACTGCTGCGTTATTAAGAGACAAGTCCTACTGTAGAAAAAGACTGTTTCCTAGCACACAATTCACCCTAAGTTGCATGGCTGATAGTAATAGCTAACACTTAACTCTTACTATGAGCTCGGCATTTTTCTAGGTGCTTTTACTTATACTAACTCAGGTAATCCTCACAATAACCCTGTGAGATGGGAATTATTATTTCAGCTTTACAGAAGCTGAAAAGTGATGACAAAAATAGCGTAGCTGTAAAGCAATGGAGCCAAATTCAGCCTCAGACCTTCTGGTTTCAGAGTCCAGCCCCTAACTCCTATGCTGTGCTGCTTTTTCTCATCCATGGACCCTCATCTAGAAGTGATAAAGGATGCTGGATAGGACTGCTGTGGTGTGGACCAGGGAAGAATACCACTGTAGTCGATAAAACTTCCCTTGGGATCTGCTTGTGGCTGAATTTTCTAAAAGACAAAATTGTAATCAATTTTTAATATTTGCAATAACATTTATCATTTATTTGCTTTTTTTGACCAGCATTATATATTATATAAAGAGTGAGCTCCTGAAGCATTCCTTCTAAAATAAGAGCTATTACTTACTGAGTCCTTACTATGTGTGAGATATTTTATATTCATTTCATTTCATCTTCATGATAACTTTGTTATGTGGGTTTTATTATTCACATTTTGCATAGAGGAATATGAGATTCAGGGAGGTTAAATAATATGCCCAAGGTTACATGAAATGCTGGTTGTTTCCCAATACTTACTCTTTCCAACTTCATCAGTAATAAACCCTCCTGATTACTAACTGGCTATAAGAATACCTGGAATAATGATTACGTTTAAAGCATTCCTTGCATTTAGGTGTTACCATGGGATTATGTTCTGGCCAATGAGGTGTCAACAAATGTGTGTGACTTCAGAGAATTGTCTCAGAAGACTGTATCTCTGACACCTCCCCCCAATACTTTCTTCTTTTCTCTGGCAAGAACATAGATACGATGGCTGGTGCCCCAACAGCCTTCTTAGGTTGTGAGGAGACAACCATTACTAAGAACTGAAAAGCCCTGACAGTATAGATTCTACAGTACAGAACATGATATCAGCTCTGGACCACCTACTTCTGGAATTCTTTTGAATGAAAGAGAAATATAAACTTTTATAGTGTTTAAGCCACTATGGCTTGCATATTTCTACCTGCAATTGTACATAACCCTAATCAATATACTCTATATCCAGTATATCCTTGCTTCTCAAATTGCCACGTGCATTCAGATCACCTGGAGGTCTTATTAAAGTGTAGATTCTGATTCAATAGGTCTGAGGTGGGATCTGAGAATTTGCATTCCTGTTAAGCTCCCAGGTGATGCTGAAACTGCTTGCTGGTCCGTGAACCACACTTGGAAGAACAAGGTAGAAAGAGCTGGTATCAGAATTACTTCCTAGGGCTTTTGGATATCAAAGTCCATGCTTTTTCATTTATGCCTAGCAACCACCTTGGCATTTTCACTTTTGTAATTTCTCCTTATACCCAAAATATCATCATAATAGTTTAAACATGTTAATGCTTCAATAACTTGTTTCCTTAGCAACTTAAGGATAAAATGTAGGCTCTCCATGTAAAATATAATTGTTTGATTCAGGTGAGGTTGACATGGAGTGAAACTAAAGGGATGGTGGCAGGGTTCATTTGCTACTTTCAATTTATTTAATGATTGAGTTGAATACACAGTTAACTGTCTTATGATTGATTTTTTTTTTTTTGCGGTACGCGGGCCTCTCACTGCTGTGGCCTCTCCCATTGCGGAGCACAGGCTCCGGACGCGCAGGCTCAGCGGCCATGGCTCACGGGTCCAGCCTCTCTGTGGCATGTGGGATCTTCCCAGACCGGGGCACGAACCCGTGTCCCCTGCATCGGCAGGCAGACTCTCAACCACTGAGCCACCAGGGAAGCCCCCTTATGATTGATTTTGGAAGAAGACTAAATGTCATATGAGTTAACAGGAATAATACAATTATATTATGAGAATCTGATAAATAATACAATCATATTATGTAAATCATCATTATAGGCTAAATCAGTGATGCTAATCCTTGATTGTAAATTAGACTCTGCTGGGGAATATCTAGAACTGGCTGGAACCAGACCACTAGAACTGAGTCGCTGAGGGTGGGTCCCAGGCATCAGTGCTTTTCAGAGCTCTCCAGGGGATTTCAATGTATCATCAAGTTTACAAACCACTGGCCTAAGTGAATGTTTTCACGCAAAACACCATACCTATTTCAAAAACCCTTCAACCACTAAAATAAATATCAAATGTCAAATTATTTTTCTGGAGTTTCTTTTGTCTGAATCAAGAGTTACAACATAATTACTGACTATCTTTGTACCTGGAGTGTATATTTACTTTGGAAGTATTAGAAGTCATTTGTTAAGGCGTAGTCAGTCATGAAGTTCAAGTGATCCTATGTAATCATCTAAAACAGTCGATATAAATCAGGACCATCTCCTCATATGGTAATGATTATTCAAACCACATATTCCTGAAAAATCGACAGTCATTCCATACACACAGAGCACTTTTTTTTTTTTTTTTTGCGGTACGCGGGCCTCTCACTGTTGTGGCCTCTTCCGTTGTGGAGCACAGGCTCCGGAAGCGCAGGCCCAGCGGCCATGGCTCACGGGCCCAGCCGCTCTGCGGCATGTGGGATCTTCCTGGACTGGGACACGAACCCGTGTCCCTTGCCTCGGCAGGCAGACTCTCAACCACTGCGCCACCGGGGAAGCCCAACAGAGCACGTTTTTATGTACGTGTACAAGATGTGCTCCTTTTGCCCCTCAGGCACCCCCATCACATCCTCCCACTGCTGACTTATTTGGACAGCACATGTGGTACCCATGCCCTAGGGTGCCTGGTTGGCTCAGGCCAGTGGACAGTCCCATCCACCCACCACCAGATCTAAAGAGTGGGAAGGAAATAAAGCATTTATTCCCTTGGTTCCCTTCAAGGTTTCCTCAGACTGGCTGTTGTCCTCCACTGAAGGTCACTGCTGCATTCAAGGTCACCTCCTCTATGGGCTGTCTCACATTTTGGGTCCTCAGTTCTCCCTCTCATGCCTGTAAGCTGAGCCAGGGAAAGATTCTGTGACTGTTGGTCTCAGTTTCCAGCACTATCCCTACTGCAGACTTGACACTGCACTCACAGCTTTATAATAGGCTCCATGAAAACAAAGCCTCCAAAAAATCATCCCATTTGGACTGTGCCTTTGGTTTCCTGTTGGGACCCTTACTGATACAGTGCCTGATAAAAACGAGGTGAGAAAATCTGCGCTGAGCTCACACCAGTGACAGAGACAGTATCTGGGAGGCACTGGGCTGCCACTCCCCTATAACTCATGTCAGAATCCAGGTCAAATGTGGAAAATGGATGTAATCATTTTCTAAAAGCATGTTCATCTCTGTTTTTACAGGTGGATTACAAGTTAAATTCTGTAATCTGTTTACCTTTGTGTGATTTAAGAGCACCAATTCAAGGATACTATGAGGATCAAAATCTACATAGATGGGCTTCTCTCGTGGCGCAGTGGTTGAGAGTCTGCCTACCGATGCAGGGGACGTGTTCGTGCCCCGGTCCGGGAAGATCCCACGTGCCGCGGAGCGGCTGGGCCCGTGAGCCATGGCCGCTGAGCCTGCGCGTCCAGAGCCTGTGCTCCACAAAGGGAGAGGCCACAACAGTGAGAAGCTCGCATACCGCAAAAAAAAAAAAAAAAAAAAAAAAAAATCTACATAGATGGCTTTATTTTTATTTTATTTTTTATTAAAAAAAATTCTATAGTGCTTTACAATTTCCAAAAGTTTCACACATGTGATTTCATATAAGCATGGCCTTTACTTATTATTGCTTTCTTTATGGTTCACTCTGGAGTATTTACTGCTCTCAGTATTTGCCCTGTTTTTCTACATTTATGTCTTAGCTCAACTTCTTACTTCTTAGAATTCAAAGTCTAGATCAAATGCCATCTCTGCCATGAAGTTTTCCCTGATTTTTCTCAACTGAAGGAAAACATGTTCGTTTTTGAAATCTACCCCATTATCTACATGTTTTGTGGCTTCTTCCACTATACCTTGTGTCTCATATCCACACCTTGATAGCTGGCTGTCCTTGACAAGTCAGCTATACTCTCCTGTGTTTTGTTTTTCTTACCTGTAAAATGGGGATAACAATACTGCCTGCCTTGGTGAGTTGTGACGTTTGTGTCAGGTAAGGAAGGTAAAGCATTTCAAGCAGTGTCTGGCATGTAACAATCAATGCATGTTAGCTAGTTTATTATAATTGTACCCTTGTGATAAAACTGCATGGGCACACACTGTTGTTATTCTGGGGAATACTTCAGGGACAATGACAGATTCACCTTTGTATTCCCAGCACCGAGCAACCAGATCAGGCACAGAGTTGGTGGGAGGGTGATAGTTGCTTAGTTCATTCATTCATTCATTTAATGAAAAGGAGGCAGTCGGGTACAGAGACATATTTCCTGGGTTAAAAGTCTGGTTTCCGACACTTAATGTTTGTGTGATTGCAAGCAAACACTTAATCCCACTGTGCCTCAGCCTTCTTATCTATGAAGTGGAGATAATAGTACAACTCTTCCTTGTAGGATTATTGAGGTTTAAATGACATAATTATGTTAATCACTTAGCACCATGCCTAGAATACTGCAAGCATTCAATAAGTAGTAGTATTATTAAAGGAATCACAAGATTAGAAAGCAAGCGGCCCAGGGAGCAGATCACATATGAAGCAGAAGTGCTGTGGCTTAGTGATTATTGTATGAAATGTTTAATACATTGAAAAAATTACAGTGAAAAAGCATACTCCTGATAGATAAGGAAAGCATTTTGAGGTTGAGAGTTATGCCAGGACAGGGTATCCTTGTATAAAGCTGCTCTAGTGATGTGAAAAAGATTCATATAGTCTATCTCTCGCCAAAGGGTATGTCAAATATGAGATTTACACTTCCTGAGTGTTGTGGAGTGTGATACATGCCATTTATTTGTGTGTCAGTAACTCTGTAATCATCTCTATGGAGGACCCATCCACTTCTCGCTGACCTCCCCTATCAGCTCTGTACATTCCTCATTACATACCAGACGTGTACTCTGATGTATGGCCAAAAATCCAGGTGAAGCAGAGTGGAGGGTTGGAAGAGACAAGGGGCTGCACCCTGCAGTGAGTCAGTCTAATTACACCCAAACTTAACTAATGGAGGGGTCAGTACGGTCGGAGAAGGGAGAGGGATGTGGCTTGTCTTTCTGCCTTTCTTTTTCCAGAGACCGACGCCAGTGAACTGTTGGGACTTGATAGCCACAATCAATAGTTTCTAAAACAATAAGGTCAGCATGGTAAAGATTCAGATTTCTTGCCTCCAAATGGAATGGAAAGAAGACTGGGGTGCTGAGCCATCGAGGTGAGTCTGACCTTCGCTGACTGACTGATGAAAGACTCTAGCAGAGGAAGAGATAAAAGAATAACACGGGGGAGCAGTGGTTGTAAATATGGTATCAGCACAATCCTGGTTTTTACTCTAGGAACATACAGAATTGTTATTTTGCTGTTATGTTAAAAGGAGAACATCTCAGCTCTGGTAAAACAGTCGATTCTTTAAGAAAGTTTAGAAATGGAGAACCTGACACATATGTGTGGTTTCTAATTAAGGTGTCTTCGACCATCTTTATACATTTGAGTTACTTCCATTAATTCACTCATATTTTCTAAGTACTGAGTTCACCTAAAATTATATTTTAAAGACCAGAGATTGGTATTTGGTATCTCACAATTCTCACTGGAACTGGTAGTTCAGAGGTCAGATTTTTCTACATTTAAAATACTCACTGGAAAAGAATACTTTATATATCTGTATATCTATATATATATATCTGGATCACTTTGCTGGGCACCTGAAAACTAATACAACACTGTAAATCAACTATACTTCGATTAAAAAAAATACATACAGAAGGAATATTGTAGGTCTGCATACATCTAAATTGGGCTGCTCTGGAAATAGTATTTCCACTGTATCTCTGTGAAACATTTTAAAATTTGATTGGAAAATATGGAGGAAAGAAATTTCCTTGTGGGTTAAATAAATGCTTGTCTCCGCGTTTAGACGTTGTTTCAATCACATAGATGCAGATGAGCTGAAATTTGAAGTTCCACATTAGCTACAGTCAAAAGAAACCCAATTTCCTCTATTAAAAATGTCTTTAAAAGTTTTCTGAAAATGTATCAATGGCTTATAAAGCTTTCTTGGTGATCAAATCACTGCCACCATCAATTCTCTTGGTGATTTGAGGGTAAACAGGCATATATAAACTTCTTCAAATAAATGTGGATTTAAAAATTAGAAGGAAAAGGTCTTCTTAGCATGCATTATGTATTTGTTGAAGACAGATCATTAGAGAAAGGGTTCAAGGTGCTTGCTGAAGCTAAGGGGCTCAGAGGGGGCCATTTTGAGATGGTAAGACTGCTGAGGTTGCCACACCACAGGGAAAAGAGACTCTAGCTTAGATGAAAAGCAAAAACGTGGAAAATGAGACAAAGTTGACTTGTGGGTTGAATACAATTAGAGTTGAATTTATGGGAAAATCCTGCCCAGTATGACATGATGGGAGTTTATTTTCTGAACATAAGTAAATGCCAATCCTCATTTGCATCTACAAAGCCAGACTTTCTCCCTTTTGCTGGACAGCTTCTGGGTTCCAATTTAGGTAAATATTCCAGGAGACCTGACAGCATGGGGTATGACCTACCTTGACAAAGTTAGTGACTACTGTTTCCTCTAAGATTCTTACTGTCTCAAGAATCATTGTTACACACGTTGGAAACAATGATGTTGTTAGTGAATTGTTCCTCTGAGTTGCTGCCTTGTAGACTTGAAGATTTTAAGATGTGATTAGCCCTGATGTGTTTTTCATCTAAACAAGCACAGTTATCTCATGTTTGTTCCTCAAAATCTACATTCCTCTATCACAGTAGGTATTCTGACATTAAGAATGGGATCCTGATCAAAGGAAATCTGAAGAAAATGGAAAGCATAAATTCTTTAATAAACATGTAACCAACTATTGAATAAAATCTCTACTCTGAAACTGTTGATACTCTGTGCTTAAAATGCTTGTGTTGTGTGTGGTTACAGTGATTCTGGTTAATCCTGTGTTCTAGATTAATTTGTATATCTTCTCTCCAAAGGAGATAAAACAGTAATCACTGAAAAGAAGTACTTTGTGATACTTACTCGTGTGGAACCCTCAAAGCTAAGGTATTAAAATATTTAAGATATAATTGAAATTAAAATTCCATAATTGTAGTATTTTATAAATTTATAATTATAAATAGTGCCAGCATCACCTCTCATTGCAAATATTTCATAATCACTACTAAGAGACTTATGAGAATACTGATACTTATAAGGCATAGGAATTTCTAATTTTGTAGATTTTTAAAATTGCTACTTTGCCTGATCATTAAAATGTGAATGTGAAATTGATATTTTCCAACCTCATCTTTTCCCTGAACCAAATATAAAATAATTGAAGAGTCAGAGAGAGATTTGGTTAGGGATCCTCACCAATACCTGGGAGAGTAATTAAGGGAGTAACTTAATAGAAACACTGGTCACTTCATGCATTACACTGCATGGTGTAACAGGGACAGCTCAATACCAGAAAAACATGCTCCAGAATACCTGCAGACCAGCTCAGAGATGCCCATTCTTGTGCAGGTTTTGTAGAGTTACGATAGCAACTGATTTCAATGTTTAAGAAAGTGAGCTAAAAGTTCTATAAGAATAAAGACCAAAAGACCACCCAGAGAGACTGGGCCCTGCAAAGTCATTAGCATAATTTTTATTAACTGTCTGTCATAGTGTTTCATTCACATCATCGCTGCTAGATGATCTTGAACATTCATAGGAAATTGAAGCCTGGGAATTACAGAATATGCTGAGGATTTCACTAAAGGTACCCAGGATACCAAAATATTTGCAATAGTACTCATACATGCCCATAAGTACAAGATAAACATTGTAATATGTTAATAATTCTATTATACTGTCTTGTAAGGACATTTATCAAGCATATTGTGCCTTCTATGCATTTATCAAAATTATAAAATCTCAGCAGTGATGTTGTTGAAAGCTATATTGTAAAGGTACAGTGTAACTTCTCAAAAAAAAAAAAAGATTGTGCTCAATTGTCTAATGTAACAAAAAACCCTTTGAGAAGAAACACAAATAATCCATATCCAAAACATGTATGCCATTCAAAAAGTCTAATTTTAGGAAACTCTTGAAACATTTCCCAAGGTTTTATCTACTCTTCTGAGGTGCTGGAGGTTTCTAGGAGAGAATCTGTATCATTCTCTCTGAATCTGGCCATTTTACCAATTCCCTTGAAATGGAAATATTTCCTTTACCTTTCAGGAAGAATATATAGAAAAATCCTGTTACCAAATCAAACAAGCTTTCCTCAGAACAACCGTATGTATCACTATGACAGTTGTGCTGGTACAGAAATCCAATGAATATTAAAGTAAAACTAAGTACAGATTCTAAGTATTTTTTAACTTTTTAATTTCAAAAATAGTTGATTATATCTGTGTGGATCTATTTCTGGACTTCTGTTCTACTGATTGTTGAGTCTGTCTTTTCACTGTTACCATATTGTCTTTATTACTGTCACTTTTGTTAAAAAAATTCAACTGAGTAAATTTGAAGATCTAATTGGCTTTATTCAAAGATTCATGAATCATGAAGCATCCCACCCAGCAAATAGAAAGAAGCCCTGAGGAGCTGTACAAAATGGAAGACTTTTCTAGGCAGTACAAGGTGGGGCAAGGAAGTTTTTTTAGCAAAGAGTGTTTCAGGCAAGGTTACCTTCCTTTGGGGAAAGATAGGGTCTATCAGGCAGATTACCTCACTAGTGCTGAACAGCTTATTCCAGACTGATTGGTTAAAGGTCACATCCTCAGAAGAGGCTGTAACTGCAGTTAGGTTAGGCGTTAAGTCTTGGTTTGCTGATGTGGGGCTGAGCACAAGGGACTCCATTTGGGGCCTGTTGTTTCTTTTTTGACACTTTATAAGTCTTGAAATTGAGTAGTGTGAGTCCTTAACTTTGTTCTTTCTCCAAATTGCTTTGACTCTTCTGGTTCCTTTCTCTTTCCATAAACATTTAAAAATCAACTTGCCAATCTCTACACCCCACTGCCCAAGAAAAGAAAAAAAAAAAAAAAGAAAAAGAAAAACCAAAAAACAAACCCATCTTGCATGGATTTTGATTGAGACTGTAATGAATTGATAGATTAATTTTGAGTCTCCACAATGTTGTCTTTACAATACAGTCCAACATTATGAAACAATATTGTACAATATTATAATATTTTGTAATTATAATAAAATTACAACTCACTTGCAATATAATGCAATGCATTATAATATAATTACATTACTGTATAATATTACAGTATTATATAATATTTCAATACAATATTATAATACTGAGTATTTCAGTCCATGAACAGATTTTTAGGACTCCATTTTTTTAGGTCTACTTTGATTTATTTTATCAGTATTTTATAGTATTCAGCATATAGATTCTGTACATATTTTATTAGATTTATATCTCAGTATTGTTTTTCCTTTTTACTTTTTGGTGATGTTATATATGACACTTTAAAAATAAATTTGAATTCTAATTATTCATTGCCATTATATAGAAATGCAAATTCTTTTTGTATATTGACCTTATGATTTAGATAAACTCTTATTAATTCTAATAGGTTTTGTAGGTTATTCGGAATTTTTCTTTTTATAGACAGTCATGTTGTCTGCTAATAGAAACAGTCTTATTTTATCCTTTATCATCTCAATGTTTTATTCCTTTTTTTTTTTTCCCCTTATTGCACTGGCTAGCACTTTTAGTACTAGATTCAATAGGAGTTGTGAGGAAGGACACTCTTGTCTTATTCTCTATCTTGGGGGGATATTCAGTATTTTGTGACTAAGTATAATGTTAACTGTAGATTTTTGTAGATTCCGTTTATCAAGTTTTGAAAATTCTCTTCTATTCCCAGTTTGCTGAGAGTTTTTATAATGGATGGATATTGATTTCAAATGCTTTTTTCCACATCTATTGAGTTGATCATATGCCTTTTTTCTTGACTAATATGAATTACATGGATATTAATTTTTAATGTTGAAGCAGCCTTGTATTCCTGGGAAAATTTGCTTAGTTGATATTTATCATTCTTTTTACATATTACTTGTTTTGACTGATAACATTCTGTTGACTATTTTGCATGTATGTTCATGAGGGACATTAATCTATACTTTTTAAAAATAATTCTTTGGTCTGGTTTTGGTATCAGGGTAATGATGGCTTTATAAACTGAGTTGGGAAGTCTTCCTTTTACTGGAAGACGTTATGCAGAATTGTTACTATTATCTCATTAAATGTTTGGTACAATTCACCAATGAAATTATCTGGGCTTAGAAATTTCTTTTTTTGGAAGGCTTTAAACTACAAATTGAAGTTCTTAAATAGATATAAGAATATTCAGATGATCTATTTCTCCTTGAGTGATTTTGGTGGTTTTTGACTTTCAAAAAATTGATCCTTTTCATTTAAGTTGTTGAATTTATGGGCATAAAGTTTTTGGTAGTATTACCTTATTAACTTTTGAATGTCTCAAGGTCTGTAGTGATGCCCTCTCTTTCATTCCTGATTTGGTAATTTGGGTCTTCTCTGGTTTTTCTTTATCAGTCTGTCTAGAGGTTTATCAATCTTATTAATCTTTTCAAATAATCAACTTCTTATTTCCTTGACCTGTATTGTTTTCCTTTTTTCAATTTTATTGATTTCTATGTTTCTTTATTATTTTCTTCCTTCTGATTTCCTTGTTCTTAATTTGCTTTCTCTCCAGCTTCTTAAGGGAGAAGATTAGTTACTGATTTGAGACCTTTTTTTAAAAACATATGTATTCAATGCTATAAAATTCTCTCTAATCTCTGCTTTAGCTACAAAACTATGTATTTTCATGTATTGCATTTTTATTTTCATTCAGTTTAAAATATTTTTATTTCTCTTCGGATATTCTTTTTTTTTTTTTTTTTTTATGAAAATATCTATTTTTTTATTCTTTTCCACTATAGGTTATTACAAGATATTGAATATAGTTCCCTGTGCGATACAGTAAATCCTTGTAGCTTATCTATTTTATTTTATTTTTTTTTTTTATTGTTTTTTTTTTTAATTTTTTTTTATTTTACAAATTTAATCAGTTATACATATACATATGTTCCCATATCCCCTCCCTTTTGCATCTCCCTCCCACCCTCCCTATCCCACCCCTCCAGGCGGTCACAAAGAACCGAGCTGATCTCCCTGTGCTATGCGGCTGCTTCCCACTAGCTCTCTACCTTACATTTGGTAGTGTATATATGTCCATGCCGCTCTTTCACTTTGTCACAGCTTACCCTTCCCCCTCCCCATATCCTCAAGTCCATGCTCTAGTAGGTCTGTGTCTTTATTCCTGTCTTACCCCTATGTTCTTGATGACATTTTTTTCTTAAATTCCATATATATGTGTCAGCATACAGTATTTGTCTTTCTCTTTCTGACTTACTTCACTCTGTATGACAGACTCTAGGTCCATCCACCTCATTACAAACAGCTCAATTTCATTTCTTTTTATGGCTGAGTAATATTCCATTGTATATATGTGCCACATCTTCTTTATCCATTCATCCGATGATGGACACTTAGGTTGTTTCCATCTCCGGGCTATTGTAGATAGGGCTGCTATGAACATTTTGGTACATGTCTCTTTTTGAATTATGGTTTTCTCAGGGTATATGCCCAGTAGTGGGATTGCTGGGTCATATGGTAGATCTATTTGTAGTTTTTTAAGGAACCTCCATACTGTTCTCCATAGTGGCTGTACCAATTCACATTCCCACCAGCAGTGCAAGAGTGTTCCCTTTTTTCCACACCCTCTCCAGCATTTATTGTTTCTAGATTTTTTGATGATGGCCATTCTGACTGGTGTGAGATGATATCTCATTGTAGTTTTGATTTGCATTTCTCTAATGAGTAAAGATGTTGAGCATCCTTTCATGTGTTTGTTGGCTGTCTGTATATCTTCTGTGGAGAAATGTCTATTTAGGTCTTCTGCCCATTTTTGGATTGGGTTCTTTGTTTTTTTGCTATTGAGCTGCATGAGCTGCTTATAAATTTTGGAGATTAATCCTTTGTCAGTTGCTTCATTTGCAAATATTTTCTCCCATTCTGAGGGTTGTCTTTTGGTCTTGTTTATGGTTTCCTTTGCTGTGCAAAAGCTTTGAAGTTTCATTAGGTCCCATGTGTTTATTTTTGTCTTTATTTCCATTTCTCTAGGAGATGGGTCAGAAAGGATCTTGCTGTGATTTATGTCATAGAGTGTTCTGCCTATATTTTCCTCTAGGAGTTTGATAGTGTCTGGCCTTACATTTAGGTCTTTAATCCATTTTGAGCTAATTTTTGTGTATGGTGTTAGGGAGTGATCTAATCTCATACTTTTACATGTCCCTGTCCAGTTTTCCCAGCACCACTTATTGAAGAGACTGTCCTTTCTCCACTGTACATTCCTGCCTCCTTTATCAAAGATAAGGTGACCATATGTCCGTGGGTTTATCTCTGGGCTTTCTATCCTGTTCCATTGATCTATCTTTCTGTTTTTGTGCCAGTACCATACTGTCTTGATTACTGTAGCTTTGTAGTATAGTCTGAAGTCAGGGAGCCTGATTCCTCCAGCTCCATTTTTCGTTCTCAAGATTGCTTTGGCTATTCGGGGTCTTTTGTGTTTCCATACAAATTGTGAAATTTTTTGTTCTAGTTCTGTGAAAAATGCCATTGGTAGTTTGATAGGTATTGCATTGAATCTGTAGATTGCTTTGGGTAGTAGAGTCATTTTCACAATGTTGATTCTTCCAATCCAAGAACATGGTACATCTCTCCATCTATTTGTATCATCTTTAATTTCTTTCATCAGTGTCTTATAATTTTCTGCATACAGGTCTTTTGTCTCCTTAGGTAGGTTTATTCCTAGATATTTTATTCTTTTTGTTGCAATGGTAAATGGGAGTGTTTCCTTGATTTCACTTTCAGATTTTTCATCATTAGTATATAGGAATGCCAGAGATTTCTGTGCATTAATTTTGTATCCTGCAACTTTACCAAATTCATTGATTAGCTCTAGTAGTTTTCTGGTAGCATCTTTAGGATTCTCTATGTATAGTATCATGTCATCTGCAAACAGTGACAGCTTTACTTCTTCTTTTCCCATTTGGATTCCTTTTATTTCCTTTTCTTCTCTGATTGCTGTGGCTAAAACTTCCAAAACTATGTTGAATAAGAGTGGTGAGAGTGGGCAACCTTGTCTTGTTCCTGATCTTAATGGAAATGGTTTCAGTTTTTCACCGTTGAGGGCGATGCTGGCTGTGGGTTTGTCATATATGGCCTTTATTATGTTGAGGAAAGTTCCCTCTATGCCTACTTTCTGCAGGGTTTTTATCATAAATGGGTGTTGAATTTTGTCAAAAGCTTTCTCTGCATCTATTGAGATGATCATATGGTTTTTCTCCTTCAACTTGTTAATATGGTGTATCACATTGATTGATTTGCGTATATTGAAGAATCCTTGCATTCCTGGAATAAACCCCACTTGATCATGGTGTATGATCCTTTTAATGTGCTGTTGGATTCTGTTTGCTAGTATTTTGTTGAGGATTTTTGCATCTATGTTCATCAGTGATATTGGCCTGTAGTTTTCTTTCTTTGTGACATCCTTGTCTGGTTTTGGTATCAAGGTGATGGTGGCCTCGTAGAATGAGTTTGGGAGTGTTCCTCCCTCTGCTATATTTTGGAAGAGTTTGAGAAGGATAGGTGTTAGCTCTTCTCTAAATGCTTGATAGAATTCGCCTGTGAAGCCATCTGGTCCTGGGCTTTTGTTTGTTGGAAGATTTTTAATCACAGTTTCAATTTCAGTGCTTGTGATTGGTCTATTCATATTTTCTATTTCTTCCTGAGTCAGTCTTGGCAGGTTGTGCATTTCTAAGAATTTGTCCATTTCTTCCAGGTTGTCCATTTTATTGGCATAGAGTTGCTTATAGTAATCTCTCATGATCTTTTGTATTTCTGCAGAGATATTCTTTTTGACATATGGGTTATTTAGAAGTGTGTTCTTTATTTTGCAAAAATTTGGGTTTTTTCCAGATATCTTTCTGTTATTGATTTCTAGTTTAATGAATATTATGTACATGAATATAACCGTAATACATATATCTTATTCAGACACACATACATGTATTTTTAACACAAGGGCATGGGTCATAATACACTTCCCTTATTGCCTACTTCACTTTATATAGACCATGTTGTCATGTAGATGCGTGTAGATCTATACCAGTCTTTTAAGTAACTACATTGTATTCCATTGTATAGATGAAACCTTATTTAAATAATGACTTCACCATTGATGGAAATTTACATTGCTAATTTTTAACTGTTAAAAACAATAAAAAAGAGTGGATATATGTATATGTATATCTAATTCACTTTGTTGTACAGCAGAAACTAACACAACGTTGTAAGTCAACTATATTCCAATAAAAATTAATTTAAAAATTTCTTTTACACTAAAACACCATTCTGCAACAATCATGAATTGTAATATATATTTGTATTTTTTTTTTTTTTTTTTTTTTTTTTTTGCAGTACGTGGGCCTCTTACTGTTGTGGCCTCTCCCGTTGTGGAGCACAGGCTCAGCGGCCATGGCTCACGGGCCTAGCTGCTCCACGGCATGTGGGATCTTCCCGGACCGGGGCATGAACCCGTGTCCCCTGCATCGGCAGGTGGACTCTCAACCACTGCACCACCAGGCAAGCCCTATATTTGTATTCTTAAGCAAGTTTTCCATAAGATAAATCTTTAAAGTAAACTTGCTAAGGAATAGGGTATTCGTATTTTGAATGTTGATGGATATTTCCAAATTTCTCCCAGAAAGGTCATAACCATCTCCATTACCACCAGAAGCATGTGGGAGTGCCTCTCCCTACCTCGTACCATTTCCAGACACTGCTCTCCCTTGGAGCCTATTCTCAGGGCAATAGGATTCTGCTGAAACCTTTTGTGTAGTTATGGATATGACAAATGCGGTGTTTAAGGCATATTAGTTTGGCATTACCATTAAGAGGATGGATGGAGATGAGTGAATTTGGATGCATAGAGACATGTTGAGATCCAGGCTTGAGGATTTGAGAGCCAGCACCAATGTAGTTGCATAGCAGTAGGAGTCTAAGGGAGACATCGGGGTTTCAAAGAGAATGAAATAGGCCTTATTAGTGCTTGCATGTGAAACTTGAGTTTGGAGTCAGACGGCAAGTTTTGAATCTCAGATATGCCATTTTGTTACTAACTTAGTGATATTGATCAGCTTTTCCAATTTTCATTTTCCTTATTTCTAACAGGTTTACTGTAAGGATTAAATGAGGCAATTTATATGCCAGTTTAAAAAACTCTAATGCCTCATGCAAATGCAAGATAAACGTGATAGTGTGTGAGACTAGTGTGAAGGAAAGAGAGAGTTAACAGTGATCCCAGTGTCTGAGCCAGGTGGTCCAAGAAGTGGAGGCTGTTGGTAGGAGGAGATGATTAAATGAGGCAATGATGGGTTTGATTTGGAACTGCTGTGTTTGAATTAACTACAGAGCTTCCACATGGAAATACCCAATAGTTAGTGGATACAACGGAATTAGCATTAAGGAGATACAGATTTGAAATGAATTTACTCTCGGAAAAGCTAGGGGCTCTCGCTCTCTGACCACACAGAGTTCCTCCTCCAATCTTTTTTTTTTTTTTTTTTTTTTTTTTTGCGGTACGCGGACCTCTCACTGTTGTGGCCTCTCCCGTTGCGGAGCACAGGCTCCGGGCGCGCAGGCTCCGAGCGCGCAGGCTCCGGACGCGCAGGCTCAGCGTCCATGGCTCACGGGCCCAGCCGCTCCGCGGCATGTGGGATCTTCCCGGACCAGGGCAGGAACCCGTGTCCCCTGCATCAGCAGGCGGACTTTCAACCACTGCGCCACCAGTGAAGCCTTCCTCCTCCAATCTTTTAAGTGTAAGTAACTGACAAGTTGAACACTCTTTGCTTTACTGCTGTTCTTCCAGAAAGGGCTGAAGAGGCCCGGGGTGACCTCCTGTAGCTGGAATCTGGCTTGTTAGCAGCATATTTACATATGTATTGTGCTTGGGATCATTTGGAGGTTAAAGCTCAGTTTGTCGGCTTGAAAAGAAGGCATCATGTGTTTTAGCTTGAATTCTCTATTGATCAGAGAATTATCTAAAAGATACCAGTTGATATGAGAATTAAGACTGAATATAACTGAATTGCTTGTCTTTTAGTTGATAGATCTTGCTAAGTATGTCATAATGAGAATGATACCATTCCTGCCTTCAGGGAGCTTTCCATCTGGTAGGAAGAGAATTGACATCTGAGTTTAGTAAAATATAACTGGTGTTTTGTTAGGACTGTGTACTGGCACAGCAGAGGGGGTGGTCAATTTTACATTTCGGGGGAGGGAGGAAAATGATCAGAAAATTCTAGGGGGTTGTTGATTGAGCTGCATCTTGAGGGATAGTGTTTGTGAGTGCACAACAGGGCAGGTCATCTAGGGAAGAAAAAGCGGGAAAACTAGCTATATGGATGAGAAAGACATTTTGAAATCCTCAGGTGTGACAACAGCTGCAGTGGGTCACTCTGATTAGAGGCGGGTGGGGCAGCCTGCTTCGGCCAGGCCATGTTGGTGTCACACTCTTGTGTGACAGTGATCTCTATTCTTCCCTCCCCACAATTCTGCCACCTCCAGTCTTGACTTTTCCTTCGTTCCAGTAATGTCCTCTCCTTTCATCCTGTGCCGCAACCTTCCCCCATCCCCCAACTCCATCCTAAACCTGAGATTATTTGGAGCAAAACATGATTGGAGGATTACACCACTGGCTCATAGTGACCTCACTGTGATAGAGTGATAGTTATGCCCAAGGTTTATGTGGATATATTGCATAAAGTGAAGTCATCTGAGCTTTGATATTTGCATATTTAAAAGGAATGGGGAGAAACCCATATTTTAACTCCTAGAAAAGGAACAAATATGAGCCACTTCTCCCAAGCACAGCATTATATGGCTTATGTGATACTGTAACCTAACGAAGCCTGATATGATTGAAAATACTGCATGCTGCATAATAATTCAGATGGATCACTTGCTTGTGGTGGCTCCTGAGGCCAGTAGACACCCAGAGGAAAGCGAACTGTTCCGTCTTTAGCATCTCCAGTCATGACCGGCTGCCCGGCTGCTGGCAGCTGCCCTAGTACCGCATTTTCAGGCTCGCCCTTCCACTCTCATCTAAGTGATTTGCTCTTTCTCATTATTTGCTTTCCTTTACTGTATTATCTCCCCCTCTTCTCTGCTTTCAGTAATTTGCTTATTAACCCAGGAAGACTCAAGTTTGCCATCCGTTATTTTTTCACCCAAAGGAAATCTTACTTGCTGCTTATGCAAATTATTTTGACTTCATGACATCATAAAAATGTATTTTAGGTTGAATTATAGTCTGATCTACAAATAGAGGCAGGCTTTCTTTTAATGCATCTTTATTTAAATAAAGCAGAGCACAAAATATATTTTATCTTTAGATCATTAGCAGCATGAAACATTCTCAGCTACCCATTCATACAAGGTCTTTCAAGATGGTGTCTTCTGCTGACCTTGGTTCTGGACCACTTCTATCTTTTAACTGAACGTTGACATTTCCCCCAGGATATTGCTTCTCTGAGGGGCAGGCTTCAGTGGTGGCAGCCCTTTTTCTCATGTCCTGCATAGTTCTGGACTGGGACATGGCTTCTGTACGATCTGTAGGGGACTGTGACCTGGTGCCCAGCACTGAGTGCCCAAAGCCCTTTCTTCTACCATGTGTCACTCTGCCTCTTATTGTCCTTGATATCAGCACTTCAGGTCACTGTGTTTCATCCACTCCATCTAGCTGCCTGTTTTGACTTCACATAGTAGACACACAATGGGTTTTTGCTGAATACTTGCCAAAGGCAAAGGAGATGGCTGTCCTACTGCAAGGTGTTTGCAAAGGTACTTTAGACTTTAAATGATGAAGTTGGCTGTCTCAGCTGGTTGAGTTCAGAATACCTCCAAAGTGCTAAATTATCTCCCCTTAAGGCATTCACTGCTTCATTCTAAGGTCTCTCCTGAAACATCTTGTTCTCAGCGAGTGGTCTTCCTGACCACTCTATTTGAAAGTTTCCTACACCTTTCTAGAGCTTCTTATTTCTGTTTGATTTTTCTTTTTAGCAGTTATCTGACATATCATATTCTTTCCTTCCTCCTTCCTTTCTTCCTTCTCTCCCTCATTCCCTCCATCCATCCTTTCTTTCCTTCCTTCCTTCCTCCCTCCCTCCCTCCCTTCCTTCCTTCCTTCCTTCCATCCATCTATTTATTGTTAGCCTTGGGCAGCAGCTGTCTCATCACTGCTCTGTTCCTAGAGTCTAGAGCTGTGTCTGACCTGTGGCAGGCACTTAACAAATGTATCTTGAATGAATGGATGAGTAAAAAAAAAAAAAAAACAATAGCCACCCTCCCTTCTTTCTGTCTGCTTCCACCTTTTCTCTGTAACTGACGTTTTCTGTGTTTCTAGCACAGTGAGGGCATGAATTCCTTCCCCGGCTCTCTAGTTTCCACATCCCAGCTCTGACCACATTCAGAGGCTGAGTTGCTGTTTCTCAGTTTCAACCCCAAAATTTCCAGGTGTGGAGATAAGGTTGATGCCACTTACATCAGGAGGGCACCCAGTCCAACTAGTCATGGCCAAGCTGCTGGGGACACAAAGAAGCCACTTAAGATGGTTTCCAGGATCCGCTTTTCTGGAAGGGGGAGGAAATTCCAAGAAAATGATAACTGTGCATTGAATGGGCATCAGCAACCAACAAGAGGACTGATGGATACTTTCCAAATCATTTTAAATTTCCTACATATTTTAAAGGGCCTCACAAAAGGATATTGCATTAGGTAGCTCAGATGGCCACAACAAAATACTACTGACTGGGTGGATTAAACAACAGAAGTGTGTTTGCTCACAGGTCTGGAGGCTGGAGGTCCGGGTTCTGGTGGGGACTCTCTTTCTGGTTTGTAGAGAGCTGCCTTCTTGCTCGGCTTAGTAGCAAGAGAGATGGAGAGTCAGAGCAAGCTCTCTGGTGTCTTTTCTAAAAAGGGTGCTAATCCCATCATGAAGATTTACCTCACTGGGAATTACCTTCATCTAATTATCCCCCAAATACCAAATCCAATCACATTGGAGGTTAGGGCTATTCAGTCCCTGGAAGGTATTTTATTCATCTATATATCCTCATCACTCAACCCAGTTCCCGAGAGCAGATCTCCTGTTTGGAATTGACTTTATGCGTTACCTGATGGTTTTAGGTGTTTTAACATCTTTGCTTTATTGCTGATGATGGGGAAAATGATAAAAATTGGAAACTGTGGTCATTTGATAATGATGTAGTGAAAGAGGAAAATAAGTCAGGGCATCTATGGGTAAAAAAAAAAGTAGTAACGGCGGGGGGCGGTTAGGATTTGACTTAGGGAAGAGCAAGTCTGTATTAAAATGCACAAATTTACTTAGCGAGCTAACATTCCTGATGCACCTCTGAGCAAGGGCTTGACTGGAGGATAATAGGTCACAAGTTGTCTCTGCTGGTTGACAATGTTAACAGACAGGAAGCAAGTGATGATTTATAAACCTATGTTGGAGCTGAAGTTAACATGTCTCCTGACCACATGGGACGTGCAGAAGGAAGGAGCAGCCCTCAGAGGGGGAAGGGGCTTCCCTCCATCCCGTTTTTATCTCACATGTTGTCTTCTGACAATACAGAGCCTAATGAGGAAGCCTTTATGGCAGGTTGCAGATAAAATACAGGATGCTCAGCTAAACTTGAATTTCAGATAAAGAAGAATTTTCCAGTATGACTACCTTTCACATACTGCATGGGGGTAAACACATACTTAGAAATTATTTGTGATTCATCTGAAATCCAAATTTGACTGGGTGTCTTGTATTTTTACTTGTTAAATCTGACAACTCCACTTGCAACCCACATCATTTCCTTAGAGGTCATTAACTAACCTAGAGGCAAAAAGTTCCTTTGGTTCATTCTCAGCAACCTGAGGGAAGGATAGAGGCTTAAGACCAAGCACAGGTGGGAAAAATTCTGTTGTTATTGAACACTCTGAATTGATGTTTGATAGTTTAAAAGGGTGACACTCTTTATGTTTCTGTGTTGGGAATGTATGGACTTTTAAAAAAGTTTTACTGTAAATTTGGAAGAGGAAAGCTGGTAAATCACAGAATGAACCGGCCAGAAGGAAGCAGAGTCAGAGTTCAGTCCCCCTCATCTTACAGAAAAGCTACTGAAATGGCAACGTGGAAATGAAACCTTGGGAGTCAAACCTGAAAAAAACAGGTTACATCACTTAATAATGGGAGGAACGGGAAGGTGACTTATGCTATCTGAGCTTTAATTTCTATTCCATTTTATTTATTTATTTTTATTAAAAAAATTTTATTGGAGTATAGTTGTACAATGTTGTGATAGTTTCTGCTATACAGCAAAGTGAATCAGTTATACATATACTTATATCCACTCTTTTTTAGATTCTTTTCCCATATAGGTTATTACAGAGTTCTGAGTAGGGTTCCCTGTGCTCTACAGTAGGTCCTTGTTGATTATCTAGTTTATATACAGTAGTGTGTGTATGTCAATCCCAATCTCCCAATTTATCCCTCCCCCCTTCCCCCCGGTAACCATGTTTGTTTTCTATATCTGTGAGTCTACTTCCGTTTTGTAGATAAGTTCATTTGTATCATTTTTTAGATCCCACATATAAGTGATATTATATGACTTATAAGTCTTTGTCTGACTTACTTCACTTAGTATGACAATCTCTAGGTCCATCCACGTTGCTGCAAATGGCATTATTTCATTCTTTTTATGGCTAACATTCCATTGTCTATATGTACCACATCTTCTTTATCCATTCCTCTGTCGATGGATGTTTAGCTTACTTCCACGTCTTGGCTATCTACTGTAACTAGTGCTGCTATAAACACTGGGGTGCATGCATCTTTTTGTTCCATTCCATTTTTAAAGTGGAAATGGTCACATTTGCCTTACAGAATCCCAGATTAAATTGAGAGTCCGTAGAAGCCCCAAAGCTGCTGTCCCAGGGATCCCACCCGCTGCTTCCTTGCTCTCTCCCAGCAGCTGGGTAGCTGGGAGGCCTGTCTGGGGTCCCATCACCATCACTGCCACACTAGGTTGTCAGAGGTGATGGTCGTCAGCCTCTGTTTATGATCGAAGTAGAGTGTAGTGCACTTTGTAGGATTAATGGTAAGCTTTAACCTTGGCCCTAATGGCCAAAATATGCAGGGAAGAGGAAATAAACAATGCTTCTCTGAAAAACAACACCCCGCCCACCAACCAACAGCACCTCACCCCCCGAAAAAAAAAAAAAAAAAGGAAAAACGAAAAACTAGTGTCTGTCTGCTGGGGCTGGGAGAGTGTATTTCACGCGGGGAGCCTGGGTAATCCAGGCACTGTTGTGAAGCAGGGGATCTCCTTTGGCAAGTCTCCCTCAAATCTCCAAAACGTTGATTCTTTCCAACATGAGATATTTGTTTATCCCGTCACATCAGTTATTTCCCCCAAACTGCTTATTGTCACATCCTGTAAAGCGATGGGTCTCAAAATACGGTCCCTAAGCTGTAGCAGCAGCACTGGAAACTTCTTGTAAATGCGGATTCTCAAAGGCCTGCGCAGGCCTTCTGAATCCGAGGCTCTGGAGCAGGGGCTCAGTGGCCCGTGTTTTCATAGCTCTCCTGGTGATTGCAATGCTGGCTGAAGCCTGAGGACCCCCGGTCCCGGAGCTTTGACCCCCAGAACCCTCAGGTCTGTCTGCTTCTTGTTGTTTTGAGAGTGATGGGGTCAGATCTGTCTGCATCTTTGCCTGCTCTGTCTAATCACAATCTGAGGACACCCAGTAATTAAGTAACAGTATGGGAAGGAGGGCTGCCACACCCTTTAAGTGCAGAGTATGGGCTAGGTATTATGGTAGACACCTTATATGCATCCATTATCCCAATCCCATTTAATGCTCACAGCAACCCCATGTAGTGGATGTTATCCCCCCACTTTATAAATAATGAACCTGAAATTCAGAAATGCCAAGTAATTTGTCTAAGCTCACATAGCTCCAAAGTGGTAGAGCAGAAACTGAAGGCCGTTTGACTCCCAACCTTATAAAAATATATAACAGAGTTTAGCTTTTCCACTAGGAACTCCGTGAAATTGGAAGGTCCCGAGACTCGCAGTGTTTTGGGAGAAGTGAGCTGAGAAGTTTCTCAAGCCTGTTGGAGGCAAGGGAACCGCAGGCTGAGAGGGGCGGCTGTCAGGGGAGCAGCGGCTGCCGGGGATTCTGAATCCACAGTCTAGCTGGGCGGGGGGAGTAGGGGTACCCAAGCATACATTTCTCACGGCCAAGTTTAAAACAGTTTACATGAAGCAAAGTATGCAATTAGAAATGCTTGAGGGAACCAGGCACGTATCATCTGTGTCCGCAGTGAAAAGAGAAGAAAATATTTAGCCTTTGCAAGCTGTGACCACTCGGGCACTCTGTGATGATGTGGCCTCACGGAAGAGCAAAAGAATACATCGAATACCTTAGAGAGATTAATTTCCCCAGGAAAAAAAAATAAAACAAAGGGAGATCCTCTGATTACATTTAAATATTTCCTTGCCAATGCTTGGGGGAATTCTAGCCTTCCTCGTTTGCAGAGGAAAGCTTTTGTGCCTGGGAAAAAGGTGATTAGGGCACGGTGCCTGGGAGGATAGAGACGGGGAGGGAGGAAGGGGGTGTTTCCATAGCATCACAGGTGCAACAGTTTGGAGTGAGTGATGGCCTTACAAATGACCCTGGCACGGAGCAGAGGAAACCCAAGGAGAAGATTAATTGAATTACAGCCACAGTATGTGTGCATTTTATTTCTGCGGTGGAGTCTAAATGGATTGTGGGGCTAGCTCACCAGCTGGGGTAAGGTCACAGTATTGAGGAAATGGGAGGGGATGTGAATGAACAGTTTTCCGGATGGGGAATAAGCTTCAGGTTGTTTGCTCTTGGGTAGAGTGTTTCGGGGGTCTGTAGGGGCTCAGTTTATAATTTCCTTTTTCTACGGGCAAATTGTTTTTCATGCCAGGATGTGACTGGCATCTGAAGAGTTCACTTTAAGACAATGGAAGGTAAATTGGGATAAAGAGTAAAATATTTGCTTCATAACACAGTTTCTCCTTTCTAAGATAATTGACAGTAGGATTTTTTTCCTGCAGGGCGCTGAAAATAGAATTTGAGTTTTAAGAAAAATGAATATTCAGATACCTTTGATATAGCAGTGTATATTGCCAAAATCATTTCCTTGTGGATAGATTTTATGATAAATGCAAATTTTTCTAATATTATCAATATGATTTCATATTTCCTAGAAATGTTAATCAACTTAGTTAAGTGATGTGAACAAGCTGATACCAAAATAATTGCCTAATCTCTTAAAAGCATGCATTTGTTTAGGTAATTAAAAGTTTAGATTATCCAAGTTGCTCAATCTCTGATTTAGGTATTTATTCAATTACCTATTTAATTCTATTATGTAATATCTTGTGTCCACGCATTCATTTGCTTTTTGAATTATGTATTTTAATGTTGTCTTCAAGGTTCCTTTGGTTAACTTGGTAGGAAGCAGCCTCAAGTATCTCAAGGTTTAGCAAACATGGTTCTAGCTCTGAAAATGTGTATTTCACTTCTTAATGTAGAGAGAGGTACTATGGGATAAACACAAAAAATAAACATTGTAGGATGGGCAACAACTTCGTTTTAAGGAATCACAAACATTTTATTTTTAATTTTTTATACAACTTTTAAAGGTTATACTCCATTTACAGTTATTACAAAATATTGGCTCTATTCCCCGTGTTGTACATACATCCTTGAGCTTGTCTTACACCCATAATTTGTATCTCCCACTCTCCCACCCTTATGCTGTCCCTCCCTCCTCCCTAACTGGTAACCACTAGTTTGTCCTCTGTTATCTGTGAATCTGCTTCATTTTGTTATATTTACTAGTTTGTTTTATTTTTTAGATTCCACATATAAGTGATCTCATACAGTATTTGTTTTTCTCTGTCTGACTTATTTCACTTAGCGTAATACCCTCCAAGTCCATCTATGTTGCTGCAAATGGCAAAATTTCATTCTTTTTTTATGACTGAGTGATATTCCATTGTATATATGTACCACATCTCCTTTATCCATTCATCTGTCAATGGACACTTAGGTTGCTTCCATATCTTGGCCATTGTAGATAATGCTGCTATGAACATTGGGGTGCATGTAACTTTTCAAATTAGTGTTTTGGTTTTTTTTGGATATACAACCAGGAGCGGAATCGCTGAGTCATGTAATAGTTCTATTTTTAGTTTTTTTTTTGAGAAACCTCCATAGTGTTTTCCACAGTGGCTGCACCAATTTACATCCCCACAATAATCACAAACTTTCAAAAAGACAGAACTGTACTCAAATCTAGGCTTCATATCTTTCTGAGCCAAATAACCTAGGGTAAGTTACTTAAATTCTGAGACTCAGTTTCTTTGTCTGTAAAATTGAGTCCATGATAGTGTCTTACGGGGTTGTGATGGGAATGAAATGAAGTCAGGGATGCCCAGCACCAAGAATGCTCTTTGCACATAGTAGGACTTCAACAAAGGCCAACGCCCTCACCCCTTTCCTTGCTTTAAGACCTGTTTAAGAGAAAATATTGTATATTGGAAAGACTAAGGGCTCTGTCTAATTCTTTTAATTGAAATGTAGTTGATTTACAATGTCATGCTAGTTTCAGGGGTACACCAAAAGTGATTCAGACATATATATATACAGACATATATATATACATATTTTTTTCAGATTCTTTTCCCTTATGGATTATTACAAAGCATGGCGTATAATTCCCTATGCTATACAGTAGGTCCCTGTTGTTTATCTATTTTATGTGTAGTAGTGTGTATCTGTTACTCCCAAACTCCTAATTTGTCCCTCCCCCTCCCCCTTTCCCCTTTGGTAACCAGAAGTTTGTTTTTTATGTCTGTAGGCTGGGTCCAGTCTTAACCAAGTCATTTTAACCTGCCTGAGACATGGCTCACGTACGTCTAATACATCCTGAATCTGCCTCCTGAGGGCCACACTCGCCCAGAAGTCTGCCCCTTCCTGTTTCTTGCCGACATCCTTCAGGTTGCTGAGCCTTGTAAGGTAACTGGTTGGGTCTCCATCAGTGCCCGCCCCCCTCGTTGTGTGTTTATGTAAACTCATGGAGTGTGTGTTTCACTGTGACCTTCAGGGATCACAGAAAGACATGTATCCGCCCTGCTGTTTAACAGGGCGACTTTGAGAAGGTAATAAAATAAGTGAAAGCCACTTACCAAGTGGAAAGTGCTAGACAGACATTCATTAAATCTTTGAGACTTTATTCCTACAGCCCTGAATGCTCCGTCCTTCCTTTCAAAAAGCTTAAATCACCTTGTGTGCTTGACTTCACTGAGTCTCATCACATCCCTTCAAAGTAAAGGGCTAATTGCTTGGTTTAATAAACCTCTCTCTTCTGACAGTCTATTAGCTACTTTTCTCCCCTATAAGTTGTGCAGAGTGACAGCAGGAGTGGTTTTGAGGTCTTCCAGGGTTTCTCCTTAGACTCTTTTCTAGGGAGTGTAACATCAAAAGTATAAAGGAAAGAGGGATGGCTTTTCATCTCAGTTCTCTCTCTCTCTGGCAGTTGGTAACATCCTTTGATAAGGTTTTTGAGGAAATACAAATTAAATTAATAATGAAAACAGTGGGCTAGAATCTGTCCCCTGAGCAGTTTTTTCCTTAGGTTCATCCAGAATTCACAAGGAGTGACTGAAACGATGGAATGCTCTAGAAGTGCCAGGTCCATGCACCCCAGACTCACCAGAACTATAGTTCTGGAATCTATATTAGAATCATCCTGCAATTTAGGGCACATTACTTGAGAGAGTCTGCATTTCTGTTCTGTGCAGGATTATGTTACATTTATACTGGTAACCATAGAATTTGCAGTATTGTAACTGTAATAACTCTTCCAACGATTGTATTTCTCATTAGAACCTTATGTGATTTAATTCATCACTATCCTCTACTAGACTTTAAATTCTTTGAGAACAGACTGCACCTGCCTGTTTCACAGCTTCCTCTTCAATACTTAGCACAATGCCTGGCATAGAGCGGACCGACATATTTGTTGAAAAAAATGAATGAATACATGATCCCATTAACAGTGTGCTCAGAAATAGGGGTGATACCCAGACCTAGGGCGTGTGTTGGATCTACTCATCTTAGAATTCCAAGTTTCACTTCTTGTTCCTCCCAGCGTATGTGACACTCAGATGGCATGCTTATTTCATTCTCAGTTATGAAATCAGGTGTTGGCGATGTCATAGTGAAAGCAGTGCTATACCGAAGGCATCGGATGCTGCTTCCAACACGTAGAAAACATACTACAATACAATAGGTCCTCACCGGGAATTTACCTGCAGCACAATTTAGATGGGGTAGGATCTCCCTAAATATGCAAACTAATATTTCTTCCGAGAGGATCCTGTGTGGTGTGGGGTGTGTAAGAAGGGTGGTTAAGGGGTGAGAAATGGGAGTCGAGACAACATGAAGAGAATTCTGGGGAAGAAATCCTTGACTTGCATTGGATGTGGGGTGGGGGGAAGAACCATAAACTTTGCGACCACAAAAGCCAGGAATCAGGGTTCTCACTGACTTAATGTAATTGACAACATATATTTATATTTTTCTATCTTCAGGAACAATTAACATGTTACAGCTAGTCCTCAGAAAAGATGATTATTTTGAGGAAAAGAGCATGTTTGCATCATAGAAACAAAAAATGGTAGAGCTAGAAGAAAATTCGAGACTACCTAATTCAGTCTGTTAATTTTACTGTCGATGATATCATGACTTTCCTAAAGATTTTCACGCGTCTTAATGTTACCTCCCACATTTATTTAAGGGATGGTGTGGAATGATTGGTATTATGGTGAGATTGCAAAGTCCATGGTGACGATTAACGTGTTGAACTGGCCTCGGATGATCCGAGAATTGGGTAAACAGTCATTTTATTGTTTACTTTCCAGAAACAATAAGTGCCTTATATGGTTCTTTTCTGTGAGAATGCTTAAGAACTTTTCTTACAAACCTCACTCACACTATTTTACCGGGAAGAGGAATTCAGGTATCTTTAAGAACAGAACTAATTTGTGATTTTGGTGGCAACAATCAAGGATGTCTTATCTTCTTAAGTCAATTTCCCAGGGAATGTTTTATTTTCAATACAGTCAGCATTTTTCAGGGGGAAGGAAGGCTGTTCTATGAAATATTCTAAATATTCTGAATTTCTTACACATGTAAGAAATGATCGGCTTTCTGCGTCCCTGTTTCCACAAGCTAAGTCTTTGAAAACATTTCTCTCTGAAATTATTAGCACATCACTCTTTCTGGTAAACTGGTTACTGTCACAAGTGCTCCCAACCCAACTGTCCTCAGCTAACGATAGCAGTTAGCAAAAGCCTGTATCTCATTGATGGCAGAACCGTAGTTTTTCTAGACACAAGGCTTAGTTCACATCGCGTCAAATCCTAGGTGCCTCTGTGGTATATTCATACTGAATCAGGGATAGGTTTAATAGAATTTCTGTCTGTGTCGTTCAGGATTAAGAATGTAAATTGATGCTAACAGCATGACTGACATCTAGTGGATATAAGCCAGTGGTGCTGTTTACAGCCATGTTTTCTTTTTCCCCCCCTTCAGAATATTATTTATATGGAAAAAAAAGTCACATTTGAGAAACCATTGTCCTAAGTACAGCGTTTTAACACTAGATAGTAGTAAAATGATAGGAACGGGAAGCTTCTGGAAATGAAGAATTCTCCCTTTATAGAGCTTTGAAAGAATGTACAGTAGCTTGAAGTGAAAAAAAAGACCACATATCAAAATTTAGTTTTATTTAGTTTGTTGGAAAGGATTGAAAAACACTGACATGACAGTAAAAGCTTGAAAATATATAAATATCTGTACAGAATTGTAATGCTTGTTATTATTTTTTTACCTGTAATTTCTTTTTGGTTATTCACTTATTTGCTTGAGAGACACTCTGGGAAAGTTCTCATCTGCTTATTCTGACATGAACTATTACATGTGATGGTGTAAAAGTGTTGAAACTGTGGTATTGTTGTAAGACTCAAGTATTGATAATTGACAAGTAGAATGAATTTTAAATTTTTTGTTTTTATTTTGACTCCCAGCAAAATTTCATTTATTACCATAAAAATATGCAAAAGAATTGACTGCACCAATGGGAAATTTTAAGCACAAAATGTTTTGTTAAAAAGGTGACTGTTTTGTTATAATTAAGGTAGTGGAGTCCAGATGATTTAGGAAATACAATGCCGATTATAAAGTTGAAATCATATTTAGGGAAGAGTCCTGGACTTTTATATAAATTTATTTATTTATTTATTTATTTATTTATTTATTTATCACTGTGTTGGGTCTTCGTTTCTGTGCGAGGGCTTTCCCTACTTGTGGCAAGCGCGGGCCACTCTTCATCGCGGTGCACGGGCCTCTCACTATCGTGGCCTCTCTTGTTGCGGAGCACAAGCTCCAGACCCGCAGGCTCAGTAGTTGTGGCTCACGGGCCTAGTTGCTCCACGGCATGTGGGATCCTCTGAGACCAGGGCTCGAACTCGTGTCCCCTGCATTAGCAGGCACATTCTCAACCACTGCGCCACCAGGGAAGCCCCTGGACTTTTTTATTTAAGGAGTTATTGCACATAGAGAACAACAGACTGGACAATGTGATAAAGGTAGTCGTTTGTTTTGCAGAAGACAGTTCTTGGGCAAAGTAGTTTTTAACTGCCAGTAGTAAGATAATTCAACATGTGATCTGTTAGATTTTTAAAATGCGAGTTTACTTGCAGAAGTTTTTTTCAGAAGAAATGACTTTCCTCTTCATTCCCCCCGCTCTCTTAGGGTATATGAAACTTCCAGCAGAGATAGATCATTGTTTTAAAAGGCATTTTGTTAATGAGAGCAACCCAGCTGTGTAAATTGCATTGTATAGGACTCCCATATACCACAAAATAGTATTCACACTAAGAAAAAGAAACGTGGCTTAAGACTCAGGGCAGATGGCTCATGTTTCTCTTTACAGCTAACAGCAGGTCAGACAGACCTTATTCCTGTTCCTTTAGATCATCATTTAGTCTAGAATGGCGAGGGAGGAGCTGGCCGTGGTGGAAATTTTTAGCAGGTGTAAAGAAGTGGCGAAAGTCAAAAGAATACTTACAAGCAATTTCACACTAACTGAGGAGGAAAATACTGCAAGTCTGCTAACTGTGTCTTTTATATACATTCATGGGCTGAGACTGAGAAGAGCTTCCTTGGTGATGATGTGAAAAAGCTGATTATTATTATATTGCAATTATAAAGCCAGGCCATTATCTGTTCTCTTATTTTTAAAAATTGAGGTATAATTTACACACTGTTGAAATGTGGTGTTACAGTTGAAGGAATTTTAACAACTGTAGGCACCTGTGTAATCCACATCCTGTATCAAGATTCAATATATTTTCATCTCCCCAGAAAGTTTCCTCCAACCTCTTCCCAGGCAAACTCTGCAAATCCCCCCTCCCCTCCCACCCCCTTTTTCCAGGCAGCCACTCCTATGATTTCTTTCATCATGCATTACCTGTTCTAGGATTTAATATAAACGCAATCTTAGGAATTATTTTCTTAAGTGTGATTAGCTTACTCAATTTAAATGCAGTTCAGTTGAATTTAGTTGTTTCTGTTTCCATTTAGTTTTAGTTTTTTTCCCCTTTCAATACTTGTTTCAAATATGTAGAATTTTATTAAGCATCCATCCCTATATATCTAGAAGCTCCACTACCTTCCCTATATTACCACCTGCTCCCCACCACCCACTATGTCTTCTAAGTAACTACCTCATTGTTTTCTCATTTATCCTTCCCATGTTCTTGTTTTGCCATTTTTCCTATCAGTTTTTCCAGATGGAGAATTTTATTTTTATTTCTTTATTTTAATTTTTATGTTATATTGGAGTACAGTTGATTTACAATGTTGTGTTAGTTTCAGGTGTACAGCAAAGTGTTTCAGTTATATATATACATATATCTATATTCTTTTTCAGATTATTTTCCCATATAGGTTATTACAGAGTATTGAGTAGAGTTCCCTGTGCTATATAGGAGGTCCTTGTTGGTTACCTATTTTATACATAGCTGTGTGTATATGTTAATTTCAAACTCCTAATTTCTCCCTCCCCCCACCTTTCCCCTTGGGTAACCATAAGTTTGAAGTCTAAGAGTCTGTTTCTGTTGTAAACAAGTTCCTTTGTATCATTTTTTTAGATTCCACATATATAATATTTTATGATACTTGTCTTTGTCTGATTTACTTCACTTAGTATGATAATCTCTAGATCCATCCATGTTGCTGCAAATGGCATTATTTTGTTCCTTCTTGTGGCTAATATTCCATTGTATATATGTACCACATCTTCTTTATCCATTCCTCTATTGCTGGACATTTAGGTTGCTTCCATGTCTTGGCTATTATAAACAGTGCTGCAATGAACATTGGGGTACATGCATCTTTCTGAATTATGGTTTTCTCCGGCTATATGCCCAGGAGTAGGATTGCTGGATTATGATCTATTTTTAGTTTTTTAAGGAACCTCCATACTGTTCTCCATAGTGGCTGCACCAATTTACATTCCCACCAACAGTATAGGAGGGCTCCCTTTTCTCAGTACCCTCTCCAGCATTTATTGTTTGTAGACTTTTTGATGATGGCCTTTCTGACTGGTGTGAGGTGATACCTCATTGTAGTTTTGATTTTCATTTCTCTAATAATTAACTATATTGAGCATCTTTTCATGTCCTTTTTGTCCATCTGTATGTCTTCTTTGGAGAAATGTCTATTTAGATCTTATGCCCATTTTTTGATTGGGTTTTTTGTGTTTTTTGTTTTTTGATATTGAGCTGAGTGAGCTGTTTGTATATTTTGGAGATTAATCCCTTGTCGGGTGCTTTGTTTGCAAATAATTTTTCCCATTCTGTGGGTTGTCTTTTTGTTTCGTTTATGATTTCCTTTGCTGGGCAAAAGCTTTTAAGTTTAATAGGTCCCATTAGTTTATTTTGTTTTTATTTCCATTACTCTAAGAGACGGAACCAAAAAGATATTGCTGCGAGTTATGTCAAAGAATGTTCTGCCTATATTTTCCTCTAGGAGTTTTATAGTATCCAGTCTTACATTTAGGTCTTTAATTCATTTTGAGTTTGTTTTTGTGTATGGTGTTAAAGAATGTTCTAATTTCATTCTTTTACATGTAACTGTTCATTTTTCCCAGTACCACATATAGAAGAGATGGTCTTTTCTCCATTGTATATTCTTGCCTCCTTTGTTATAGATTAATTGACCATAGGTGCATGGGTTTATTTCTGGGATTTCTGTCCTGTTCCATTGATCTATATTTCTGTCCTTGTGCCAGTACCATAATGTTTTGATTACTGTAGCTTTGTAGTATAGTTTGAAGTCAGCGAGCCCGATTCTTCCAGGTCCATTTTTCTTTCTCAGGATTGTTTTTTCTATTTGGGGTCTTGGGGTCTTCTGTGTTTTCATACAAATTAAAATATTTTTGTTCTAGTTCTGTGTAAAGTGGCATTGGTAATTTGAAAGGGATTGTGGTGAATCTGTAGATTACCTTGCATAGTATAGTTATTTTGACAATGTTGATTCTTCCAATCCAAGAACATGGTATATATCTTTCCATCTGTTTGTGTCATTTTCAATTTCTTTCATCATCATCTTATAGTTTTTGGAGTACAAGTCTTTTGTTTCCTTAGGTAGGTTTATTCCTAGATATTTTAGTCTTTTTTTATGTTATAGTAAATGGGCTTGTTTCCTTAATTTCCCTTCCTGATCTTTCATTGTTAGCATATAGAAATGCAAAAATTTTTGTATATTAATTTTGTATCCTGCAACTTTACCAAATTCATTGATGAGGTCTAGTAGTTTTCTGATAGCATCTTTAGGATTTTCTATGTTAGTATCATGTCATCTGCAAACAGTGACAGTTTTACTTCTTTTCCAATTTGGATTCTTTTATTTCTTTTTCTTCTTTGATTGCAGTGGCTAGGACTTTCAAAACTATGTTGAATAAAAGTGGCAAGAGTGGATATCCTTCTTTTGTTCCTGATCTTAGAAGGAATGCCTTCTGCTTTTCACTGTTAAGTATGAAGTTGGCTTGTGTTTGTCATGTATGGCCTTTTTTTTTTTTTTTTTTTGCGGTATGCGGGCCTCTCACTGTTGTGGCCTCCCCCGTTGCGGAGCACAGGCTCCGGACGCGCAGGCTCCGGACGCGCAGGCTCAGCGGCCATGGCTCACGGGCCCAGCCGCTCCGCGGCATATGGGATCCTCCCAGACCGGGGCACGAACCCGTATCCCCTGCATCGGCAGGCGGACTCTCAACCACTTGCGCCACCAGGGAGGCCCGGCCTTTTTTATGTTGAGGTATATTCCCTCTAGGCCCACTTCTGGAGAGTTTTTAACATAAATGGGTGTTCGACTTGTCAAAAGCTTTTTCTGCATCTATTGAGATGATCTTACAGTTTTTATTCTTCAATTTGTTAATGTGGTGTATCACACTGATTGATTTGCAGATATTGAAAAATCCTTGCATCCCTGGGATAAATCCCACTTGATCATGGTGTATGATCCTTTTAAGATATTGTTGAATTTAGTTTGCTAGTATTTTGTTGAGGATTTTTGTGTCTTTATTCATTAGTGATAGGGGCCTGTAATTTTCTTTTTTTGTGATATCTTTGTCTGGTTTTGGTATGAGGTTGATGGTGGCCTCATAGAATGATTTGAGAGTATTCTTCCCTCTGCAATTTTTTGAAATAGTTTCAGAAGGATAGGTATTAACTCATTTCTAAATGTTTTATAGGATTTGCCTGTGAAGCCATCTGGTCCTGGACTTTTGTTTGTTGGGAGTATTTTAATCACAGTTTCAGTTTTGGTACTTGTGATTGATTTGTTCATATTTTTTATTTCTTCCTGGTTCAGTCTTGAAAGATTGTACCTTTCTAAGAATTTATCCATTTCTTCTAGGTTGTCCATTAAAATTTCTTTTTTTATTGGAGTATAGTTGCTTTACAATGTTGTGTTAGTTTCTGCTATAAAACGAAGTGAATCAACTATATGTATACATATATCACCTCCCTCTTGGACCTCCCTTCCACTGCCCACCCCCAGTCCCACCTATCTAGGTCATCACAGAGCACTGAGCTGAGCTCCCTGTGCTATACAGCAGGTTGTCCATTTTATTGGCATAAAGTTGCTTGTAGTGGTCTCTTATGATCCTTTGTATTTCTGTGGTGTCTGTTGTAACTTCTCCTTTTTCATTTCTAATTTTATTTATTTGAGCCCTTTCCCTTTTTTTCTTGGTGAGTCTGGCTAAAGGTTTATCAATTTTGTTTATCTTTTAGTTTCACTGATCTTTGCTATTTTTTTCTTCATCTCTGTTTCATTTATTTCTGTTCTGATCTTTATGACTCTTTCCTTCTACTAACTTTGGGTTTTGTTTGTTCTTCTTCCTTCAGTTGCTTTAGGTGTAAAGTTAGGTTGTATTTGATATTTTTCTTGTTTTATGAGGTAAGAATGTATTGCTATAAACTTCCCTCTTAGAACTGCTTTTGCTGCATCCCATACGTTTTGGACTGTTGTGTTTTCATTTTCATTTGTCTCTAGGTGTATTTTCATCTCCTCTTTGATTTCTTCAGTGATCCATTTGTTGTTTAGTAACATATTGTTTAGCCTCCATGTGTTTATGTTTTTTACAGTTTTTTTTTTGTGGTTGACTTCTAAGCTCATAGCTTTGTGGTTGGAAAAGATGCTTGATATTATTTCAATTTTCTTAAATTTATTGAGGCTTGCTCTGTGGCCCAGCATGTTATCTATACTGGAGAATGTTCCATGTGTACTTGAGAAGAATGTATATTCTGCTGCTTTCAGATGGAATGCTGTATAAATATCAATTAACTCCATCTGGTCTAATTTGTCATTTAAGGCCTGTGTTTCCATATTGATGTTCTGTTTGGATGATCTGTCCATTGATGTAAGTGGTGTGTTCAAGTCCCCACTTTTACTGTGTTACTGTCAATTTCTCCTTTTATGGCTGTTAGCATTTGCCTTATATATTGAGGTGCTCCTATGTTGGGTTCATATATATTTACAATTGTTATATCTTCTTCTTGGATTGATCCCTTGGTCATTATGTAGAATCCTTCTCTGTCTCTTGTAACAGTCCTTATTTTAAAGTCTATTTTATCTGATATAAGTATTGCTACTTGAGCTTTCTTTTGATTTCCATTTGCATGGAATACCTTTTCCCATCCCCTCACTTTCAGTCTGTATGTGTCTCTACATCTGGAGTGGGTCTCTTGTTGACAGCATATATACAGGTCTTGTTTTTATATCCATTCAGTCATTCTAAGTCTTTTGGTTGGAACATTTAATCCATTTACATTTAAGGTAATTATCGATATATATTTTCTTATTGCCATTTTGTTAATTGCTTTGGATTTGTTTTTGTTGGTCTCTTTTCTTCCCATCCTCTTTTGTTCTCTTCTCTTGTGATTTGATGGCTATCTTTAGTGTTGTGTTTGGATTGTGTTTTCTTTTGTGTGTGGTATCTATTGTAGATTTTTGCTTTGCAGTTGCCATGAGGTTTTGATATAGCAGTCTATATATAAACAAGTTTGTTTTAAGTTGCTGGTCTCTTAATTTCAAATGCATTTCCAATATCCTTCATTTGTACTCTCCTCTTCTCATGCTTTCTGGTTTTGATATCATATTTGTGTGGATGATTTCCTACCTTTACTGTATGTTTGCCTTTACTGGTGAGCTTTCCCATTTGTAATTTTGTTGTTTCTAGTTGTAGCCTTTTATTTTCTGCCTAGAGATGTTCCTTTAGCATTTGTTTTGAAGCTGGTTTGGTGGTGCTGAATTCTCTTAGCTTTTACTTGTCTGTAAAGATTTTGATTTCTCCATTGAATCTGAATGAGAGCCTTGCTGGGTAGAGTATTCTCAGCTGTAGTTTTTTCCCTTTCATCATTTTAAATATATCATGCCACTCCCTTCTGGCCTGCAGAATTTCTGCTGAAAAGTCAGCTGATAACCTTATAGGGATTCCCTTGTCTGTTATTTGTTGCTTTTCCCTTGTTGCTTTTTAATATTTTCTCTTCGTCTTTAATTTTTGTCAGTTTGATTACTATGTGTCTTGGTGTGTTACTCCTTGGGTTTATCCTGCCTGGAACTCTCTGTGCTTCCTGGACTTGAGTGAGGGTTTCCATTCCCAGGTTAGGGAAGTTATCCACTGTTATCTCTTCAAATATTTTCTCAGGTCCTTTCTCTCTCTCTTCTCCTTCTGGCACCCCTATAATGCATTTAATGCTGCATTTAATGTTGGTGCATTTAATGTTATCCTAGAGTTCTCTTAGACTGTACTCATTTCTTTTCATTCTTTTTTTTAAAAATTCTGTTCCATAGCAGTGGTGTCCACCAGTCTGTCTTCCAGCTCACTTATTTGTTTTTCTGCCTCATTTATTCTGCTATTGATTCCTTCTAGTGTATTTTTAAAAAATAATTGTCCTTATTTTAAAAATTAATTAATTAATTAATTAATTTTTGGCTGTGTTGGGTCTTCATTGCTGTACATGGGGTTTGTCTAGTTGCAGCGAGCAGGGGCTACGCTTCATTGCAGTGCATGGGTTTCTCATTGTGGTGGCTTCTCTTGTTGCAGAGCACGGGCTCTAGGTGCATGGGCTTTGGTAGTTGCAGCATGCGGGCTCAGTAGTTGTGGTGCATGGGCTTAGTTGCTCTGTGGCATGTGGGATCTTCCTGGACCAGGGCTCAAACCCGTGTCCCCTGCATTGGCAGGCAAATTCTTAACCACTGCGCCACCAGGGAAGTCCACCTTCTAGTGTATTTTTCATTTCAGTTATTGTATTGTTCATCTCTGTTTGTTCTTTAAATCTTCTAGGTCTTTGTTAAATATTTCTTGTATCTTCTGTCTGTGCCTCCATTCTTTTTCTGAGATCTTGGATCATCTTTACTGTCACTACTCTGAATTCTTTTTCAGGTAGATTGCTTATCTCTATTTCACTTAGTTGTTCTTCTGGGGTTTTATCTTGTTCCTTCTTCTGTGACATAATCCTTTGCTGTCTCATTTTGTCTAACAATGTGTATTTGTGGTCTCCATTCTGCAGGCTGTAGGATCATAGTTCCTCTTGCTTCTGGTGTCTGCTCCCTTGTAGGTGAGGTTGGGTCCAGAGACTTATGCAGACTTCCTGGTGGGAGGAACTGGTGCCTTCCCACTGGTAGGTGGAGCTGGATCTTGTCTCTCTGGTGGGCAGGGCCATGTCAAGAGGTGTGTTTAGAGGTGTCTGTGAGATCAAGATGACTTTAAGCAGCATTTCTGCTGATGGTGGGGCTGTGTTCCCACCCTGCTGATTGGCCTGAGGTGCCCCAGCACTGGAGTCTGCAGACTGATGGTTGGGGTCAGGTCTTGGTGCCAAAATGGTGATCTCTGGGAGATCACACCAGTGAATATTTCCTGGGACCTCCATCTCCAGTGTCCTTGCCCCCACTGTGAGCCACAGCCACCCTGCCACCCCAGGAGACCCTCCAAGACCAGCAGGTCAGTCTGGCCCAGGCACCTATGGAGACACTGCTTCACCCTGGGTCCTGGTTTATGTGAAACATTTTGTGTGCCTAGTAGTCTTTATTCTAGGGTCAATGTGGCCCTACTCCTAATATCTGGGAGTTTTTGGCATTTCATTTGAATGCCTTGGGTGAGATCTCTCCTGTCTGGTTGGTTAGAAATCCTATGTCTCTCAATACTGTTTAACCTTCAAAAATACGATTGAGATCCCAGCTCCCACTGTGTTTTTTCTCCCTGATCTTGCATATTTCTGGAATTCCTTCTTCCTACAGAGCCTTCCTCTCTGGTAGTATGCTCTGTGAATGACGCCTGCTTCCCCAGCCCTGACTCTGGTTCCTGCCTTCTCACTTTAGCAAGACCACTGTGTCCTGGTTGGTCTCCACCACTCTGTGCCACAGTCTGGAAAGTTCCTTTAGGCAGAATAAAAGGTGGGCTTTACCTTGTATGTGTGTTTTCCTTCTTTCAGAGATCACAGTCCTGTGCTGCTTGTTTTCCAACATTTGAAAAGTGTTGCTTCATATATTTTGTCCAGTGTCCTAGTTCATGGCTGGAAAGCTGGTCTGTTTGTAGTTAACTCCACCATGGCTAAAAGCAGAAATTCCTAGCTACTATTTTTAATTAAGAATTTTCCAAGGCATTGGGAATTTTAGTAACAATATAACTCCATTTGGATATTGCCTAATACAGCCCAGTTTTATTTGATAACAGAAGTAAGTCAACACTAGGGGTACAAAGGTTTTCAAATTTCCAACATCTAAACACTTGGCATATATGTGTATAATCCCAGAAAGTGACAAAAATGGAACTTAAAACTCTTATTAAAGAAAATGACACAAAGATATTTCATGATGAAACATTGTGAACTTAGGACTTCCTTTTCACACATTTCTTACATTTTATAATTGTAAGATTTCTTTAGATTTAGTATATTAGGAAGCCTTTAAAATACTCACATTTTAAAGATAAGAAAATAAAGTTAGGATGGTTTAATGATACAAACGTTGTTGTAAATAGAATTGTAATTTGATGTTTCCTAATCATGTGCTTGTGTCAGTAGGATTACAGTATCATGAATGCTTTTTCTTCTTGAAAAGGTGCAGCTGACTAATAATGTCTCGTCATATTTTCTCTTGTAAAAGTAAACAAGAGTGTTTTTCTGGAAATAAGATTTAAAAAATCAAGGAATAGTTTTCTTTTTTCACTTATGTCATGAGTATTAAAACACACTATACTTATACATATGTATATATGTACTTTCTGCTTTGGATCATTATATGGTTGTATGTGGTACTATGCTTAGATTGGAGTATGAATGTGCAGAAGTGAAGTTGAGAGTTGGGGGTAAGTAGAAATGACAGTCCAGGTGGACATAGCAGCAGGAGCAGAAAGAATGATAAGACCCTAGAGAATATAAGATTCAGGAAGGAGACCCATGTGAGCTTACCACAGGGTAGGACTAGGGAACTGTCCTTTTGTGAACATTTACCAGGTATCAATTTTATCAGGCAATGTGGCATTTTCTGGTTTCAGCTCTGCTCTCCAGGGAGCTTACAGTCTTACAGGAGACAGACACATAGTAAAACTTCATAATATAATTATAAAAATAAGTTTTATTGTATCAGAGGTTAGCTTTTGTATCAGAGAGAACTATTTGCAGTTATTTTAAATTTATATTAAAATTCAAATGGATTTCCTTTAAAGTTTGTTTAACTCACAAAGCTTGAGCAAATCTATTTTACATTCTCTTCCACTTTTTATTTGTGTCTATCTGATTATCTTAGTTAAACAGATTAAATCCCCTTAACAATTTGATCTCTTTTAGGAATTTAGTTAATGGAATTCCCTTAAATATTTTAAAATAATTTGTAAAGTTAACATATTTTCTTTTTAAGCATTTAAAATGTATAATTGGGAAACTATAGAATTCTAGTAATAAAAATTCCCAAGTACTTTAAACAACTCTTGAAAATCTAATCAGTTACACTTGGAAATAAAATCAAGTTAAAAAAATGGTTTGGGGCTTCCCTGGTGGCGCAGTGGTTGAGAGTCCGCCTGCCGATGCAGGGGACACGGGTTCGTGCCCCGATCCCGGAGGATCCCACATGCCGCGGAGCGGCTGGGCCCGCGAGCCATGGCCGCGGAGCCTGTGTGTCCGGAGCCTGTGCTCCGCAACGGGAGAGGCCACAGCAGTGAGAGGCCCACGTACAGCAAAAACAAACAAACAAACAAACAAACAAACAAAAAATGGTTTGACTCTCTTAGCAAACTTAACCAGTTTCTGCATACCTTTTAGCTTAAAAGTTGTTACTTCAAACTCATTTATTTAAATTAGAATCACAAGATTAATCTATCAGATTCTCTAATAGATCTATCTTTTAAATATGGCAAATACCTAAAAACACAGATTATCATCAATTTGACAAAAGGTAATTAGTAATATGTGAGTTCTTTATGTCATAATTGTTGTGTTTATTTCCAAGCCTTCCCAGACACTTACCTTCTAAAAGAGACAAGTGTCGTCATAGGTGAGCTGGGGTTGCTAGTTCAACATTTCATGACTATCACATGGTTATCACCTTGGGCAGTTTCTGGCTATGGGATTTGAGTTTGAGAAGGAAAACCTGGCTATTGATTTATCCTGAACACAAATGGACAAAGGAAAAATTTTGTAGTCACTATGACAAGGGAAATCTCCAAGTCTATATAGCCTTCAGGATGATATTCCTTTTGCAACCTATGTGCTCTGGGTTTTATCCTCTTACTCAACATTTCCCAACCTATTACAACTTTAATCACTTGCATGGATGAAATTCTGCTGCCCATACTCAGTTTCTGTCACCACTTGATTAGATTCTCCTACTCTATTTATTGCCTGATTCTTTTTACTTATGATTATTGGCTGCAGCTCCAAGCTCTTCTAACAATGACCTTGCTAAACAAACCAAAATAGAGATATGTGAAAAGTGTTGGGAACATAAGAAAGAAGACCTACTTCCTGTGTAGGTCAAATGCCCTCTCTCTCTGACCCTCCTGAAACCTGTTCCTACTTCTATTTTAATACTTCCTAAAAGATATTCTCTTATTATTATTTTTTTTTTTCTAGTAGAACCTGTGTGCTTTTTGAGAGATTGGATTATGCCTTCTTTTACTTTGTATCCTTAGGACCCAGTGCACTGCTGCCATGTAATAGGTGCTTAACAAATATTTGTTGGATACAATCTTTAATATTTTAATAAATGTCATAGTGTTTAAATAGCTTGATTGGAGTGAAGTGAGATTGAAAGCAGGAACACCACTTAAAAGAAAATTTAAATAGTTTCAGTGAGAAATGATGTAGTCAGTGGGAATAAACAGAATAATATACATTGAAGAAGTATCTATCCAGGAAGTAGGTTTGATAGGGTTGATGCCTGGAGGATGTGAGGTCAAGAACGAATCAGATTAGTTTTTTAGAAGACTGGATAGCTGATCATAATGTCATTCAATGAAATTGGGACTCAAGAAGCACAGATGTATTTAGTGGAAGATACTGAGTTTACTTTTGAATATGTTGAGTTTGAGGTAATTATGACTTATCAGGTGGAAAATTCCAGTAGGTTGTTGGAAAGAAAGTTCTAAAATTCATCAATCTAGGCTAGAGATAGTATTCATAATAATGAGCTCACAGATGATAATTGAAATAGCGGAATGGTTCACACTCTCAACAGGGAGTATGTTGGGTGAGACGAGAAGAATGTGGTTAATTTAACTTTAGGGAAAATTAAAAATTGTTAACTTCCGGCCTGACAGATGTAGAGAGGTCAGGGAGGTCAACAGATTGAGGAGAAAGATGGGGAAAAGAGGGAGGAAAACACTCAGCCTGGTTGTTGTAGTAGCCAACAAGGAGGGATTAACAAAAAGTAACACATGCCTCAAATAAGGACCAAAAAGAGGCCTTTGGATATGGGAGCTGTGATGCCCAGAGACCAGGTGAGGAAAGGCCATTGTTCATACATTAGTGTATGGAAGTCTTACTCGGTTCCTGTGATTTGGTTGGGAGTCAGACCAACATGAACTTGAATCCCTGCTCTACCAGTCCTGATGGTTTTGTCTCAGGCAAGCTTCTCAAGTTTTCTGACCCATAGTTTACTCAAGTGTAAGACGGAAGTAAATCCTCACTGTTGCTGCGAGGATGAAGGGAAGTAACCTGTGCTTTCTGGTTAAAGTGAATGACACTGACAGGATGTACATTTTGACTGAGAGAGAGGATAGATGGGTGATTTTGGAACTTAGGAAGGAAGAAGCAAGTCTCCCCTCCCTTTTTCTCATATAGCCCTTGGCTATATGTCCACACTAGCATGCTAATGTCTAATAATAAAGCACAGGTCTCAATTATTTTGTTGTTGTTGACAGGCCTGAAATTATGACCACTCTTTATAAGCTATTTCTAGAGGAAAATATTTTTCAAGTTATAATCACATCACACATGGATCTTGAAGCAAAAACTAGTTTGAAAGTTGAGGATTGTCTACATTGGCTTCTCAGGTTGCAGTTATATTTCACCCTAGTATATAGAAGTAATTCTTATTTTGGTAATTTTGGTAGACTCGTGTGTGTGTGTGTGTGTGTGTGTGTGTGTGTGTGTGTGTATGGAAGTAAAATGGAACAGAGGACAAAAATTTCCGGTGAAGAAGGTGGCATTTGAGAATCACAATTCATATGTAATATGAGGAAGAAGCATATGAATTTCAGGAGCCAGAAATATTTCCCTAAGTTTTTCTGAAGGTAAAACATGAATTAAATGCAAATTAAACATGATGTTGAAGCCTTTGTAAACGTTATAATGATACAGTTCAAAGCTCTTTTAGAAAGACTAAAGTTTTGAAGTTTCTTCAAAACTTTCAGGCATCTCTTCCTATTTATGAAGGTACGTTTCATTGCCACTAAGCTGAACTAAAAAAAAAGGTTTCTTTTCTCTGTTGTCTTCCTCCACACCTCTAATCTCTATTTCGACTATCAGTTGTCTGGGAAATGAATAAAGAGTTTTAAGCAAATGGCAACTATTTCAAAGTCAGATACTCTAGAAGCCAGGAATTTTAGTTTTTGCAGACATTAACAATTTTATACATTTGATTTTTTTCCTCTAAATTCTGTATTGTTTTTCTGAACTCAAATGTAGCATCCGACCTTGACTCACAAGGATCTACTGATGTTTTGGGAGAAACCAGCCCTACTTATGTACCAGCTAAGTGAAGGGTATAATGAGAATTCAGCATAAACAAATCAGTTAAAAACCTAGTTTTTTATAAATGGCATCAGAGTTTCAACAATGCTTTATTAAATTAACTTTATGACATTGATTACAAATAGCACTTTCAGGAATGGGAAAAATGGAAGAAAAAAGGACTCTCTCAAAATACTTTATTTTGGGTTTGGCATCCATATTTCCCTAAAGTAGGTGGGACCATAAAAGTTGATGTACTGTCCCCTCCCCTCTCCCACTCCAACTTCCGGTTCTTCACGCCAGAACATATTGTGGAGTGTTGGCTGCAACAGTGTTCTTCACTGGCAGGCTTTCTTGCTGATTAATTTAGTACTAGGGAGTGATCAGGTCAGTACTGATTGTGGGAAACATCTGTAGATGCTAGTAAGGTGAGTTAGGTCTTAATTCTCCTGAAGAATGTTGTGTAATAGAAATGTTTAAATGGCTCTCTCTTTATCTGAACCCACAGAATCCCCTCTGGAATTGATATCTGAAATTCCTGCCCATCTTAACTTGAAGAGTTCCTTCCTTGGTTATCATCCCTGGTTACCTATTTTAATCTTTTGGAGGAGCTTTTAATGATCTCCATGCCCAGGCTGCCACCCAAACCAGTTAAATCAGATCTCCAGGTACGAGATGCAGTACCAGTCTTCTTGTTGTTGTTTTAAACTTCCCAAGTCTCTCCAAAGTGCATTCATTATTCTGAACTCTCTTTATGGAACTGGTATTGTAGATTCGTGCCCAGTCAAAGGTAGGAGTGGCTCTGTGGCTGCAGGTTTTTAAACAAGTTGATTGTAGGAGAATACAGGACAGAGATTGGTACCTGCTAAATTGTGTCCCTGCAAAATCCATGTGTTGAATCCTTTTCACTCAGGACCTCAGAGTGTGACTGTATTTAGAGGTGAGTCTTTAGAGAGGTAACTAAGTTAAAATGAGGTCATTAGGTTGGGTCCTAGTCCCAAATGACCTGTGTCTTTTTACAAAGAGGAGGTTAGGGTACAGACATTCACACAAAAGGAAGACCGTGTGAAGGCATGGAGGATAGGACCAGCTACAAGGCAAAGAGAGAGACCTCAGAAGAAATCAACCCTGCTGATACCCTGGCCTCAGACTTCCAGCCTCCAGAACTGTTGGAAAATAAACACCCGATCTGTGGTACTTTCCTGTGGCAACGCTAGCAAACAAATACAAGAATCAAAATGATTTTAGGGATGGGGACGGAAGAAAAGGAAGGAAGGAAGAAAAAGAAGGAAGGAAGGAAGGTTGGAAGGAGGGAAGGAAGGAAAAGAGAAGAAAAGAAAAGAAAAAAGAAAAGGAAAATCCTTTTGGAGTACCCTGTGAAAATAAAATTTGTTGATAGCAGCTCTGCCTTGCTGTGTGGACAAGTCTCCTGGGAAGTTCCCTGGTTTAACTGAGATCAAATGGCTCGGGACTTAGACCTCTGCCTGATGAGTATCGTGAAGATGGGAGGAGGAGTGAAGGTGCTTCATTGATTTCTTGGCTGTGTGCTCTCCAGATACACACCTGACCCATTGGTTTATAAACATTTAGCCATCAGATTACTCTTCCGGTTTTGTGCTATGATGTTTTCTACAAATGCTTCATATGAAATTACAGTACAATAAACTATTCAAGGAAGAAAACCATACGCTATTCATTTTTATGAGTTACTATTAAATGACATATAGCAGGTACTCAAAAATGTTTATTGAATGAATGAATACATTGATTAATGAGTGAGTAATAACCTACTGTAAATGTTTAAATTATTGGAATTGGTTTTCAAAAGACTTTATTATCTAGATTCTTTAAAATACATCTTTTCTTCACTTAGCCTGCTAATACTGAATAATTTCCCACAAATTACTTCTGTATTGCTCATATTATGTATGTGTGATTTATGTATTTCCCCACCTGAGTTGCCTTCCACTTAACGGAATTCTGTTGTTTTTCAAAGTTTGTTTCTTGTGTCTGCTTGGCTATATAAACCATGGATCCCAGTCTACACTCAGCAAAAAAGTACTGAGTCTCTATTCTCTTCCAGGCACTGTGTTACATACTAGGAATACACAGATAAATTCAACAAAACTCTCTGTTTTCCAAGGTCTTGCACTTAAACTGGGGAGAGAGACAGATGAATAGTTAAGCTAGAAAGTGTATGTGTAATAATAGAGGCAGAAAACAGGTGCCTTTGGAAAATAGGGGATATAGAATTGAGATCTACATGGGGGCTCAGAGAAGACTTAATAAAGTGAGTTGAATGGACTCTGGAAGGTTATGTGGGAATTACACAGGTGAAGAAAGAGAATAAGGGTGAATCAAGAAAAGAAAATAGCATAGATTGAAGCCCAAGAGACGTGAGACTTTGGAAGTTCTGTAGCACTTGTATGCTTTTATTTTGTGCAGTCTTGAAACCTTAAGAAAAGGGCACTATTAGCACTCACCCAGATTGCTTGGGAAAAGAGGAAAGCGCTAGTTATATAAAACACCCCCAATGTGAAAGAAACACAGTGGTAGAAAAGAAATCTGGGGTCATGCCATTTCTTGATCTGGTCTCCAGGTGACATCACCAGCCCAAGTCACTAATTTACTTGGGACTGCCTCTTGTATTTCCCTGTTTGCAAGGTACTTTTCCATACATTGTCTCCTTTGAGTCTCAAAACAAACCCTCTGAGAAAATAAGAGTAAATAGTACTCTTCCCAGCATGGGGATAAATAAATCAAGGTGCAGTAAGTTTAAGTCATTTGAGCAAACTAACCAGATAGGAAGATGCAGATCTGGGATTCAGAGCTAGGTTCTCTGACCCGTTAATCTAGGCTCATTTCCTTATAACATGTTTTCTTCTGTCAGACATATGAGCGGCTTGGGAGAGGTGAGATTATGGGATTGACTACCTGGAAGTGAAGGGGATTCCACATGTATAAAATTTAGGGAGTGATGTCACCTGACACGATGCTTCAGAAGACTGAGTTCTAAGGAGGTACAATAGGAACAGGTCATCATTCTTATTGGAACATTATGGACATTGTGAACATATGGACGTTATGGACATATGGATGTTATGGAAGTACATAATTGTCAGTGCCTCTCACATGTCCCTCAGTTTAAGATGTTTTGGTAATAGACCAAATATTCACGGTCTGCAGTGTCTCAGCAGCAGTGAGATGACCAAGCACATGATGAACAGAAGAGTGAAGGTTCTAGGGTCAGATCTGGGTTCAAATCCTGGTTCCACTCTTGGCGGTTGGGTAAGTATCTTAAGCATGTGGTGCTTCAGCTTCCTTGACCTGTAAAATAATAATAATAATAATAATAGTAATAAACAGACCTTTCTCATAGGGTTGTTATGAAGATCGATGAATCAAGACATATGAAGGGCTTAGAACAGTTCCTGGCAAACAATTACTAAAAATACCAGCAATTATTACTACTATTATTATTATTATTATTATTATTATTATTATTTCTTCTCCCATCCTAAATCAGTGGAAGAAAAGGGACAAATCCCATGTGCTCTGACAGTCTTGTTCCAATATCAGTTGACATTGTTCGATGTCACATACCACATCACCCTCTAAACCTATAAGGACGTCCCACCCTGGAGAGCTTTGTGATACTTCTAGGTTTGGTAGAGATACATCATAATCTTATAGAACATTTGAATTTGACTTTTGTAGGCAAGTCTCCAGTTAGAATAATTTTCTACTAAATGTTAAGTTTTGAAATTGTGTCTAAGGTACAATTATTGAATAGCACTATTTTTTTTTACATCTTTATTGGGGTATAATTGCTTTACAATGGTGTGTTAGTTTCTGCTTTATAACAAAGTGAATCAGTTATACATATACAAATGTTCCCATATCTCTTCCCTCTTGCGTCTCCCTCCCTCTCACCCTCCCTATCCCAACCCGCTAGGTGGTCACAAAGCACTGAGCTGATCTCCCTGTGCTATGCGGCTGCTTTCCCCTAGCTATCTGTTTTATGTTTGGTAGTGTATATATATGTCCATGCCACTCTCTCGCTTTGTCACAGCTAACCCTTCCCCCTCCCCATATCCTCAAGTCCATTCTCTAGTAGGTCTGTGTTTTTATTCCTGTCTTACCCCTAGGTTCTTCATGACATTTTTCCCCCTAAATTCCATATATATATATATATATATATATATATATATATATATATATATGTTAGCATACGGTATTTGTCTTTCTCTTTCTGACTTACTTCACTCTGTATGACAGTCTCTAGGTCCACCCACCTCATTAAAAATAGCTCAATTTCGTTTCTTTATATGGCTGATATTCCATTGTATATGTGTGTCACATCTTCTTTATCCATTCATCTGATGATGGACATTTAGGTTGTTTCCATCTCCAGGCTATTGTAAATAGAGCTGCAATGAACATTTTGGTACATGACTCTTTTTGAATTATGGTTTTCTCAGGATATATTCCCAGTAGTGGGATTGCTGGGTCATATGGTACTTCTATTTGTAGTTTTTTATGGAATCTCCATACTGTTCTCCATAGTGGCTGTACCAATTCACATTCCCACCAGCAGTGCAAGAGTGTTCCCTTTTCTCCACATCCTCCCCAGCATTTATTGTTTCTAGATTGTTTGATGATGGCCATTCTGACTGGTGTGAGATGATATCTTATTGTAGTTTTGATTTGCATTTCTCTAATGATTAATGATGTTGAGCATTCTTTCATGTGTTTGTTGGCAGTCTGTATATCTTCTTTGGACAAATGTCTATTTAGGTCTTAGGCCCATTTTTGGATTCGGTTGTTTGTTTTTTTGCTATTGAGCTGCATGAGCTGCTTATAAATTTTGGAGATTAATCCTTTGTCAGTTGCTTCATTTGCAAATATTTTCTCCCATTCTAAGGGCTGTCTTTTGGTCTTATTTATGGTTTCCTTTGCTGTGCAAAAGCTTTGAAGTTTCATTAGGTTCCATTTGTTTATTTTTGTTTTTATTTCCATTTCTCTGGGAGGTGGGTCAAAAAGGATCTTGCTGTGATTTATGTCATAGAGTATTCTGCCTATGTTTTCCTCTAAGAGTTTGATAGTTTCTGGCTTTACATTTAGGTCTTTAGTCCATTTTGAGCTTATTTTTGTGTATGGTGTTAGGGAGTGATCTAGTCTCATACTTTTACATGTACCTGTCCAGTTTTCCCAGCACCACTTAATGAAGAGGCTGTTCTTTCTCTACTGTACATTCCTGGTCCTTTATAAAAGATAAGGTGACCATATGTGCATGGGTTTATCTCTGGGCTTTCTATCCTGTTCCATTGATCTATCTTTCTGTTTTTGTGCCAGTACCATACTGTCTTGATTACTGTAGCTTTGTAATATAGTCTGAAGTCAGGGATTCTGATTCCTCCAGCTCCATTTTTCGTTCTCAAGATGGCTTTGGCTATTCGGGGTCATTTGTGTTTCCATACATATTGTGAATTTTTTTGTTCTAGTTCTGTGAAAAATGCCAGTGGTAGTTTGATAGGGATTGCATTGAATCTGTAGATTGCTTTGGGTAGTAGAGTCATTTTCACAATGTCGATTCTTCCAATCCAAGAACATGGTATATCTCTCTATCTATTTGCATCATCTTTAATTTCTTTCATCAGTGTCTTATAATTTTCTGCATACAGGTCTTTTGTCTCCTTAGGTAGGTTTATTCCTATATATTTTATTCTATTTTTTTTTAAGTAATGTGTCCACGGTGATACACTGCTAGTCCTTGATGGAGCCAGGATTTGAACTCAGGCAGCCTGGTTCATTTTTCTGTACACCAACGCTTTGGTCATAATTTTTTTTTCTATTTTTTTTACATCTTTATTGGAGTATAATTTCTTAACAATGGTGTGTTAGTTTCTGGTTTATAACAAAGTGAATCAGTTATACATATACATATGTTCCCATATCCCCTCCCTTTTGCATCTCCCTCCTACCCTCCCTATCCCACCCCTCCAGGCGGTCACAAAGCACCGAGCTGATCTCCCTGTGCTATGCGGCTGCTTCCCACTAGCTATCTATCTTACGTTTGGTAGTGTATATATGTCCATGCCTCTCTTTCGCTTTGTCACAGCTTACCCTTCACCCTCCCCATATCCTCAAGTCCATTCTCTAGTAGGTCTGTGTCTTTATTCCTGTCTTACCCCTAGGTTCTTCAAGATTTTTTTTTCTTAAATTCCATATATATGTGTCAGCATACAGTATTTGTCTTTCTCTTTCTGACTTACTTCACTCTGTATGACAGACTCTAGGTCCATCCACCTCATTACAAATAACTCAATTTCATTTCCTTTTATGGCTGAGTAATATTCCATTGTATATATGTGCCACATCTTCTTTATCCATTCATCCGATGATGGACACTTAGGTTGTTTCCATCTCTGGGCTATTGTAAATAGGGCTGCTATGAACATTTTGGTACATGACTCTTTTTGAATTATGGTTTTCTCAGGGTATATTCCCAGTAGTGGGATTGCTGGGTCATATGGTAGTTCTATTTGTAGTTTTTTTAAGGAAGCTCCATACTGTTCTCCCTAGTGGCTGTACCAATTCACATTCCCACCAGCAGAACAAGAGTGTTCCCTTTTTTCCACACCCTCTCCAGCATTTATTGTTTCTAGATTTTTTGATGATGGCCATTCTGACTGGTGTGAGATGATATCTCATTGTAGTTTTGATTTGCATTTCTCTAATGAGTAAAGATGTTGAACATCCTCTCATGTGTTTGTTGGAAGTCTGTATATCTTCTGTGGACAAATGTCTATTTAGGTCTTTGGCCCATTTTTGGATTGGGTTGTTTGTTTTTTTGTTATTGAGCTGCATGAGCTGCTTATAAATTTTGGAGATTAATCCTTTGTCAGTTGCTTCATTTGCAAATATTTTCTCCCATTCTAAGGGCTGTCTTTTGGTCTTATTTATGGTTTCCTTTGCTATTCAAAAGCTTTGAAGTTTCATTAGGTCCCATTTGTTTATTTTTGTCTTTATTTCCATTTCTCTGGGAGGTGGGTCAAAAAGGATCTTGCTGTGACTTATGTCATACAGTGTTCTGCCTATGTTTTCCTCAAAGTGTTTGATAGTTTCTGGCCTTACATTTAGGTCTTTAATCCATTTTGAGCTTATTTTTGTGTATGGTGTTAGGGAGTGATCTAGTCTCATACTTTTACATGTACCTGTCCAGTTTTCCCAGCACCACTTAATGAAGAGGCTGTCCTTACTCCACTGTACATTCCTGCCTCCTTTATCAAAGATAAGGTGACCATATTTGCGTGGGTTTATCTCTGAGCTTTCTATCCTGTTCCATTGATCTATCTTTCTGTTTTTGTGCTAGTACCATACTGTCTTGATTACTGTAGCTTTGTAGTATAGTCTGAAGTCAGGGATTCTGATTCCTCCAGCTCTGTTTTTCGTTCTCAAGATGGCTTTGGCTATTCGGGGTCATTTGTGTTTCCATACATATTGTGAATTTTTTTGTTCTAGTTCTGTGAAAAATGCCAGTGGTAGTTTGATAGGGATTGCATTGAATCTGTAGATTGCTTTGGGTAGTAGAGTCATTTTCACAATGTCGATTCTTCCAATCCAAGAACATGGTATATCTCTCTATCTATTTGCATCATCTTTAATTTCTTTCATCAGTGTCTTATAATTTTCTGCATACAGGTCTTTTGTCTCCTTAGGTAAGTTTATTCCTAGATATTTTATTCTTTTTGTTGCGATGGTAAATGGGAGTGTTTTCTTGAATTCACTTTCAGATTTTTCATCATTTGTGTATAGGAATGCCAAAAATTTCTGTGCATTTCTGTGCATTTTGTATCCTGCTACTTTACTAAATTCATTGATTAGCTCTAGTAGTTTTCTGGTAGCACCTTTGTGTATGTATAGTATCATGTTATCTGCAAACAGGCACAGCTTTACTTCTTGTTTTCCTATTTGGATTCCTTTTATTTCCTTTTCTTCTCTGATAGCTGTGGCTAAAACTTCCAATACTATGTTGAATAAGAGTGGTGAGAGTGGACAACCTTGTCTTTTTCCTGATCTTAGTGGAAATGGTTTCAGTTTTTCACCATTGAGGATGATGTTGGCTGTGTGTTTGTCATATATGGCCTTTATTATGTTGAGAAAAGTTCCCTATATCCCTACTTTCTGCAGGTTTTTTATGATAAATTGGTGTTGAATTTTGTCAGAAGCTTTCTCTGCCTCTATTGAGATGATCATATGTTTTTTCTCCTTCAATTTTTTAGTATGCTGTATCACGTTGACTGATTTGCATATATTGAAGAATCCTTGCATTCCTGGAATAAACCCCACTTGATCATGGTGTATGATGCTTTTAATGTGCTGTCGGATTCTGTTTGCTAGTATTTTGTTTAGGATTTTTGCATTTATGTTCATCAGTGATATTGACCTGTAGTTTTCTTTCTTTGTGACATCCTTGTCTGGTTTTGGTATCAGGGTGTTGGTGGCCTCATAGAATGAGTTTGGGAGTGTTCCTCCCTCTGCTATATTTTGGAAGAGTTTGAGAAGGATAGGTGTTAGCTCTTCTCTAAATGTGTGATAGAATTCTCCTGTGAAGCCATCTGGTCCTGGGTATTTTTTTTTGTTGGAAGGTTTTAAAATCACATTTTCAGTTTCAGTGCTTGTGATTGGTCTGTTCATATTTTCTATTTCTTCCTGATCCAGTCTTGGCAGTTGTGCTTTTCTAAGAATTTGTCCATTTCTTCCAGGTTGTCCATTTTATTTGCATAGAGTTGCTTGTAGTAATCTCTAGTGATCTTTTGTATTTCTGCAGTGTCAGCTGTTACTTCTCCTTTTTCGTTTCTAATTTTATTGATTTGTGTCTTCTACCTTTTTTTTCTTGATGAGTCTGGCTAATGGTTTATCAATTTTGTTTATCTTCTCAAACCACCAGCTTTTAGTTTTATTGATCTTTGCTATCATTTCCTTCATTTCTTTTTCATTTATTTCTCATCTTATCTTTATGATTTCTTTCCTTCTGCTAACTTTGGGGTTTTTTTGTTCTTCTTTCTCTAATTGCTTTAGGTGCAAGGTTAGGTTGTTTATTTGAGATGTTTCCTGTTTCTTAAGGTAGGATTGTATTGCTATAAACTTCCCTCTTAAAACTGCTTTGCTGCATCCCATAGGTTTTGGGTCGTCGTGTCTCCACTGTCATTTGTTTCTAGGTATTTTTTGATTTCCTCTTTGATTTCTTCAGTGATCACTTCGTTATTAAGTAGTGCGTTGTTTAGCCTCCATGTTTTTATATTTTTTTATAGATCTTTTCCTGTAATTGATATCTAGTCTCATAACGTTGTAGTCAGAAAAGATACTTGATACAATTTCAACTTTCTTAAATTTACCGAGGCTTGATTTGTGACCCAAGATATGATGTATCCTGGAGAATGTTCCATGAGCACTTGAGAAAAAGGTGTATTCTGTTGTTTTTGGATGAAATGTACTATACATATCAATTAAGTCCATCTTGTTTAATGTTTCATTTAAAGCTTGTGTTTCCTTATTTATTTTCATTTTGGATGATCTGTCCATTGGTGAAAGTTTGGTGTTAAAGTCCCCTATTATGAATGTGTTACTGTCAATTTCCCCTCTTATGGCTGTTAGTATTTGCCTTATGTATTGAGGTGTTTCTATGTTGGGTGCATAAATATTTACAATTGTTATATCTGCTTCTTGGATCGATCCCTTGATCATTATGTAGTGTCCTTCTTTGTCTCTTCTAATAGTCTTTATTTTGTCTATTTTGTCTGATATGAGAATTGCTACTCCAGCTTTCTTTTGGTTTCCAATTACATGGAATATCTTTTTCCATCCCCTCACTTTCTGTGTGTATGTGTCTCTAGGTCTGAATTGGGTCTCTTGTAGACAACGTATATATGGGTCTTGTTTTTGTATCCATTCAGCCAATCTGTGTCTTTTCGTGGGAGCATTTAATCCATTTACATTTAAGGTAATTATTGATACGTATGTTCCTATTCCCATTTTCTTAATTGTTTTGGGTTTGTTATTGTAGGTCTTTTCCTTCTCTTGTGTTTCTTGCCTAAAGAAGGTCCTTTAGCATTTGTTGTAAAGCTGGTTTGGTGATGCTGAACTCTCTCAGCTTTTGCTTGTCTGTAAAGGTTTTAATTTCTCCATCAAATCTGAATGAGATCCTTGCTGGGTAGAGTAATCTTGGTTGTAGGTTTTTCTTCTTCATCGCTTTAAATGTGTACTGCCAGTCCCTTCTGGCTTGCAGAGTTTCTGCTGAAAGATCAGCTGTTAACCTTATGGGGATTCCCTTGTGTGTTATTTGTTGTTTTTCCCTCGCTACTTTTAATATGTTTTCTTTGTTATTTAATTTTTGACAGTTTAATTAATATGTGTCTTGCTGTGTTTCTCCTTGGATTTATCCTGTATGGGACTCTCTGTGGTTCTTGGACTTGATTAACTATTTCCTTTCCCATATTAGGGAAGTTTTCAACTATAATCTCTTCAAATATTTTCTCAGTCCCTTTCTTTTTCTCTTCTTCTTCTGGAACCCCTATAATTCGAATAATGGTGCATTTAATGTTGTCCCAGAGGTCTCTGAGACTGTCCTCAGTTCTTTTCATTCTTTTTTCTTTATTCTGCTCTGCAGTAGTTATTTCCACTATTTTATCTTCCACCTCACTTATCCGTTCTTCTGCCTCATTTATTCTGCTATTGATCCCATTTAGAGTATTTTTAATTTCATTTATTGTGTTGTTCATCATTGCTTGTTTCATCTTTAGTTCTTCTAGGTCCTTGTTAAATGTTTCTTGCATCTTTTCTATTCAATTTCCAAGATTTTGGATCATCTGTACTATCATTATTCTGAATTCTTTTTCAGGTAGACTGCCTATTTCCTCTTCATTTGTTAGGTCTGGTGGGTTTTATCTTACTCTTTCATCTGCTGTGTGTTTTTCTGTCTTCTCATTTTGCTTATCTTCCTGTGTTTTGGGTCTCCTTTTTTCAGGCTGCAGGTTCATGGTTCACATTGTTTTTGATGTCTGTCCCCAGTGGCTAGAGTTGTTTCAGTGAGTTGTTTAGGCTTCCTGGTGGAAGGGATTAGAGAATAGCACTACTTCTAATATTTAGAATCAATTTTTGCTGAGGGAAATCTTTAGGGACTGAATAGAAGAAATTTGAAGCAGGTAACACTATGTAAAAGTATATATTAGGGTGTAATTTTTGGAGATTAATATTATGTGATGGTAGAAATGAATTTAATTTTACACACTTTTTATATTGGAGTATATGACAAGTTACAGTTATACTTTGAAACAGCAAATGTCTTCTTAAAAAATGCCATCTTTTTAAATTGATGCCCCCCAAAATCTTTCATTAAAAGCACAATTAGTACTTTTTTGTGATGCCAGTCTTTTCATGTGGGAAACGTGATGTTTATAGTGTTTTCAATGCTCCTTTTGATTTAGGTAGGCGCCCAGAGACCTGCATGAATTGTTAATTTCATATTGCCCACCATGGCCATCCTGTGAAAGTTTGCTGAGTTTATAGGAGATCAGTTACCAACGTGATTATACCAGCCATTCTTCAGACTTGACACCAGATTCAGATTAAAAACTGACAGGCCTCACCCACTCCTGGGTTCACTCACAGGTCATCTTCTTGTCACTTCAGCTCTCCTCCCATTAAAATGACATCTGTGTCCATAAAGGGGCTGAGAGGGGCCGATGAGTTGTTAAAATTGTTGAGGAATAAGAATCAGGTGTCCTCTGTCCATATAATGTAGGGCTCAGCCCCGGCCTTTAAGGGGATAGGAGGCCAGCAGCACCCGACTGTGTTTCTGGTACAAGAACAGAGGCCCAAGAGGTCACCCACTGTAGCCCACAGGACAGAGCAAATGTGCCATTATAAAGAATTGGTGTTCACTTCAACAGGAGGAAAGAGGCAAATAGAAATAGCAATTTAAAATATATTCTTCCCAGACATTTAAAATAATGCAATAATGCTCACAGAAAATATTATATCACCTCCTTTCAAAGAAATATTAAATGTTTGATAGATCTGATTTTAATTAACCAGTTAATTAAGGCAAAAAGATAACTTTTTTCATTTTAAGATGGCATTTGTTTTTCTAGATATAGCATAAAAGAGAAAACTAGACAATAAACCACTTGAAATAATATCTTATGTCTGTATTGCTGCTAATTTGGGTAGCGGAAAGCACAGAGTAGGCATTTCATAAACATGTTGATGATAATACTCAAAAAAGCTAATATACAGAGGAGATACCTGGTAATTGAAAATGCTATAGATCTGAAAAATTATCATCATTAAATACTGAACATGAAAGCAGATTATTCTTCCTGTCATCTAAGCATCTTAGATTTTTGAAAACAAAGAAGTATTTGTTAAAGTCTTTTTCAAAAAGCATGTAAATGCTTTTTAGATCTACTTGCTTCCAGGGCATGAGGACCCCAAGGTGTCTGCTCTGTGTGCCGGCCACAGCGCTGTGCATGGGACCGGCTCACTAGTACGCCGGGCCGACCTGGGAAGGAGACAGGTGAAGGTGAGGTTAAGGCAGGAAAGAGAGACCTGGCTCCTCCCACCTACAAACACATAAAATCTCTCTCTTTCACACACTGAATTATATACCTTTTTAATTGATGGTTGTTCAGCAGTCAGTTGTAATTTTGGTGTGCTCATGAGAGGTGAGCTCGGGTCCTTCTACTATGCCATCCTGTCTCCTCCCCTGAAGTATACAACTAAGGTTAGTTATTCATCTTCAATCAATTTCTTCACCTATTTGTTGGCCCTTTACCACATGCAGGGAGCAGCCCATGAAAGATTGGGTGTGGTGGTTAGGTGTATTGCCACCAGAGCTGGCTTTCCTGGAGATGAACCCCAGGGATGCAATGTATTGATACTACCTGGGTGTCTTAGTCCATTTTGGTTGCTATTACAAAAATATCCTGGACTGGGGGTGCTTAAACGACCAGCATTTACTTCTCCCAGCTCTGCTGGCTGGACAGTCTAAGATCCAAGTGCTGGCAGTTGCTGCATCTGGTGAGAACACCCTTTCTGGTTCACAGACGGCCGTCCATGAAGAACCAGGTTCTTGGATGGCTCTCTGGGTCCTCAGATGGTGAAAGGGTGAGAAAGCCCTGTGGGGCGTCTTTTATTTTTTTATTTTATTACTTTTTAAAATATTTACTTTTTTTTGGCTGTGCCGTGTCTTAGTTGTGACAGGCATGCGGGATCTAGTTCCCTGACCAGGGATCGAACCCGGGCCCCCTGTATTGGGAGCATGGAGTCTTAACCACTGGACCACCAGGGAAGTCCTGTGGGGCATCTTTTAAAAGGTGCCATTCATGAGAGCTCCATCCTCATGACTTAACCACTCCCCAGAGGACTACCTCCTAATACCACCACATTGGGGGGGTTAGCATTTCAACATATGAATTTGGGGGGGCATAGACATCTAGTCTATGGCACTGGGTGACCTCGGACCACTCAATCACTTTGTGTCTCAGTCGCCATATCAGTAAAATAGGAAAATAATGATACTTATCTCATGCAGTAGGATTAAATGAGTTGATACTGTGCAAAGCACTTAGAACACTGACTGGGCATACTTGGTGCTATGTAAGTGTTTCCCAAATCAAATAATTGTAAACTGAGGATAATTATAATAATTAACTGGCATATTCAAGAGGGTTGCTATCAGAATTAAATAAAGCAAAATGTAAACTCATCTATACTTATTTGATAGTATATTTATTACTATATTATAGCTACTATGTGTAAAATATAATACTGGGCTGGCTGCAAGGGATTTGGAAACAAATTCTGTGCTCAAGGTGACCATCCTGTAGCAGGTGCAATATGGTCACTTGTAAACCTCTCTGTCTTAGACAGACAATGGAAGTTCTGGGCTTTAGGAATCCACAGGACAGAGAGGTTATCGGTGATGAGAGGATTAAGAAAAGTGTTACAGAGGGAGGTGGTATTTGGTATACATAGGTTTTAAGATTCTTACTAGTCATATATATTCCTCTGCGGGAAATATGGGGTTTTGAGTCTCTTTCACTGAGGAAGGTGTAGGTCTTGTCTATTCCAAAGTTGGTTTTTGGAACGGTCCCTGTGCTTATATCAAACTCTGGTTTTATGCATCACCCCACCTCTCCTTCCCCTTTATGCAGGCATAAGAGTGTTTTCTAAATGTGAGACTCTGTTCTCTTTCCTAACTATAAAATATAGTTAGATTTTTGGGAGGAAACCAGGTGGACGGTATTTCATTTTAGGAGAGCTATACACACAAATATATATGTGTTGTGAACTAGATTTTAGAATTAATGAAGAGTTTCTGATATTTGTTTAAGATTAAGAATTGTCTTGATTACATTTGAAATTAGTGAATCAGGTTATGTACATATGGAGGTTTATATAGTTTATATAAGCCAAGTTACACAGAGTCCAGGGTAGGGACTCTGATATTTCTTGACTGCCTATATTTATATCAGACTATTAGAAAGTAAAATAATAATACAAATTGTTATTTGTTGTTTTCTTACTAAACAAAAGGCGGAGAGTTAACTACTTTACATGCAGTCTTTCATGTACCCCCCATGATAACCTGGCAAAGGTAGATACTATGATGGTCTACATCTTGTTGAGGAAGTGACTGAATCGTAGAGAGTTATGGGACTTGTGCATGGTCCCAAAATTAATAAGAGACAGAGCCACATCTTTCTTACTGGAGGTCAAGCTACTAATAGTTCAATATACTGTGTTACAAGATGTGTCAATGACATGGTGGTGGATGAGCAGATTTAAATAACATTAAAAAGGACCAAGCACTGATATCAGTGGTGCTTGTTTGGTGGAGAGTATGGATGCGACCAGCGGGCATGTTTTAGGATGCTGGTGATGCTGTTTATCTTGTTAGGGGATGTTTCATGGGTGTGTTCACTGTTATTCATTAAGCTTACACTGAGGATTAATATCTTTTCTGTACGGAGGTTATATTTCAGTTAAGAAGTTTATAAAAATTACATGTTTGCATCCACGTTTGTCAAAGAGGTCCACTAAAACAAGTTAAGGAACAAAGTAAATTAAAAAAACCCACTCAAATATACCCACACAACCTCTGGCCATTAAGAATGATTCCTCCATCTCGATGCTACCTTCTCCATGCCTGCCCCGCCCTGCTGGAAAGGACTTCTAGAGACTACACCGTGAGGCCCTGGGATAAAAAAGCAGAAATGAGAGATAATATAAAAAAGGCACATGTAGTCCAGGTGAAGAAGATGAATTAGAAATGGAAAACGTGTATCAATGTTATGCTAAATATCTGGGTAAATAGTGTAGAATTCTATCAAATGTACAGCTAATTGGTGACTATTAGGTTGTTTGAAGAAATTTAATTGATTACTGGATCTCTAATTTTTAAGCAGACGTATGGCAAGTTATATAAAAGCAATTGATTCACAGAAGTCTGGGTGTACAATAGAAGAAAATGATTCTGTTTTTGTGAATTACATCACCGGGGAGCAAAATATCGACATGGAAACATTGTGTATAGTTACCACTGGATTCTGTAGAGAAAGTGACAATAAGATAAACAAAACAGCACCCTACATTTAGTAGAATTAAACCAAACTGAATAATTTTATCTAGTTATTATGAAGTTATAAATACCCATAAATTATTAATAAATGCTGTAACCTTTCTGGAGGAATGCAATGGGACTAATTAGAGGAGGAATGGAACATCTGGAAACTCCTTTATTCCTGAGTTAAAAGTTTCTCATTATTTTGACTTTTGATTTCCTCATGTATCCTGATGTTATTAATCAATTAGAAATTTGAGGATAATCTACTTTTTCCCTTAAAAGAACTTTCTTGAAGTATTCTGAAAATCAAAAGGGCCAAAACACTTAAAGTCCTATAATCTCAAGAAATGGCTCTTACTGGCTTGGTTTACTGACCTCTAGGATAGATTCTGTAACTCAATATCCCTTTAAAATTGTTGGAAAGTAGAGATTATACTTTTCATTAACATGTACAATATTATTTTTTTTAATTTTTAATAATTCCGGACTCTCTGATTTAAGCTCATAGCTTCTCTGCAAGAATGATTGAACTGAAAACCCCTTTAGCTATTCCACCTCTGGTACTCTGTGATTGCGTGGAATTTCAGGCACTATCCCAGAAGGAGTGGCAGTTTGTATTTCTGTTCCTCATATCTATACAATATTTCTAATGTTATCTTGAAGTATTCCTTGAAATTTTAATTTTTTGAACTTAGTTTTTGTCACAGGTGAAAATGATGTCGTGTGTGTGTGTGTGTGTGTGTATATATATATATATATATATATATATATATATATATATGAATGAATCATTGTGCAGAAAGGAGGTGATTTATTTAGTAACAAAGTATCAGAACCATAGACTCTTTTCTTTCTTAGTCAGAATGACTTTGCAAAGAAAATTAGAATTGCTGTAGAGAGTTATACCTCTTTACTGGAGTTCAGGAGATAATACTGCTGCTTATTCATCTGCCATATAACACGATATATTTATTAAGTCCTAAATATTTGCTCAATAATGATTGACCTGTTGACTATAATAAATATGGGTTTGCTTTTATGTGTGCATTTCATCTGCTTGCTTAGTTTCTTAATATTTAATTATATAAAAAGACAGGCTAAGATAACCTTGACTCCAGATCAAAAGAAGTGGAACAGCAAAACAAAATGGTTTTGGAATTTGGAGGCAGGAGGTCTAGCTTTACAGTTTATTTTTTACCACTTACTATGTTAATTTAGGTAAGTGACTTAATCTCTTCAAACTTTTAAAAGTGGAAACGATATCACATGTCCTTCAAAGGGTTAAAGTGAGGATCGGATGGGAGCAAATTAGGTAACATAGAACTATGATTCATAGCATGTATCCCATAAATGTTCTTTTCTGAAGGTCATGGGAATGGGTCCTCAGGTACCTACAGGATGAACATCCATGCTAGAAAGTTCTTTCAAATACCATTTTAGGGTCAATATATGCTTTGTGCTTCATCTCATTCTGTGCTTCTAACGAACACTTCAGCATATTAAACATGTATCATCTTTGACCCATATGTTGTTGCTAAAAGAATTCAGAAAAATATTGGTTGTCATCTGGAAGGGCATTGGAGTGTAAAATCCAAACAAAAATTGGAGCACTGCCCTTTTAAAAAACTCTAGAATATAATATGCCCTATACCATGAACATACTCCTAGCTCATTCCAAGAAAATCAGAAAAGAGATGAAATGTTTCCAAAAAGTATAACTACAAACATATATAGAAATGGAAGTGGTTTTTCTTTTTCTTTGGATGTACTATGAAGATGATTTGGAAAGATGAGCTCTGTGGAAGATATTATAGGTAGAAAATTACAAAGAAATGTGAGCCTGGGATGAGATACTGAAGCTCTAAAGCATAACAGGGGTTGACAACCTACAGCTTATAGACTAAATGCAGCCCAACATCTGTATTTTTTGCAGCCTGGGAGCTATGAGTGGCTTTTACACTTTTAAATAGTTGAAAAAATAAAAAAGAATGATATTTTGTTTCATGTGCAATTTATCTGAAATCCAGATTTCAGTGTCCGTAATAAAGTTTTATTGGAACCCGGCCATGCTCATTCACTTACATATTGTCTAAGGTGGAGTGGGTACAATGGAAAACATATTTGGCCCACACAGCATAAAATATTTGCTATCTGGCCCTTTGTAGAATAGTTTACTGGCCCCTAATTGAAGGCTCAGTGTTTAAGCCATAGAAAGGCAGTATAATTACACACATAACATAGCTCACTTATGGAGATCATTCTCTCTCATATACTTTGTTTCTGAAAATATCTGCATCTTTCAAATTGTTTGAGCTGCATATTGGTTATGTACAATATGCAGACTCCTCGAAGCTTCCTTTGCTCTGACAAGGGAGTGACACTCCTCCCTACCTGACATCCAGAGCACTTTGTAACTCTTAGAGCACTCACAATATTTAATTTGGCTTAATGTTATCATTAGTGCTTATATTTTTCTCAGCTAGATTACAGTCTCCTCAAGGAACAAGATAGGTGTCTTTCACCCTACTTTCTCCCTTCTCATCCAGCACAGCATTTTATCAAGGACATTGTTCAAGATTCGTTGAATGAACATCACTGACCTGATTAATTGCATTTTTAAAGAAAACTTATTTTTAGGAAGTTACTTTTTGCGATATACTTTCAAGATGACACAAAAGCCACCTTATACATTGTTGTTTCCCAGAACACAGAGTTGGATGACACCCTTTAAGAAACTCTGGACCCAATGACATTGTTTTTCAGACACCAGCTTTCCTCTTGATTCACACAGCATCTCATCAAAGTATTCTTTCCTTGGTTTACTGCAGGTTTTCTTTTCCATTTTTTTCTCTCTACATGAATCTCCCCTTGGGGTATATGTCGCTTCTTCTAATGGCCACAGGAGACAAGTGTTAGGACTTCATTTTCATTGGAAACAATGAAAATTTTGTTTTTGTTATTGTTCTTTACTTCTTATACCATTAATGAATTAATTTAGCATTTAAAAAATACCCTGGCCATGACTTTTTCTTTTTCTTACATATCATGTGAATTAAAAAAAAAATTCAAGCTGGAAAACAATAACTTTTTTATAATCTATTTTTTTGGTCTATTTCTTGTACTTTATCTGGACCACCTTTTCTTTATTACTTTCTCTTTTGTTTGCCCAAAGTATTTCCTTCCATATTTCCTTCCTCTTTGATAAGCTTTTTCTCACTGCAAATAGAAACTTCAGTGTAAACTCGAAGAATGAGAAATTCACTATCTAAATCCAAAGAAATTTTGTACAGCCCAAGTAATCAATATACTGGATAGATGAGGATAAATTAAATAAAAATAAAGTGAAAACAGAGCGTGTATGCAATTCTGTGTCTGAAGAAAAGGATCTTTTCAAGGTTTGTAAAATCAGGCTTGGCAGAGGGAGAAAAATAACCAAAATAGATTTACTGAGGGCAACACTTGGAAAAAAATGATTTGGGTATTGATCATTTTTAATCTTTTTCCCTGAACAAATAGGAGATGTATTATCACTGGAGCTCCGATGGAAAGCCAATCTGTTCTTTAACCTGCCCCAATTCACTTCGACATATTTTATATCTCGGGAGATTAGGCCACAAAGTCCATTAGCACTCGGGAGGCAGTCAGGTCAAATCAATTGTCCCCGCTGCAGTCAGGGCCCCCATCATGGACGGTAATTCACCCGCACCGTGGAAGAAAGGAGGAAAGGTTAAAAGCTGTGCTGCCATGAGCACGGCTCATCTGTCTTGCAGTATATTGGTGACACCCAAACATTGCTTAAGGTTCAGGATGTGCAACTTTAAATTACGTTGGATTTAGGCGCCCTGTGGGCGGTTCACAAAATGTTGATAATGGTGGTTTAGGGGGTACAAAAAACTACTTATCAGTAGAAATGAGAAAATACTTTGCTCCTGAACAAATCTGAGTAATGTTTTGTGCTTGATAAGATGTATGCAGAGCATATGTAGGGCTTCATAATGAAGTCTCAGGAGACTCAGAATGGGTGGCATAACTGATTTCCTGTGGCCCCCTTCCCCCCCCATTCCCTTCTCATTTGGCTCTGTGGGTAGAAGAGAAGGCTTATACATCTGCCATTTGTATTGGAGGCATAAAGCTAGGTCCTAAACAAGGAAGAAGACGTTGAATAAAAGGGTCATTAAAAAAAATTCAGTTGATTCCTATATTTTCAAGAAGAAGAAAAAACTCCTATTTTGAGGATGACTTGCTTAAAATGTGTCAAATAATGTTTTATTGTGGGCATCCACATAGTACAAGTGCATTCCTGACGTTTTTTAGTAGGGAGAATTGACTTCTACTCTATAGACCTAACCCTGCTTTCTTGTGGTCTCAGTTGCTCCTTAGTCCATGGTTGATGTACCTGTCCTGAGACTTGAAGTGAGGGGCAAAGCTATTGGCTGCTTTACAGAAGGGGGATGAATTAAAATGCATGTGAAAAAAATAGGCTTTTATCTTTCTTTTTATCTTAGGGTTTTCTTTGCTTAGTTTTTCTCCTGAGTTATATTTTGCACCATAAATTTCCTCGTGGAAAGCAAATAATTTTCGAGAGTATCATATGTTTGTTAGAAAAAAGAATAGGATGTGAATGAGATTTACTTTTTGTTTGGGAGCCCGTATATGACTAATCAAGAAAATGCTCGATCTCAGTGTAATCCATGCAGCCAATCTTTCCCAATCCTTTATGTGTGCTCATTTCTATTTAAGGATGGATGCAAAGAAACTGCATCTATAGAAACTGCATCTATAGAGATAATTTCCCTGGAGTAGAATAGCTTTGGTGATAGTGTAGATAAACAAGTGGTCTCATTTTACTATAAATAATAATAAAGCAAAAGCCACCTATAACTCTTTATATAGTTCCTTTCGACAGCACTTGGCTATGATGTTGCTACAGATTAGAACTTTTCTTCCTCTCTGAAACTCCTGGTTTCCCCCGTCTTCAAGGCTCCCGGTGATTTCTGAAGGTACAGAGTGAGGGGTACGGTTGTGGCATGCAGCGAGGAACAGAGACATGTAAAAAGGAAAACAGCATAATGTAACATCAGCTACACACAACAGCACATCTTAAACCAACCAATAACTAGGCCAAAACCCTAATTAGGCATCAGAGATAGTCACTAGTCAAGGATAAAATTTTCACTGGTTCCAGAATATAATAATGAATTAAAAAAAAGACATCTGCTTTGATCACTGCATTTATAAATATACTGGTAAATATCAAATTAGTAGAATTTCAAAGCTGCTGCTTGAGGCAATTGTTCTGACTTTAAGTCTGAAGGATGGGAAATATAAATTCATTTCAACTCTCAAATCAGAAAATAGTTAATGCATCTTCAGACCAAAAAAACTTTGAAACTTGCATCTGGTCTAAAATTTTAAGAGCCAAATTTCTGCCTAACATGGTTTGCAATGGATGAAACAGTTCTGGCAATAACTGAGTCCTCAGTGGAAATGGTGACTTGCTAGACTTTGAACAAAGTGGGGTTTCAGAATAGAGCTTTTCTTAAATAATTTGTTGTTTGAAGAGTATATCTAAAATGCATGTTTTTAGAAAACCCAAAATAATGGTTTCAGTTGGTCAAAGTGTCTGTTACTGGTTATGTCCTTATTTATGACAAAGCCAAAGGGGAAGGGGGTGGGTGGGTACAGTCTCTTCTAGGGAATTTAAACAAATGATTAGACAAAGGATTGGACAGATACCTTTCTCAGATGGGTTGAGAAGAGCGAGAAAAAGATGCTTTTTTAAAGTTCTAGTAAGCTCTGTATTTTCATTTTTGGGAAATTTCCATCATAACACTTTCAGAAAACTATGACTAGGAAGGCAGAAGGCTAATAATAAAATTCAGATCCTACTTGTGATTATCTATTTATCCGTACTTGATGAAATAAAACTCTTCCAGATTGTTGTAGCTTGGACAAAGTGGTGGGAATGCCTGAATATTAATTTGGTTTCCTGAGTGAATGTGAAAATATTTCTAAGGAGTCAGGGCTTGGTTGTTAAGAAAGGGGTGCCACAACAATGCATTCTAATAGTGAAATTGGTATATATAGAATCGAGAAGTGTAGCCAGTATATTGAACGAATGGGATCTGCTCATATATACACACAAACACCATAGTTCTTTACCTCCTTTTTTTGGGGGGGGGCGTGGCATGCTAGGTCTTAGTCCCCTGACCAGGGATTGAACCCGTGCCCCCTGCAGTGGAAACATGGAGTCCTAGCCACTGGACCACCAGGGAAGTCCCTTCCCTATCCCTTCTTATGTCACCTCATCAGAGAAGGCTCCTCTGACCCTCCACCCTACTTAAAATACCCCCAATCCTTCTCTCTGTCCTGTCATGCTGCTTCATTTTTCTTCACTGAACTCCCCAACATCTGATATTTTGTTTCCCCATTTTGAATGTAAACTCTATGAGAACAGGAGCTTTGTTCTCTCCTCAGCTATGTCCCCAGCACTTAGAACAGCACCTGGACACCTACCAGGACTCAAGAAATATTTGTCAAATGCTGTGTGAATAAAGTTATTATTTTTTCCTTTTTGTCAAAACAGTATTGGGTGGCTTGATTGCCTACTTTCTTGAGTACATTTGGCCCAGAATAACTTTTGTTGTTTCCAAATATCAAAACTGTTGTTAAAGGCAAAGACTCGATATTAAAATATACCCTAAACAACATGCCACCTGTTTTAAGTGTATTTGTGGGAAGTTAAATTTATTATAATTATGCCCTGGAAGCAGAGGAACAATGCATGAATGCAAATGAGTTACAACTTAGAAAATGTTCCTTTGAAGTTTTAAGTATAAAATTAACTATTGAATCTTAGAAATTTGACAAGACATTGCATGTGTAATTTAGAGGAGGATTCTTTCCTTTCTGATTAAATACCTCTTTCTATAATATATAATTATCTCTTTTCATCATCACTCAAATAAATGCTATCTAATAAAGCCAGGAAGGTGGTGGTCAGGGAATCCACACCGGAGACTGTGATCCTCACTTTCAACTTCTAGTCAAAGAACTGGTCAAAAGAGGGCCTCATGTACGAATCTTCTCCATTAGTCCTTACCTGTTCCTCCTACCTCTGCTTTCTTTAACTAGATTCACAGGAGTCTCTCCATCCCCTCTCACCATGGCTCATCATGTGTCCCTCTACCCTCACCCCCAAGCCTCCTCCTGTGCCCCCCATCTCTACCCAGCATAACTCATCCTGTGTGCCTCTATCCTCACCCCCAAGGCTCATCCTGTGTCCTCCATCCTTACCCAACATGGCTCATCCTATGTCCTGTGGTGAACAAAAATAAACCCAAATAAGGAGTCATTTATGCTTTTACTCCTCAATATCTAGCACTGTTTACACACCTCTGCTTCTCAAATCAGCTAGAAGAATAGAGTTGTGTACATCGAGGCTTTGCATTGTCATCCTTTATATCAGATTCGGGATCCTGTCAAATTATTGGACGGCTTAAGCAAGATGGTAATATCATAAAGAGGAAAACTTATTTTGATGAGTTCACAGGGCACAAGAGAATGTGATGATTGTAAATATATAATGCACCCAATATCAGCGTGCCTAAATATATTAATCAAATGCTAATAGAACTGAAGAGAGTAATAGACAACAACACAATAACAACATACAAAGATCATTTGCATTTCTATACACTAACAAGGAACTATATAAAAATTTTTAAAAATCCTACTTACAATAGCATTAACAACAATAAATTACTTAGGAATAAATTTAACAAAGGAAGTGAAATATTTATATCCTGAAAATGATACCACATTGATGAAATTAAAGAAGACACAAATAAATGGAAAGCTATCCAATGTTCATGGATTGGAATAAGTTAGTATTGTTATAATGGCATATTACTCAAAGCCATCTATAGCTTCAATGCAATCCCTATCAAAGTTCCAATGACTTTTTTTTTCACAGGAATAGACAAAACAATTTTAAATTCATTTGGAACCACAAAAGACCTCAAATAGCCAAGTAATCTTGAGAAAGAAAAACAAACCTGGATGAATCACATGTCTTGCTTTTAAACTATATTATAAAACTACAGTAATCAAAACAGTATGGCACTGACCTAAACCAGTGGAACAGAATCAAGAGCCCAGAAATAAACCCTCACATACATGGTCACTTATTTTGACACGGGAGTGAAGAATACCCCAAAGGAAAAAAAAATGTCTCTTCAATAAATGGAGCTGGGAAAATTGGATATTCACATGTAAAGGAAGGTGAAATTTGACCCCTATCTTATACCACTCACAAAATTAATTTGAAATAGGTTAAGGACTTAACCATAAGACCTGATAAGAAAAAATCTCCTTGACATGGGTCTTGGCAATGAGTTTTTGGGTATGACACCAAAAGCACCAGAGGCAAAAGCAGAAACTAACAAATGGGACTACATCAAAAGTAGAAATTAACAAATGGGGCTACCAAACTAAAAAGCTTCTGCAAAGCAAATGAAACCATCAACAAAATGAAAAGGCATCCTACCAAATGGGAGAAAATATTTGCAAATCATATATCTGATAAAGGGTTAATATCCAAAATATATAAGGAACACATATAATTCAATAACAAAACAACAAATCTGATTAAAGATGGGAAAATGACCTGAGCAGACATTTTTCCCAAGAAGACATACAAATGGCCAACAGGTACATGCAAAGGTTCTCAACATCACATATCATCAGGGAAATGCAAATCAAAACTACAATGAGGTGTCATGTCACACCTGAGTGACTATTATTAAAAAGACAAGAAATAACAAATGTTGACAGGGATGTGGGGAAAAGAGAACACTTGTGCACTGTTGATGGGAATGTAAATTGGTGCAGCCACTATGGAAAACAGTATGGAAGTTCCTCAAAAAATTAAAAATAGAATTACAATGGGATTAAGAGGTAAAAATTTCCAGCAATAAAATAAACAAGTCACAGGGATGAAATGTACAGCATAAGGAATATAGTCAATAATATTGTAATAACTTTTTATGGTGACAGATAATTACTAGACTATTAGAGGTAATCATTTAGTAACATATAAAAATATAGAATCACTAAGTTGTATACCTGAAACTGATATAATATTATATGTTAATTATAGTTCAATAAAAAATAGAACTACCATATTATCTAGAAATCCCACTTCTGATTACATACCTACTTCTGATTTCAAAGGAATAGAAGTCAGTATCTCAGGTAGATATCTGTATTCCCACATTCATTACAGCATTATTCACAACAGCCAAGATATGAAAACAACAACCTAAGTGCCCATTAATGGTTGAATGGATAAAGAAGATGTGGTACACATATGCAGTGGAATATTATTCAGCCATAAAAATGAAGAGAACCTGCCATTTGTGACAACACGGACCTTGAGGGCATTTTGCTAAGTAAAATAAGTCAGACAAAGAGAGGCAAATACTATATGGTCTCACTGATATGTAGAATCTAAAAACATCACACTGATAGAAACAGAGTAGATTGATGGTTACCAGGGCCTGGGACTGGGGAAAATGGGGAGATATCCATCAAAGGGTACAAACTTTTAGTTATAAGATGAATAAGTTCTGGAAATCTAATATGCAGCATGGTGACTATAGTTAACAATATTGTATTTTATACTTGAAAGTTACTATGAGAGTAGATCTTAAATGTTCTCACTTTAACAATAATGACAATAAAATGGTAATTATGTGAGGTGAAGGATGTGTTAAACAAGCTTATTTTGGTAAACATTTCACAATATATGTGTGTATCAAATCATCACATTGTATACCTTAAACTTACACAATGTGATATGTTAATTATATCTTAATAAAGTTGGAAAAAAGAAAGTGAAAAACCCATAAATAGGAGAAAACATATGCAAATCATATATCTGATAAGGGTCTTATGTCTAGAAATATAAAGAACACCTGCAACTCAATAATAAATAGACAAAATAACCTTTTAAAAATTAGGCCAATGATCTGAATAGACATTTCTCCAAAGATATACAAATGGCCAATAAGCACATGAAAATATTCTTGATATCAATAATCATCAGGGAAATGCAAATCCAAACTTCTATGAGACACCATTTCACATTCAGTGGAATAGTTAGAATCAAAAAGTCAGACAATAACAGGTTTTGATGAAGATGTGGAGAAGTCAGATTCTCTTACATTGCTGATGGGAATATAAAATGGTGAAACTGCTTTGGAAAAGAATCTGGCAATTCCTCAAACAGATAATAACATTGAGTTGCCATATGGCCCAGCAATTTCACTCCTGGGTATGTACCCAAGAGATATAAAAATAGATGTCTGCACACAAACTTTTACATAAATGTTTATAGCAACATTGTCCATAATAGCCAAAAGGTGGCAACAACCCAGTTGTCTGTCAGTGGATGAATAGATAAATGAAATGTGGTGTATCCAAACAATGGAATACTATTCAGCCATAAAAAGGGATAAAGTACTAATACACATTATAGCTTAAATGAACCTCAAAAACATGCTAAGTGAAAGAAGCCAGACAAAAGTCCATATACTGTATGATTCTATTCATGTGACAGTCCAGAGTAGGAAAATCCACGTAGATAGAATGTAAATTAGTCTTTTCTTAGGTCAGGTCTGGGGAGGGAAGTGGAATAGAGGATG